>NC_077228.1:50416261-50768352 GCF_027887165.1 Monodelphis domestica | reverse complement strand
ATATCCTCTAAATCTCTACAAGGGAGCATACCTACAAATGGAAAACTCCCTGAAATAAGATGTGTTTCGTGGATGGCATATTCTTCAGTCACATCAAATACTACAAAACATCACATGTGGCTTTAGTTTGATTTAACTTATTCTTTCAATTTATAAAAAAATATGCCCTTCCCTTAAGCCTTCGGGCACATATGCATAATAAAAACCACTGCTGAGCATAAAAAATGCATATTAACTACATCCATTAGGAATCCCCCAAACAGTCCATCAAAAAGATTTTCTAAGAAGATGTTTTTGTTATAGCCTTTCTCCAATTGAGAATCTGTTCCCTAAACAATTCTCTTCAATTAGAGGCTGCTACTTCCTTCTTCCATACTTTGAAAGGCTGATGATTGCATCAATGGGGTTACTTTCTCCTCTGATTAAAATCTGAACCATTTTACTCTTTAGTACTTTGAGATGTTGTAGCTGCCAACCCCCAACACTCCCAAAAGAGAAAATCTTCTGTTTTGGGATGAGCTTCCCTGACCTCAGCAAGGTCAGTCCATATTCAGTGTCTGTCCTTTTTCCTATACTAAATGAAAAGACACTTTTAATCTGGCAACAGTTGTGAGACTTGAGTCAGCAGAGGTCTGGGTTCAAATTTTGATTCTGATCCTTTCTAAAAGTGTGACCTTGGATAAATCTTCTCACTTCACTGAGCTATAGTTAGTTTCCTTATCTGTGAAAGGGAGAGGTGTATATTTGTTCTCATTACTTCATGGAGCTGTTGTGAGGAAAGCAATCTTATGGCTCTACAGAAAGCTGACTTATTCTAGTAGTTGAAGTCCTTCCAGATCGGTTGAGTTTAGCAGAGCTGATTTTTATTGGCATGAACTTACTTCCTGGGTGACAATTCACTGAACCTCCTTATTTTCCTCCTCTATAAAATGAAGATAATAAAAGCACCTATCTCACAGGCTTGATCAGATAAGATAACATCTATTTATCACTTTGTAAAACTAAAAACATAATGTAAATATAATTTTATTATTATGATTTGTTTTATTCAATTTATAATTTCAATCAATTATTCAATCAATACAAAATACTAATGCTAGGATACAAAAACAAGAGGAAGAAAGCCCCCGTGCCCTTATGGAACCATGCTTTAAAAAGCATGATTATATTATAAAGAATTTTAAAAGGAAAAAAAATGGGTTGGATAATACGCTACCGACTGCTTCAAGGAAATCTTTTGATTTGACAAAGTCTTCTCTTCACCAATGGAAATCCTTGCTGACTCCAGTGATTCCTTACTGACTCCAGCTGGAGCTCTATCTCCCCAGTGAAGCTTTCTTCTCACTCTAAAGGCTCCAGGTCTTTTGTTCTCTCTCCCCTCAGAATTTCTGGGTCTGCTTCCTACCATTTTCAATATAAAAACAGATTATTGGGCTAGAAGGTTCATGAGGATTATTGAGTCTCAGAGTGATTCAACACCTTAAAGGCCATCTTTCAGGCAAAGCCATCTCCAAACTAGAATTCCTTTCACCACTTATGGTTATCTCACCAAAGCTTGAAGACTTCCAACCAGGAGTAACCCCTTACCTTTTGCCAATCCCATTATACTCTCTGATAGATAGCTGTACTTGTTAAATAAATATTTGCTGACCAAAATTCTCCTGTCTGCAAAATCCATGCGTTTTCATTTCAGTGCTAACCAATTCAACAAATATTTATTAATCACCAACCATTGGGAGCCACTGTGCTCAGCAGGCATCAGGGACACAAAAGTAAAATTCAAAACTGTTCTTTCCTGCAAGTAGCTAACAGTTTTGGGACACATGAGGTCCTTGAGAGCCCTCGTACACAATTTCCCCTCTAGTTTTTGAGATGGGAAAGCCAGAGCTCAGAAAGGTTAAGTGCTACACTGCAGAATCAGAACTGGAACCCAGATCTTAGGATTCGCCCAATGAGACCCTTTCCTTGGGTCTCAGTGCTCCCTCTTGCCATCAACTGTCTTGATGCAGCGTTTCAGCCTATGTAGCCTCTTAGAGATGCCTGGCAGGACCCCTCATTCCTTCACAGCTTGAGACTTGTATATCCACTCCCAAGATCACTAATCAGAGTTATACCCATTGGACATGGTGCTTACACACTTGAATTCCCTTTGGCTACAGTGGGGGTGGGAAGAATACACGTGCTTAAGATTCACACCATGGCTTCTGGGTTCAGGGGAAATGGCATGGAGTCAGGCAAGGTATTTGGATGGTCTGTCGCCAGCCTACGAGATGATATTTTGGTTTTGCCTTTTGATAGATTAGATCATGAAGTAAATAACATTTTCAGGTCATCATGAAATCTCCAAGAAATTGACTTCTTATTACAGTTAGTAATTTCTTCCTTTGCTAAACAGGAGAGTCCTCATCTAGTTATCTTTTTACCTCATTCTTTTTTTTCTCATTGTTAGTCAAAGGACTTTAATTCTTCCGCTTTGTCATAAAAGATTCAATAAATTCTGATTTGCATTTCAAATTCGGCTCCCTTCTTTTTGGAAGAGGACATCAGATTCAATGACAATTACATCACTAATCTCTTTAGCACTGACAGTGGGGAGCCAAGCTAGAGCTCCTTCGTGCTGGGGTCCTAAATATGGAAGGTCACGTGATGCTTCCCAGCTCCACTAAACAGGGAATTGTAGTGCCAAAGATTTGTTTTCTTTTCATTCTCCTATGCCCTCCTAGAAGCCCTGTGGCTGGCTTGGGTGTTTGTATACTATCCATTCTTGGGGAAATTGTCTCCCGTTACTGCACAAATACAAATGACATTCTTTTTATTTTTTTTTCTTTTTGCCATTGAAAGTGACTCTGGTGTGGGGCTAAACTCGGTGATTGAAACAAAAATGTGTGAGCACTGAATGAATTAGAACCCTCTACAATGGGACTTATGAATCCTTTGTAAATTATGCTTTTTTTTCTGTTTTCTTTTGCCATGGAATTGTTACTGAGGAATCCATTTCTTTCCTTCTTGATTATTCTTTTATTCTTTGAGATTCACTATACTCGGTCACCACTGCCATCAAAGTCTGTCCAACTTGGCAGAATTAGCCAGAGCTAATGCTCTGTGCCTATGTGGAGCCTTAGAGAACCCGCGTCCTCTTCACCCCACAAAGAAGCCCCTGAAGGCTCGTCATGGTCAGGGAGGTAAGACAGGTGATCTGGGAGAGCTGAAAGTCAGTGGCTGCTGCCCACAGCTTACATCCACATCTCTCCCATTCTTCAGATGCCAGCAGGTAAAAATAAGAAAGAGCCCAGGCTTCTGGGCTGATGTTCCTCAACCGACCCATTTGATGTGACTATGGAGTTGAGTGGGTTGGGAAAAAAACGTGGATAGAGGCAGAAGAGGATGATGACCTCTCCAGAAGGCATTGAGGCTGAACTGTGCAACTCTGGAAGAATCATGTTGCCTGGCTAGCATTCTCTTTTTGTCTGTATTTGTTTAAGTGTAATGGGGGTCTCAGGGAAAATCTAGTGGATCAAACTGTGTAATAAGTCTCCAGATATCTTTTTGCACAGAATAAAATAAGAGATTATGCAAGAGAACTGCATGTCAGAGACAGTGACGTCCTTGAAAATACCTTCTGAGGTCTTCTATGTTCCATTGTGGACCCGGACATTCACCGGTGACAGAGCCCCAACATCAGCACGATGCTTAGAAATGACAAGTCTGTAAGCAAACTTGGTTATCAGAAGGTTAACTGCTAGTGACAGGGACAGGGACTGGACCTGGGATTTTTTTTTCCTAGCATAAGGAATTTCTTGTTAGGACACTCTGTTACTAATGCAAGTCAATACCTTCTTTGGAACTTACAGCCTAAATGAGTTGCCCAGAATGCTGAGAGGTTAAGTGATTTGCCTAGTACGTGTCAGAAAAAGGAGTTTTGAATGGAAGGAAGGAAGGAAGGAAGGAAGGAAGGAAGGAAGGAAGGAAGGAAGGAAGGAAGGAAGGAAGGAAGGAAGGAAAGAAGGAAGGAGGGAGGGAGGGAGGGAGGGAGGGAGAGAGGGAGGGAGGGAGGAAGGGAGGAAAGAAGAGAGGGAGGGAGGAAGGAAGGAAGGGAGGAAGAGAGGGAGGAAGGAAGGAAGGAAGGAAGGAAGGAAGGAAGGAAGGAAGGAAGGAAGGAAGGAAGGAAGGAAGGAAGGAAGAGAGGGAGGGAGGAGGGAGGGAGGAAGGAAGGAAGGAAGGAAGGGAGGGAGGGAGGAAGCGAAGGAGGGAGGGAGGAAGGAAGGGAGGGAGGAAGCAAAGGAGGGAGGGAGGAAGGAAGGAAGGAAGGGAAAAGAGGAAAGAAAAAGTTTTGACTGGTCCATTAATTCAACTGGCCTAAATGAAACTGTCAGAGTCAAGATTCAAACGTGAGTCTCAGGACTCCAACTTAGATGCTTTTTCCTACTATACCTACTAAGCTGAGAATACAGGAAATCCACAGGAAAATGGAAAGATTCATTGAGTGGCTCATGGATTGTAATATAGAAGAAAGAGATTGTCCAGATCAGTAACCTAGGACCCCAACGAGAGGTGAGCCAAGCCAGTGAAAAAAATCAGAATATACCTCCTGATTTATATTTGCAATTTCCTTCAGCAACTGCTAAGGAACAGGAGCATTCTACAAACACTGGAATAGTTCAAATTTTTCAAAAAATGGATAGGTGATTGCATCACTGCAAGGGAATATAGGTATAGAAGATGCCCTCCACCTCTGCAGGTGATCTCTCACTAGCCCAGGCAACTCTTAACTGAAATCAACTGCTTAATTCAGTCAAAGTGATTACATTGATTTGGGTTCACATGAATAGACAATTTTTAGTTTTAAAATTTTTCTTTTTCTTTGAAAATCTCTAACTGAACTACTAAGAGTTCTGAGATATTAAAAAGAAAGAAAGAAAAAAAAGAGACCTTAAGGGCATTGGAAGAAACTTGAATGGAAGATTTAAGGAAAGAGGTAGGCAAAAATAGCAGGGCATGAAAACATATAAAAATATTGTGGACTTTACCAATGTAGGGAGTACTCACAGAGACGAGGACATAGCTCTATTTAATTCAATTTTAATGGCCAAAATGATGGTTAAATATATTGTTTAAATATAATTTTACTTGCTCAGATGCTTAAAAAAATCTTTACCTTCTATCAGAATCAATGCTAAGCATTGGTCCAAAGGCAGAAGATTAGACTACGGTCCTTACCAAGGCCACACCACTAGGAAATGTTGAATTCAAATTTGAACCCAGTACTTCCACCTTTAAGCCTGGCTCTCAATCCACTGAACAACCTAGTTGCCCTTCAGATACTATTTTTTGGGGATAAGGATGTCTGGAACTATGATTTCTTCAATGAAAATCAGTATATGATGAAAAAAAAATTCCATAACTATTCTTTAACTTAAAGTTTTACAGAAATACTAAGATGTTGACTTCCTAAGGGTCATAGAAACAACATATGCTGATGAGGAACATTCGCCAAAATCTTCCAGTCTCCAAAGCCAAATCTCTATTCACTAGACCATGTTGCTTCTTGCTGATGGACATATGGGCATAGATGAACATATTGAGATAAAATATGCCTATATGAGATTTAGGTGGCAGTATAACCATATATTGCTTCCAATCATTTGAGAATGCCCAAATCCATAAGATCACATATCTACTGTGGTATTAGTGCCTATCAAAATGTTCATGATAAATGAAAGCCTGTGTGAAATAAATAAAATATCTGGCTCTTCAGAGAAGTGGTATCATGACAAGGTCTATTACACTTTTATGTTCAATCTTTCTTTTGATTCACAAGGAATGAGACAGACAGTAGAAAGAGGGCACAAGATTTGGGTCCAGAAGTCCTGGGTTCACATCCTAGCTCTGTAATCACCCATATGATCTTGGCTTATCATCAGCTGACCTCTTTGGGTCTTAGTTTCTTCATCTCTCTTTGGAAGAAGATGGAACTAGTTGGTTTCCACGGGTTCTTCTATATCTAAATACATCATCATATGATCTTAACCATGAAGTTTTAGTCAATTGCTTTTGATTGTTTGGATTTCCAACTCTTCCTAGTCATAATAAACTCAACAAAAACATAATGATATTCATTGATATGTGAGTAATTACAGCTAGATTGTAGGAGTTTTGATAATATGTACAGGCACATACACTAATATGTGGATAATGTAGAAAACAAACATCCACCAAATGTAATGTTTCTACAAAAACATTTAATTAACAAATGCTTCCCAGCTCAATTTAAATGATCTGCATATATTTTTTTCTGATGTCTCTTAAAAATAGTTTCACTTACCTAGAAAAGCTTTTTCAGTGACAAACTTATCAGTGCATAATCATCATGCCCATTTGAATGCCAGAAGTCTTCGTTTTTTTTACCATTATCAGCAGCTATCACCCCACCACCCCTTCTCCTAATGCTAACATAACAAAATATTTAAGTAACCCAGAAAATCCCCTCATACCTCCAAAAAATCTGTTAACATTTTTTGTGTTTGAAATATCACTTAGGAAGTTTATTACTTAATATCTCATAGAATCTCATAGAAAGGATTTTAGTGTTGGAAAGCACCTCAGAGGTCATCTTACTTTCAACAATACATTTGACTAAGGCTCATCAAGTTTTTTTAAAGATCACAATGGAAGGTGATGCCAGTGACCTCAAAGATCATTTAGTCTAGAGGCAGCAAATAAATAACTCTTAGGCAAATGCAACCCAAAACCCTCACAAGAGCCCTACATATGTCACCAGGACCCACGTACTGGTAGGTGCCATCTTGATGAAAAGATTTCAGGTATGATCTTGGCAATAAACTCCAATAGTCCATTGTCTGAGGACCAGCCTAGCTCAGCTTAGAGAATCTTGTCACCAAAGGATTGTGTCCCCAGACAATGATTATTTTTCCACTGATGGCAATCGATAAACCAAAGGATCATAGATGTAGAGCTCTAAGAGATTTCTTAGATGCATGTCACTGGCCAAGAGAGGTTCAGTGGCTCTCCCAGAGAACCCACTTATTGAATCTGAATTAAGGTTTTCCTGACTCCAAGCCTAGTTCTCTATCTATCTATCTATCTATCTATCTATCTATCTATCTATCTATCTATCTATATATATACCCCCTAGCTGCATAAAGACTTCCTGAAGACTGTCTGCAAAGACATAGGTTTGTGTAGTCTATGCCTGAAAATGGGGAAGAAAAGAGCAAACTGTTCCAATATTTTTGCCAAGAAAACCTCAAATGGGATCATGAAGAGTTGGACATGACTAAAATAACTGGAAAACCAAATACATAAAAATGAGAGCTCTATTACCATGAGTGTTCTTATCTAATTCAATCCATTTTACAGATTAGAGACCAATGCTCAGGATGTTTAAATGATTTACCCAAAGTCACAGAGAGTAAGTTTACACAATCAAAATTTGCACTTGGATCCTCTGATTCTAAGGTGAGCTTTATTTGCTGTGTACCACATTTTGTCCTCTCCCCATAATCAGGTGAACTGCCTCAGGATGGAGTGATTACCCACAGTATTGAAGAAGACATTTTTCCATATAAAGCTTTCCTACATACTTCCATTTGGTAATCCATCTCATATTTATTTCTGTAATACATTTGCAAGATAAAATACTTCCCTCTTCCTTAAAATACTTTGTTTTGCTATTCCATAAAAGTATATATTTAACATTTCTGACATAAAATTTACATTAATAAATAAAATGAAAGCTTTTCAGGTTTTAACATACTTCACTCTGTTATAGGCATCTCTTTACGTATCTAGGTATGGTATTAAATCATAATAATAAGAGCTGACATTTATATAGTTCTTTAAGGTTTACAAAGCACTTTTCAAACATTTCATTTGAGCCTTGAAACCAAGCTGTAAGACTACAGATATCAATGTAATCACTATTTTACCAAGGAGAATGCTGAGACTCAAAGAGATTAAATCACTGACCCATGACCACACAACCAGTTAAGCATTTTGAGACTTGAACTTGGGTCTTCCAGATTATGAGTTTTATATATTATTATCCATGCTACCATAGCTATTTGTGAAAGTCCCAGCTTCTCATTTAACTGGTGAGGAAACCAAGTCACAGAACATTTATTATTTGTCCAATATCACAGAGGCAATAAATAATGGGGAATTAGGAAGCTTTGTGTTTCAAATCTGTGACTCTTTTTACTAGACTGCATTCCTAAAAAGAAAATATCAGGCTGGCCCTGTATCATTGTTTTCCAAGTGGAAATCTAGGTCATTTGACTTATTGCTGTAGACGATATTATTTCCTCCTTACTGAGAGTTTTTGGCCTTACACATTGATGATTCCTGCTATAAATATCTTAGTATATATGTAGACTTTCTTTTTGTTAGTGTCCTACTTAGATTATATGCCCAAAGCAGAATCTCTTGATCAAAGGGTATAGATAATTTATTTGCATATTTCCAAATTGCTTTACAGAACTGTTATATCAATTCAGAGCTCCACTAATAATACAGGATTGTACCTGGCTTTCTATAATCCCTCCAACACTGACTATTCCCATTTTTTGTCATCTTAATGAATTTGCTGGCTATTAGATCACATTTCATGATAGCTTGTCTTGCATTTTTTTTCCCTTGAGTTGAGAAATATGTAGACATAATACCTTTAAAAAATCTTTCCTTTCTTCTTGGAATCAATATATGTATTGGTTCCAAGGCAGAAGAGTAGTAAGGACTAGATAATGAGAGTTAAGTAACTTACGCAGGGTCACATAGCTAAGAAATATTTGAGGGCAGATTTGAACCTAGGACCGCCCATCTCTAGCTACCTCTGCCAATCTAACTTGATAAATTTTTGGATATATTTGAAATATGCTATATTTAAAATATGCTTTTTTCCTTGGAACAAATTTTTTTGGATTATTTCATTGATATCCATACCTCTGCTTATAAGTCGCAAATATAATGAGAGAGGTTCATAGAATTAGAACTAGAAGGGCCTTTAGAAGTCATCTAATCTAAGTAAATCATCCTTTTAATAAATAAATATTTTTAAATCTATTGATCACTTTAAGAATTCCAAATTAAGAGCAGGAACAAAGGAAGGTACACACAAAAACAGAAATGAAAAGAATTAAATAATGCAAAAAAGAATTTAAATGACTATTTAGAGAAGCCTCTCACTATAATAATTTTAACAAGGTATTAACAAAGCCACTCAATATATTTAACTTGAACTTTATCACCATATAATCTTATCTTAATTTACATAGTGCTAATCAGTTTGAGGATTATTTTAGGAGGAAGTTCTATTCTCTCCCAGTATCATTTCCTTTGTCTTCATCATCTTCATATTTATTATATCTTACAAAGTAATACTGTTAGGAAATTATCTTTAGGAAATATGGAAGAGACTTCATTTAATAATCATCTAATTCAACCTTCTTTTTTTAAACATAAGAAAAGTGAGACACAGGAAGGTTGAGATGTGTGTAATTTCCCACAAATAGAGGCAAGTTCCCAAACCAAATCTTCTCACTTCAATCAGTGCCCTGTCCGATGCCTTCTTTATTAAAAAAAAAGAGCTCTGAAAATCACATTTTAATTAGTTAACCATAACTTGCTCATTTTAAAAAATGGGAATTTATTAACAAATACCTGGGAAGTTTTATAAGATGGTGCTATCATGCTTGAAAAAAATGTCCTGTTGTTAGGCCATTTATTTATTCATTTAATAATTTAATCTCATTGTCAAGCACTTTTGATGCATGTAAATAATTAAATGGCCCAATAATATAAAATACAAATACAAGAAAATGGAACATGAGCTCATTGGTATTTCCATAATTGTACAGGGAGAAGGAGTAGGACAGGAAGGTAAAGGGAAGAAGATAAGAAATTCATCATTTTCAATTTGTCATTAACCTTACAGAGTATGTAGCCCAATCTATTCTTTTCTATCTGAGGAACATGAAGCTCATAGGGATGCTATGTTTTGCCCAACATCAGAGAGATAGCCTATAGCAGAGCAGAATTCAAACACAAGTTTTTCAACTACAATAAATTCATCAGTCCCATCAGGGAAACACCAGGTATAATTGCTCTGGTTTTTAAAAAAGAAGCAGTGTGATTGCCACAATATTGCAACATTAACTTAAAATTTGTTGGAGTGAATGAATAGTACTTGAAAACTCAACAGGAATGTTCTTCCATTGAAATAAATGATGAAATGATTTTTATGTTACTTGTCCAAAATATCACTAAAAATGATATATGACATTTAGGAATGAGGAGGAGAAAGCATTTTTCTCTCTTCCTTCCTTCCTTCCTTCCTTCCTTCCTTCCTTCCTTCCTTCCTTCCTTCCTTCCTTCCTTCCTTCCTTCCTTCCTTCCTTCCTTCCTTCCTTCCTTCCTTCCTTCCTTCCTTCCTTCCTTCCTTTCTTTCTTTCTTTCTTTCTTTCTTTCTTTCTTTCTTTCTTTCTTTCTTTCTTTCTTTCTTTCTTTCTTTCTTTCTTTCTTTCTTTCTTTCTTTCTTTCTTTCTTTCTTTCTTTTTGAGAAATTTCACATCAAAAATTTCTTTCTTTTCCCAGTTCTTGTTCACTGACACATTTCCTTCCATCCTCAGCCAACCACACTGTCTATGAAATTTTTATAAAGTTTTACCAAGGATTTGACTGTAGGTACAATCCTAGGAGTTAATATTGTGTGACTATGTGTTCAATTCTGTCTTTAAAGAATATAAAAATGTCACCTAGTATGACTATTATTGCACATATCTCATAAATGCCTTTTTATGTTGACCTCTCAGGTCTCTGCCAGAACTAGATATATGATCTTACGGCTATATCATCTTCTCTATTAACATTTAAGTCCTTCAACAGACATTTATTAAGTGCTTACAATGTGATGGCGAGGTGACACAGTGGATGGAGTGCTGAATTTGGAATCAGGAAGACCTCTTTCAAATCCAGCCTCAGACATTAATACCATGACCCTGTGCAAGTCACTCAATCCTGTTTGTCTCAATTTCTTCATCCGCAAAATGAGCTGGGAAAGAAAATGGCAAACCACACCAATATCTCTGCCAAGAAAACCCCAAATGGGATCTCAACGAGTTGGACACGACTGAAACAACTGAACAAAAATGTGCCAGAAAGTAGGCTAAGCACTGAAGAAGCAAAGAAAGGGGAAAATGATATCAGCTTTCAAGACCCTTTTGTAAGAACTGAGTTTTAGGCTCCAATCTTTGAACTTTCTAATTTTCAAAGCCATCCAAAGATGGAGTGGAATCTCTTGTGAATAACTATCTCCCCCCTCACTAAAAGTCTTCAGGAGCAGGGTCAATAAACATTTGCCAGAATTGCTCTAGATGGCATATGTGCTCAGGTTTGACTTGGCCTGGAGAAATACTGACTCTGACTATTCTGTGACTCTCGATAATATGGAAGGGGGATGGACCTTATAACAAATTTAGCATGATGGTATTGGGTCGAGATATAATGAGAATCCAATCAATGTTCCCTCTTTGTTGTGAGCAAAACGATCCTGGTTTAAGAGCAACAAAGAAAAAGCAAATTCTGGAAGGTACAGGAAAATGTGGAGCACATCCCAAATGCCCAATTCCACCTTTCAAAGGATGGGAAAGTACATCTGGCATAATTCAGGCTATATTTCTGCTATAATAAGGTAGGCTGAGGTTAACTAAAATGAGTTCTTTCCCAGTTCCAGAAAGCTCAGCGTTTGGACCTCTTTGGACCACAATTTCCTCACATATAAAATAAGGTTAGATCAGTTGATCTCTAATGTCCTTTCCAATGATTCTATGGTGCCTTTACTAAGGGAGGGGACGATTACCAGGCACATAGAAGATATATATAAAGTAGATGGGAGCTATTCTCAGAGAGGAAAGTCCTAATATTAAGGGGCACTGGAGAAGAGAGAAAGGAGAGAATGCAATGGTAACAGAAATAAGTAACCAGAATTAAGAGGTACCACAGGTGCATGATACATGTTAACCTCAACATAGTTCCACTCAGCCCACCATGACCCATTAATTAAGCCTCACCACTGGTTCTCTCACTAGCAGTTTAGTCCAATACATAGACCAGCAGTTGTTTTAATTATCTGATTCCCTGAAATGTCCTATTAGAAGGACATGATGAAGTTAATGATGTTAACTGTCATTTGATTTAGTTGTTCATTAAAACCCCACCCATTGAAGGAAATCTCCCCGACCCAGTGCTGCTTTCTGCCTCTGAGAACCACAATCACCTAATTATTTTGAAAGAAGAATAATTGATTTAGAGTTAGAAGACTCATGACTTCTGACATGTCTAATTGTGAAACCACAGGCAGGTTACTTAGCATTTCTCAGTGTCAGTTTTCTTATCTTTATAATGGGCATAATTATTTTACAGGTGAGGAAACTGA
Organism: Monodelphis domestica; assembly: GCF_027887165.1. NCBI lineage: Eukaryota > Metazoa > Chordata > Mammalia > Didelphimorphia > Didelphidae > Monodelphis > Monodelphis domestica. The sequence goes on along the minus strand of NC_077228.1, from coordinate 50,755,904 downwards.
GAAGAGAGATGGAAGGATTAGTTTGGGGTTACTTGAGTAGAAAGTGGCAGAACTAGGGTTTGAAATGAAGACCTCTGCCCCAACTCTGCCTAATTCCAGGAGAAAGGGATGAGGAGAATAGCCAGAATACAGGGGACTTGATGTGGACACAATCCAGAGATGGTGTAGATTATGAAAATTTGTAAGAAAGAAAGGCACTCCAGGGATAACCTATGGAAAAGCACAGACATAGGAGACCAATATGTCCAAAGTTCTTGACCATTAGGGAGAGGCAGTACAGATTTTTTAATGCCCCTTTGAGCAAGGAAGAAATTGAGGCTTGAAGAGTTTAATTGATTCATACAGTGATTAGCACTTGATTAGCACAAATATTCAGGTCTAGGACATCCTCATTCCAAATCCAGCAATTTCTCTATCACTTCTCTAAGAGCTTCTCATGAAACTTTCTTCAGTTCTTTCTCTTGGGGTCTGTGGATATATGCTTGACAAGAAACACATGTATGCATGTATGTGCGTATGTATGTTTTATATATGTGCACATATACATGTACATATGTGTATAGAGATATACACAGAGAGAGAGGCATAGATATGTAGACAGATGATAGATATACGTTGATAAATATACATATGTAGATATATACAGAAAGGAATAAAAGGAAGGAGAAAGAGCAGAGATACAGGCATAGATCCAGAGAGGCAAAAACATATGAAGACAGAGTCAGGGATAATTAGAGACAAAAACAAAGACAGATGGACAGACAGATTCAAAATAGCCAGGTGATATTGTGGGTAGATTATTGGACAGAGAGTCAAGAAGACCTGAGATAAAATCCAGTCTCAGACATTTGACCCTGAGTAAGTCACTTAAATGTTGTCTGCCTCAGTTTCCTCATCTATGATTCGGGGGTAATAATAGCACCTATACCCCAGGGTTGTTGTGAAAATAAAATAGGATAATATTTGTAAAAAGTCAATCACTGTATAGATGCTAATAATTTTATACATATTTACATTTTAGTTCTTTTAAGTTCTTAAAACCTAAACGTGATCTAAGACTTTGGGGACATCAGATGTGTGTGTGTTAGTTGTAATACAATATGTTTTATTTTATTCATTTAAAAACATTGTTCAGAGAAGAGATTCATAACTCTTATAGACCATCAAAGGAGTCCATGAGAGAAAAAAAATTAACTGTTCTTTGTCAATGTTATTCAACTGCGTCTGATACTTTGTGATCTAATTTTGTTTTTGTTTTTCGTTGTTGTTTGTTTGTTTGTTTTGTTTTTGGCAAAGATGTTGGGGTTCTTTGTCATTTTCCTCTCCAGCTCATTTTACATATGAGGAAATCTAAGCAAACAGGGGTAAGTGACTTGCCCAGGATCACAAAGTTAGTAATTGCCTGAGACCAGATTTAAACTCAGGAAGATGAGTCTTCCTGACTTCAGATCCCAAAATTTATCTACATTGTCCCAACTAGTCACCCTTTAGACTGTTTTAGACAGACCATAAGCTTTCTTCTGTGTGTTTTTTTGAGACAATATTTGAGAGATGTCAGAGTAGATAAAAAAAGTTAGGTTCAGCATTAAGATCTAGGTTTTAATCTTATCTCTAATACTAACTGTCTGAGTGACTGAACAAGTTTCTTCACTTCTCTCATCAGTTTACTCCTCTGAAAAATGGGAGTAACAATATTTGTCCTAGCTACCTCCCAAATGTATCCCAAGGTTTAAGGGACCACAAGTACTTTTAAGTACTTTCTAAAAATTTAGAGCATTAGAAAAATGTCAGTAATTCATATTATAAATGAGAAAGAAAAAAGTATTCTGCAAAGAACTAGGAATTTTTCATCTCTATGAATTTCTCACACTATGGAAGTGTGCAGAGCACATCATAGATGAGGTGTTCAATAAATGATTAAAAGGGTTAAAAGGTATGAACAATCTACGAATATGGACTCACGTCCTAGTCCCTTGGAGTAGCTAGAAATGATGAGTGTCCCAGCCAAGTGGTCACCGAATCCATCTGCGTTATTTATAGTGACTCCCTTTCTCAGGGTCCACACGTACCATGTGAAGCATAGTCAGAGTGGGCAGCCCAGATCATTTAAGGTTTAAAAAAAGCCAAGACATTTTTGTTCTAATCATCTCAGTATTTCTGAGGAAAGTGGTTTCTGACCTGGAATGAGGTGATAATTGCCTCACTTCTCCAGGTCACATTGCACATTTCGTTTTAGCCTCAGGTTCCTCATATCCAAACATTACCTCTTTTTTTTTCTCTCCAATTTAAGATCCGATTAGGATATAGCAAGCAGTCTGATTAAATGTGAGCAAAGGAGCTCTAAGTGAATTTAAAATCAGAGGGAGTTCCTAGCTTCCCTGAGACACAAGAACACCCAAAGTTACTTGGGCTCCTGGAAAGGTGGCAAGATTGGCATATTATGGAACCTAGATTTCACTTTCATTGAACCTTTTTAGGTCATTATCAGTGAAAACCAAATAACGCTTCTGCACAGAATTTGAAATGAATGTCTTGTCTTCCCTGATAGACTGTAAGCACTTTGAGGGCCAGCATTGTTTTAAGGGTGCCTGATTCCCATATTTAGCATAGAGGCTGGTTTAAAATAGCTGCTGATTAAATCCCTGTTGAGTGTTTGATTAATTCTGGTCCTCAGAGGAGCAGTAAATGTGATGCAAGACTCAAAATGATTTGCAATTTTAAAAGCATTAGATAAAGTAAGTAAACAGCATCTTAAAATTAATTCTCTTGGGGTTCCAATCACCTTTAACACAAAAATTCTCCTCTTGGTCACTCCTCTCTGTTATTTTCCTAGGAATAGGATGAAAGCTTCCAGGGGGGTAGGTACTATCTTATTCAAATGTACCTGTATCATCAGCAGTTAGCACAGTTGGCTGGAATGTTCTAGAATTTAATACTTTTTATCTTACATCACACTATTTTCATGATTCAAATAATCAAAAAGCATTTATTAAACATCTACAGATACAAAGTTTTGTTGTTGTTTGGATTCTCAAATGTGGGTTTTAAAATTAATAATCAATAACTAAATATTCTATTTTATAAAGTTTTATTAAAAATAACTAAAGCAAAAAGAAAGTCTGACCTCAGCCTGGATTGCAGGTCCAAGAGAGGAAGAAGGAAGAGTTATAGCCACTTAAATACAATCATGCAAAACTTGGGGGCTCAGGAAAAGGGAATTTTGGAAAATACTAAGGGACTTCTGGGGGATAAAGTCCAAAGGCTCAAAATCTCCATTTATACACAAGTCAAAAGCAAGAACGAGAGTAGGGCATCCTATTTTATTTAAGCTATGGTAGAGGATTTGACCACTTCAGAGAATCAGGAAATATGTTCCTTAGAAACAACTTTAGAAGTTACCTGGAAAAAAAATTGGCCATTACAAAATACTCAGGACATGATCTTCCAGGCCCTACTTGAAGAATTCCTACGAGGCATTTACTACCTTTTAAGGTATTCCATTCCACTTTTGGATGCAGCTACCGGGCACAGTCAGTTGAGAGTCAGACTTGAAGTCAGGAAGACTCATCTTCCTGAGTTCAAATCTGGCCTCAGAACTTAGTAGCCTGGAATCCTGGGTAAGTCATTTAATCCCTTTTCCTCATTTGTAAAAGAAGCTGGAGAAGGAAATGGCAAATCAATCAGTGTCCTTGCTAAGAAAACACCAAATGGGGTTATGAAGAGTTATATATGACTAAAAGGACCCATCAAGGTAAAAACTGGCAGGAATCTCAACCTAATTTCCAACCTTTTCAGAAGGCTGAAATTGGTCTCTTTTCAATTTCTACCCATTGCAAGAAGTTTGGAGATCTGGAGTCAGCTAGGGAAAGCCTAATTTCCCTCTTCCATGTGAGAGTTCTTCAAACACTTGAGGGCAAGATATCCTCTCCCCCATAAGTCTCTTTTTGAGGCTAAACATCCTCATGTGAAAGATTTCCTTTGTTCTGTGCTTCATCTCTAAAGCTGGAATGATAAAGATCACCTTTATGCAAAGCTTACTGAAACATGTATTCCCAACATCAGTTTTAGCATTTTCATGGATGCTAATTCTTTTTGTTGACCAGTAGAATAGAGGGCTATGGGCAGAGCACTTCTAAAGAGCAAATGAATATTTGTTATCAGCAATACTATATCATTAACATGTTGGTTTTAATAATAGACATTCATAAGTTGTGGTTTATAAACATTAACCTATGAATCCTTGATGCACATCTGATAGTGAGGTCAGGAGCTTCCAAACTCCATTACTTTTACTTTGTGGGTGAAGGACAAACACAAAGTTACTCTCTTGGCATTTTTCAGATGGAACATGACTAAAGAAATAGAGGGTATGACCACACTGACTTCCCCAGGCTTTCTTCCAAGCTAGACTCTCTATATCACCATCAAAGATGCTATAATTTATAAGTTCTATCTTAGCTAAAAGTAGAGAAGAACAAAATATGAATATTTCATTTTCCATTGCATTTGTGAATCATAATTTTTTTAATGAATTACCAAATGACAAGGACAGAATACGTTTCATCCGCTTCAGAAAAATCAGTTTCCACCTGTTTCCTTTCCAATTCCCTTGCCCCATCGTCACATTTCAAAGCATACCTGGAGCTTAAAGAGTTTTCATCTTTTACTAAATTTATCAGTAGGTGCATCGCTCTGGGTCCATTATGGAAGAGAGGATACAGCACTCGACTCAGAGTCAAGAAAACCTGCGATTAAATGTTACCTCAGATATATTCCAGTTGTGTGATACTGGGCAAGTGATATAAACTCTCTCAGCCTTTATTTTCTCAGGTGCGACATGAGGAAAACAAAAGCACCTACTTCACAGTTGTCATGAGGATTGTATAATATCTGTAAATAAAATATTTTCTTACAGGATCTATGCATTAGTCAGCCATGAAACATTTATTAAACACCTACTATGTACTGGGTACTGGATAAAGTCCTGAAGTGATTTGAGAGTTTAAAAAATAATATAAAGTTCAGCTATGATTTCTTAACGTGACAAGCAAGATTTGCTCCATAAGGAACCTAGATCTTCTGTGAGCAACAGCATTTAGGAATAACTTTGCTCAGTAAAGTAAAATGGTATAACATTTGCCTCAGCAATTAGCACAGTGCCTGGCACATAGTAGGTGCTTCATAAATGTTTATTGATTGTGGGAAACAACACCAGATTATCAGTTATAGATGCCTTTTCCATCAGCATCAGTGGAGGAAGTCTCAACCCTAAAAGTTCCATCTGCTAATGAAACTAAAGGTCAGAACAAAAATAAATAAATAAAGTAAGATTAGCCTTAAGGCTTTTACTCTTTTATACTCAGTTGGCATGAACTTCAGTCTCAGAAGAAGCTGTCAATCACATTTTTTAATTCATTAACAAAATGGTAACCATGCTACCAGATTGAGGGCAAGGACCAACATTTCTGAGACTAAATACTGACTTCCATTTAATGAAAATGTTGGAGCACAAAAGCACATCAATTATTCATGTCTCCTGATTTGTGTTGGAAACCCGGTGCACATATGTGTGTTCGTTTGATAGAGTTCAAATTAGCAGTAAGCTTCTAAAAATCTGGCCTTAAGTAACTTCAACAAATGTCTTTTTAGGAGCTTATCTGGAGCAAAACAGAGACTTTTAAATCAAACTTCTATTTCATCGCTTTCTTCCTTTATTACCAAAATGAATGAAGTAATTCTGAATGGGAAACTTAAATGCTTATCAAAATTGGGAAGTAATAAGTGCTACAATAAAAACCATTTGTTAGAAGCTTCATTTGTTATTATGAATGGAGTGTGTGATACATTTGTCTTTTTCAAACCGAGTCACAGAGATTTCTTTAAGCTGAGAGCCCAGATGTAGACCAGGTCTGTTGGTGGTGAATGAACCGAAGGAGGGATCCAAATGACAGCTGGCTTATTTCACAGCAGCCAGTTTCTACCAAAGGGCAAGGTCATGGGGAACCCGCGGCACCAGCTCTGTCACTTGGGTGACAAAAGATGAGTCTTTCACAAACAATTCAGGACTGGCAGAGTTGGAATGACCACCCTGTGGAAGAGTGAATTAAAATGTTCTGCTTGGCCCCAGAAGGCAGAACTAGCAATGGGTGAAGGTTTCAGAGAGGTAAATTTAAACAAGATGGTGGAAGGGACTTCCTAACCATTAGAATATTCCAAAGTGGAACACATTGCCTTGGCACGCAGGTGTCTTTCCGTTCTTTAAATCTTGAAGTAGAGGCTAGTTGGCCACTTGCTAAGTATGGCATGGGGAGGAATAATGTTCAGTTATGATCTGGAATCACTTCCCCAAAGGTCCACTCCAACTCAGAAATTCTGTCATTCTTTGAACTGTTTAGTTCTACATATAATTCACTGTGGGCATTTTTGGCACCTCATAAATATATAGCACATGGCAGTAAAAGGTAAAATTAAATAGATATGACATTTTTTATGGGGGCAACAAGCCACTTGTCTCCAGTGGACTTGATGGCTTTGCCAGGATGGGCAAACTAAATGCATGGACCACAGCTGGCTGTTCTAAAAGTCAATTCAGATTGTTGTGCACCTGTGGCACATCTGGATTTGTGGCATGGACTATCTGGAACAAGCAGTTCCAACCCATTGGGTACCATTATCATCTTGTAGAGATACATTGCTTCTCCTGAATAGATGCCACCGATTCCTATCTCTTTTAAATGTGAAAGGAAGTGAAGACTTTGTGGTTTCCCAACTTATTTGATCAAGGTGGGGTAGCTAAATGGAAAAAAATATATATTACCCCAAATTGATTTGGGGCTTTGAGCAGAAAATCCATCTACATCAATGTTTTATATACCTAAGCAATGCAATATGGAGAAAAAAGGCAATTCTCTTTTATGGTTTAGGCCAAGTGACGCTTGAACTATCCAGATAATTAAGGCAAAAATGATTTCTGGCTTGAATTCTCCAAATAATTGCTTCCATTTTCCACTTCACTTTTTGTACATAGACACAGGCTTCACGTAACTGAAGGTTATCTAGATATATAGAAAGATAATTATCTAGCAGATGTCAGTAATTTTGAATTTTGGGGGAATTTTTTTCTTTTGTGTCAGCAAGCGCCTAGATTCTAAATATCCTTTTTTATACTGAGCCCCAAATGAGAGTAGACAGCATCATTTCACTTATAATAATGTCTTTAATTGATTTTATTATAATAATTGAATATATACATGTTTCTCTTTCATCCTCCCTAACCCCATCAGGTAGATGCTCCTAGGTCATGAGCTCATTCAAATTACCAGAATAGAACAACAGTCATTTCAGCCACTTAGGATCCATCAGTTAAGTAACAGTGGCCTCTCTTTTACCAGGGGACTTTAGCCTCTGCTCAGCACATGGCTGCCATATTATATTAAATGGAAACTCTGTGGATAGAGATTGTGGTTCGAGCATGGGCTGGACGTAATGGTTCTTGAAGTTCTTTACTTATTTTGTGTTTCTTTGAAGCTGGCAATATGTAGAGAGTAAAAATACTTGACCATTTCTGGAAGAAATTATTTTAGAGTACACACTCAAACCAAGGACTAAGGAATCCCTTTTTCCAATGTATCATTCAAGATACTATCATAGTGAGGCAATTTGTTGATTGGAAGGGTGATCCTACTTGTTTAGATCCATTGCTGGCTTTGAAAAGCAAATCACCAGAGGATATTTCACGGCTGTCCAAAACTTCATTGAATCTTTCAGTTAGAGGAGGCAAGGCCAGAATCCTCCAGAAGGATTAAAATAAGATCAAGACTCCAAAGCAAGAGATCTTCACCCTTTTTCATATTCTTTTAGCCATCTGACGAAGTCCATGGATCCCATTCAGAATAATGCTTTTAAGTGCATAAAATAAAATCCAGAAGTTATTTTAAAAAACAGTTTAATTGAAATAAAGGCATGATCTTTGTTTTTTAATCCAATTTTATTTTCAAGTGTCTATGAATCCTAGATTGGGAACCCTTGTTCTGGAAGGTCATCATCACAATACTATTCTTGTTTCATGTTTATCCCAGAGAAGAGAAGGAACCAACAAAACCCCTTCTCTATGCCCTGGCTGATAGTTAATTAATTAGAGAAATCTAGGCTAGAAGAACAATTTAAAAAATATAATGAGGCACTAAACTCGCACCTCCTCAATTTCTATTACTTTAAGGTTCTATAACACCATCCTTTCAGAAATTATAGGTTGTTGTTTCTAAAGAGAAATAAAAAGACCCAGATATAAAGGATACTCTTTTCTTTTGTATGTTGTTGTTCTTCAATTTTGTATCATTATGGACAAATTACTGAAGAGATTTTTTTCAGATAACCTTATCTCAATTGACATAAAATTATAACATAATTCTTTTCTTAGGATAATGTCCTCACACTAATATTATTTCCAATCATATTAATAGGTATTGTCATTGATCTTCCTTTATTTAAAAAACAGTGTATTACATGTGTAAAACATATGACTTTTATTAAAATATCTAGATAATTTACTTGCTTAAATATTTAAAACTTTTTTTCCTAATTACTTAATGATCAAGATGGAAAATTGTATTTCCCTTACAAAATTTTAAAAGATAATAGCACTGGAATTAATTTTAAGATGAAAAGGAGAGTTCATTGAAGTATATCATCAGAGCTAAAGTAAACTCAACGTATTAGTTAAAAAATAACATTTTGGGGAGCTGGGTGAGTGACATCAATAGTATATGCTGACATCAAAATGGCAGAAATGGCCACTTCCATTTCTAAATGATAACAATTAAAAATATAAAAGGAAAACATTCTCAAAAAAAAACCACTAAGGATATTTTATCACTTATCCCCTGAACAACTATTTTCCAGGGTACTTATGTCTACATCATTTTGGTCAGTTTGAGGACAGATGCAAAGATGTATCTGGAACCTCCCTTTCCCTTCTCTCAAGTAGCTTTCAGTGTTTTACCCAGGATTCAAAAACATATCACAGAGGAATAAAAAAAAACTGAAAACTTTCTTCTCTTTTCACTAATTCAAATATCACTAAGATTTTTATGTGTTCATCACATATCCTGAACCCTGAGATAATTTCTTCTGAAACTTCTAGGACCACCTTAATGGTTCACACTTATACTGTGATATTACTGACGGAGCAATATGCCATAGAGGCAACAAAAAAGGTGTTATCCTTAACCCCTCTCTCTCATTTATAAGTGTAGCATTTGCAAAAAAGCAATAAAATACTTTATAGTATTCTCAAGATGAAATGAGAATAAAGTGCTTTGTAAACCTTAAAGTACTATCTACATTATTATATATACTTAATAATAATTTTGTTGTTGTTATTATTTTTATTACCATTACCATTATTCATGTAAAATCAACAATTATCCCTGAGAGTCACCTCAGTGCTGATAACCACATATCTGGAGCTTACCCCAAGTAGAACTTCTTGCTTCTAGGGTAGGCCCTAAGGATATTTTCACTCAAAGACCAAATAATTTGCATGGGAAGAAGAGAGAGAGACAGAGATACAGAGACAGACAGAGAGATAAAGAGGGAAACAGAAAAAGTCAGAGACAAAATTCTCCCTAGATAATTTTAGAATATTTTCCAATTCATTCTGTCTCTCTCTGCATCTCTGTGTCTGTCTGTCTCTCTGTCTGTCTCTGGCTCACTCTTTCTCTCCCTCCCCAAATAGTCATATTAAATTAGTATCTAGGATAACATGATCATATGTTTAGGGAATCTAATCATAGAAGCCATTAAGTCCAGGATCCTAATTTTACAAATGAGAAAACTGAGGCAAAGAAAAAATAATTATTAAGTGCCCAAAGTGGAATTTAAACCTAGGAGATGCTGATTACTAGCATCGTGTCCATATGTTACTGGCCAAAGGATAATGGTAATACTAATAATCTGAGAGCTCATCTTTTTTGGCTACCATATTATTCTCAGCTCATTTTTGAGTTTGAAGTCTGACTCCCAATTTTCTTTCTTTTTGATTAAACTCTTACTCTCTGTCTTATAATCAATACTGTGTTGGTTCCAAGGCAGATGAGTATGGTAAGGGCTAGGCAATGAGGGTGAAGTGATTGTCCAGGGCTACACAGCTATGTAGTATCTGAGGCAGAACTCAAACCCAGGACTTCTCGATTCACTGAGTCATCTAGCTTCACCCTCCACCCACAATTTTTTCCTATGAATTATTGCATACAATTCCTTCCCCATCTTCATAGTTAAGTTCTATGGATCCAGGTGAAGGACTTCCTTTTTCTTCCTATTAAAGTTCATTTTAGAAGACACAGGTGAGTTGTAATCTTCACGCTGTCTTTTACTTAGCATTTTTCAGTCTTGACCATCTTTTGTGCTATCAGAAAAATTGATAAGAATGCTATCCAAGTCTTCAGGTCATTGATAAACATGATGAGCAGCACAAGGAGAGAGTCAGCATCCCTAGGATATCCCACTTGAAGTCTCTGTTCATGTTGACGTCAACCCATTAATCCCTATTCTTTGGGTCAATCCATTCAATGAACTCCAAATCCTCCCAGTTATATTTTCTTCTAGTCCACATTTCTCCAACCTGTGACAAGGATCTAACCCAAGAATCTTAACCTTTTTGTGTGTGGCATAGACCTCTTTGGCAGTTGGGTGAAGCCTATTGACCCTTTCTCCAAATGATGTTCTTAGATGCATAAAATCCACAGAGGAAAACAATTTTGTGGAAATAGAGTTATCAAAAAATTAAAAAGCTAGTTCATGAACTCTAGGTTAAGACCCCCTGAGCTAATGAGAGGCTGACAAGTCTCCTCTGGAAATACTGTTTCTATAAAAGGCTGGCTGGATTAGTTATTATTTCACCACCCATTCTGTAGAATACACCAAATCAGAAGTTCCAGACCAGTCACCCCAAATAATCTTATCCTAGAAGAAACAACTCTGATTCTCCCCTGAACAGGTTATTCTCTGGGCCATTGCTGTTCCTTAGCACCCAAATGTTTTGCCCCAAATTAATAATAATAATAATAATGATAATAATAATAATAATTCCTAATTCTTATTTGTTTCCATATGAGACTGGTGTCCCTTTTTAGAGAAAAGTAGGAAAGGGAGAGTCATCCAGGCTTCTATTGGAAAAGATCATGGGCAATAAGGGAACCCAGAAATATAGAAGAAGCAGTGACAACAGAAACCCAAGACAAGCTACCAGTCATGTAAAGTATGGCTTGGCTATAGAGAAAGAGAACACAGATCCCTGAGCCTGGGGACTATGATTAGTTGATTCGATATGCATTCTTCCAGGTTTCACATCGCATGGCAACATAGTTTCTAAAATCAAGTTCATTTTAATTCTGTTTTTTCTTATTGCTAACAGATACCAGATAGTACTTTAAAGGTAGGGATGGGGGAAGGAGTAAGAAAAGAATCCCAATCAAGACAAACATGCAAGAACAGGATATAACAGCTAAGATATAACCTAGCTATCAGACAGTTGGATGATGCAAAGCTTAAAATACTGGCTCAGGAGTCAGAAAGATCTGAATTGAAGGCCTGTTTCTAACTGTGTGACCCTGGGCAAGTTATTACGCTTCTATTTGCCTCAGTTTCCTCAAGTACAAAATTGGGGTAACAATAGTACCAGTTGTCGAGAATCAAATAAGATAATATTTGTAAAGTGCTTAAGATAGTTGCTGGCACATAGTAGGCACTATATGATGGCAAATATTATTATTTTATTTGATTATTACATACTTTCTACAAGGATAGCAGTCCTATGTTACTTTGGTCATACCAACACTTGCCAAATGCACAGGCATTTTCATCATTTTCATGATCATTTCTTTAAGGGTGGGGGGGGGATGAAGTTGTAGTCTATGCCTCTAATAGTTTCTAAATTTAAATTGGATTTTTCTACAATTCAAAAGGTGAGAATCAAATACAAGTTTCCCTTTGAAATTCTCACTACTGAATGGCACAGGTACATTCCTAGACATCCCATTCTATGCATTCACACTTTTTACCAAAGTTTAAAAAAAGAGAGAGAGAGAGAAAGATCTTACTCTGAAATTTTCTTGGTGTTGTAATTAGTATGCATTCTTTTCTTCCATTCACTTTTCCTAGAAAGTAGGTCACCCAATTTTCATGGACTGAAATTGATTCTTTTTTCCCCCCAGATTTCTGAGAAATCCCTGCTTTACCCTTTTTGACTATGGAATCCAATCCACCAAACATTTAAGCGCCTACTAAGTGCTAGGTCTCAGAAATTAATGGGCTTCCCCTCTCCTTTTGGAGTGAAAGAGCAGGGTATTTTGGACCCAAGTAATCTTTTGCAAGGCATTGGGTCTATAAATCAACATAGATTTGGTCAGTTTCTTGATTCACAGGAATTTGAATTGTGATCATTCAGCTTTTGTTTTAGCAATAGAAAAGTACACGTACTCATGCACACACACAAATTATTTACCCATAAAAAAAAATACACCTAACCACATTAAAGCCTACATCTCCTTTTTTCTGGTATCTTTACAAAAACTAAGCCCCAAACTGTCTTCTGATTTTTGTTGTTGTTAAAGAAACGAGTTAAGATACCTTTTTCCTAGGCACCCACATATTTTCCATGTGCCTCTTCACCCTTGTCTTCCAGCCAGAACACAGTAAACAAAAGGACACAGTTCTTGACACTTGCAGAATTTCAAGCTGTTATTCAAGAAGGAAGTCCCAAGAATCTTGTCAGAGAGCCTGTTTGGGCGAGATTCCCAGCCCAGTTTTGTAGACCCAAGATGTCTGGGTAGTCTTAGTATGCCTGGGATAAGCAGTCGAGGATTTTTTTATCTGAATCAAATCCAAACTCCAAACCTAATTAAAATACCACAACATAGTTAACTCTTTGTTAAGTGAGTCATTTTAAAAAATCTAATAGAAGGAATGGATTCCACCCCTCTCTGATTCAGCCTTTCCCATAAGTTTCTGCTGATCACTTATATTTTACATTTTGGTGCCAGTCTTGTTTTTTCATAGGCGAAAAGCTTCACCCAGTCTTTTGTTGCTATGCAAACATCAAGAGTTGCATACGAGAAGCAAAATTACTGAGATTGGATATGAAAGATTTGGTTACTGTGGCTTTTGTTTGAAGTGTCTTTTTATTTATGCATTTTGCTTTCCTCCCAAAACTAGAATAATGCTCCAAAATATACCTTTTGCTTCTTCCTTGATAGTTCTTTGCAAGAGGAAAACCTGCCAAAATACTATAGATGATAGTATTTTATTTGAGTGATCTGTATCCTCAAATCTACTATTGTCTCTAAGATAAAATAGAAACTCCTTTGCTTGGCATAGGGAGCCTTTAACAATGTGGTTCTAGCCTATGCTTGTAGCCTTCTTTCATATGACTCCCTCCTCACATGCTCTGTATTCTAGCTGAACTGACCTACTTGTTGTTCCCTATAAATGCCAGCCCATCTCTCGCTTCCGGAACTTCACACAGACTCTCTCATGCCTTAAATGCATGTGCTCTTCATCATGGTTTCTTAGAATTTTTGGCTTCCTTTCCAGGATCAATTGAAGTGCCATTTCACAAATAAGACTTTCCTTGATGCCCCCATTCTTAGTGCCTTCTCTCCTTAAAATTGCCTTGTATTTACCTTGTATTGACATCTACATACATCTTGTTTCTCTTCTAACACAATATGAGTTGCTTAAGTTGAGAGACTTTTGATTTTTGTCTCCATAATCTGTGCCTAGCATCTAGGACCCAAAATAGCAGCCCACATTTCTTTAGAGGTTAAAGATTTGTAAATAAATCTTCATAAATTATATCATTTGACCCTAACACCTGCCTGCCACCCTATAAATAAGGTAGGAGCTATGATTATTCCCATTTTATAGTTAAGAAAACTGAGATTGACCCAATTCACACAGAGCTGCTAAATGGCTGATCTAGGGTTCAACTTTAGATTTTCGAACTTGAAATTCAATATTTTACTCACTTAACCACCCACCTGCTTAATTTTAATATTTATTGAGTTAATAAATAGATAGATTCCATATTTACATTTAAAAAGCACAATCCCCTCTAGAACAAAATACTTAGGACTATATGAACTCCTAAAAATGGGTGAAATTCAGAGTTCATGCAAACAGCAGTGATGTAGTAAATGCTGACGATCTTTTAAAATCTGTGAGAATGTGCCCTAAATTCAACACCTTTTAAGTTTTTATTTTTACAAGCATTTATTATTTCTTCTTCCCGCTCTCTACCCCCTACTATTTTTTTTAACTACATCAAACATGAATAGTACAGCCTGCCAAATCCCCACAATGGATGCATCCTAAAATATATGTCATTCTGAATTCTAAATCCATTAGCTCTGGGACTGCAGGTGGGTGACAGGTTTCTTCTTCAGTCCTCTGAACCTATAGTTGATCATTGCATTAATCAGAGTTCTAAAGCATTTCAAAGTTGTTTTCCTCTATAATGTTGTTGTCACTGAGTAAATTGTTCGCTTAGTTTTGCTCAAGTCACTCTGCATTAATTCCTAGAAGTTTTCTTATTTTCCTCAGAAACTGCTCATTTTACTCTTTCCCTAATTCAATTTAAATGCTTTGAAATTTGGCCCCCAGAAGCCATAGGCTGGTCTTCTCACTCTTTCTCCTTTTGTGAATTTCCATTGTTATCATCTTGAATTTTTACTGCATGGTCTCATTGTCTTATGCCTCATGGAAAGTCCTTGGAATTCCAACTAAAGATTTCCTTTTATAAACTTTTCTGTTCTCCCTGCATTACTTTATTGTTTTCTTAATTTGATCCAGACCTGGACAGAGTGGATAGATAGGCAACCTCAGAGTCTAGACCAACTGAGTTCATATCTTGTCTCTGTCATCTCCTGGCAACTAAATGGATCAGTGGCTATAACACCAGACCTGGAGTCAAGAAGACCTGAATTCAAATTGAGCCTTAAACACATATAAACTGTGTGACCCTGGGCAAGTCACTTAACCCTGTTTGCCTCCGTTTCCTCATATGTAAAAGGAGTTGGAGAAGGAAATGGAAAACCACTCTAGTGCCATTGCCAAGGAAACCTCAAAGAGGATCATGAAGAGTTTGGCACAACTTAAATGCCTGAACAACCACCAAAACCCTTTATCCTTTAGTGTACAAAGGAAATCTCCAAGACAATAAATGTCAGTCCTGCTTACAAATGATTTACATTAATAAAGTACTTTAAAGTTTATAATGTTTTTATTCCCAATAATCCTAAAAGATAAATCATCTGTGCACTAGAATTTGTATTCCACAGAGGAGAAAATGTAGACTTTGGGAGGTAATGATTAGTCTCTGATTATTTACAAATGCACAAACACAATTTGAACCCTAGTTTCCTAATTACAAGTTCAGGATTCCATGCTATATTCCTTAAAGGAGCAATTATGAATTGGGATATGAAAATCAAGATGCAACAAATTATAGCCTTCTACATCATGATATCATTCAACCAGTCAATTAATAAGCAAGTATTAGGCATTTACTATGTGTACTGTGTCAAACCCTAACAATATAGAGGAAAAGAGCAACCAATCCAAGCCCTCAGGCCTTAATGGGGAAGACAACATAGACATAAATTGGTCCATAGGTTCAAATCCTGCCTCAGACATTCACTATCTGTGAGATTATGGCCAAATTGATTGCTTTAAAATTTCAGTTTCTTCATCAGTGTAATGGCAATAATAATAATAACAACAAGAATAACACCTAATACACAAGGTTACTAAAAAGATCAAATGAAATTATATGTATAAAGCACTTCACAAACCTCACAATGTTGTACGATTGTCAGCTTTCATTATTGTTATTTATTATCCTCTAACAAGACAACATAGGCTAAAGTTGGGATAAGATTAGAAAATATGGATAGGAAAAAATGTATAACTAAAAATACAGGAAGCATTGTAAGATAATTGTGAATAATTTTGCTTATATTAAATTGAAAAGTTAATGTACAAATAAACTGTAGCCAAGATTAGAAAGAAAGCAGTAATTGCAGGGAAATTTTAGAGATAGTTTCTTGGATAGAGGTGTCATATATAAAATATATAGAGAACATTGTCAAATGTACAAGAACATGAACCATCCCCAACTGATAAATAGTTAAAAGACAGGCACGGATAGCTTTTAGATGAAGAAATCAAAAGGGTATATATAACTATATGGAAGAAATTGCTCTCATTATTGATTAGTCATGCACATCAAAATAATTCTGAGATATCTCACATCTATCAGATTGCCTAAAATGATAAAAGGGCAAAAAGACAAATGTTGAAGGTGATGTGGAAAACTGGGGATGCTAATACACTGCTGGTGGAACTGTGAACTAATCCAGTCATTTTGGAGAGGATATGGAAATATGCTCAATAAGTTTTAAAACTTTGTAAATATGCCAGCAATTTCACTATTTGGTTTATTGCCTAAGGTGATCAAGGAAAATGGCAAAGAAACTATATGTTCTAAAATATTTATAGCAGCTCCCTTCGTTGTGACAAAGTACTGGAAACTAAAGGGATGCCCATCAGTTGCAAAATGGCTAAACAAGTTGTGACATGACTGTGATGGAATACTACTGTGCTATAAGAAATGACGAGCAGGTTAAATTTGAAAATAAAACATAGAAATACATGAAATTTTGAAGAACGAAATGAACAGAACAAAGAGAACATTATGTATAGCACTGAAATGTTTGAAGAATGACTTGTATATGCCTACTTCCAGAGAAAGAACTGATAAACAGAAATAAGTAAGACATAGTTTTATGTATACATATACCTTTCTGTCAAATGATGTCTTCTTTAATGTAGAGAAGAGATGAAAGGAAAATTAACTCAGTATTTAAATGTAACAAATAAATCAATTTTAAATTTTAAAAAAAGTTGTCTATACCATTGACAGGTGAAATGATTTTCCCAGGGTCACACAGCCAGTTTTTGTCAGTGGAAGGGTTTGAATCTTCCTGACACCAAAAAAAGACTATCTTATGATGTAGTGAAGGGAAAAAAGGGAATAAATAATTATAAGGTGCTCTGTGCTAGGCATCGTGCTAAATGCTTTTAACAAATAGCACCTCATTTGATCCTTACAACAGTCATATCTAAGTGTTATCTTCCCCATCTTACAATTGAGGAAACTGAGATAAATAAAGGTTAAGTGACTTGTCCAGGGGCATATAGCTAGTAACTATCTAAGGCCACACTTGAACTCAGATCTTCCAGAGTCCTGGCCCAGAATTGAATCTATTGTACCACAAGCTATTTCTCTTTGCACACATCTACCACCTAAAGGAAAAGCTTATGGCATGGCTAATAAGTATTTCCCAGAAAGGTCAAGGAATAATGGATTAATTAGATCAACTCATCTATTCCTTTCTGGAACCTCACAGAGTCTATTATTCATCATGTCTGCTTTTTATATGCTAGATGATAAAAATATGTTCCTCACAATCCACCTTCTCTGGTGCCAAGGTCGGGATCACTGTAGGACAAAGCAGGAAGATTCTACTCTCATCATCTTACAGCCTCTCTCTAGATAAAAGAGATTCTCCTCTCTCATCTGTAGAATATCAGAATCATTGACCATCACTCATTCAATACCAGGATCTGGACTCTTTAATGACAGGATAGTAATTAAAATTTAGGAGCCCAATTTGCTTCCTTTATAAGGAGTTAGGAAAATAAATAACTACTAAAGCAATTTCTATTCCATTTGCTTTTGTTTTTCATATCTCCAACAAAAGAGTAACTTGGTCCTTCGTTAGGGATGGTGACTGCCACCTTTAGAGAAAAATACAGACTTGAGAGAGCTCTGTTTTCAATGACACAGTATTGTTTCATGTTGACCTAAAATGATTAATTCCTTTTTGTTTCTATAGTTACCTTACTTGTTTCTTCCTGGTATCTCATAACCCTATTTCCCACATTCAGACTGGATTTGCTATTTATACTAACAACAATGGCAATGAAGCTTTCCACTTAAGGCTCCTTTGACTCTTCTTTCTTTCTTTCTTTCTTTCTTTCTTTCTTTCTTTCTTTCTTTCTTTCTTTCTTTCTTTCTCTCTTTCTTTCTTTCTTTCTCTCTTTCTTTCTCTCTTTCTCTCTTTCTCTCTTTCTCTCTTTCTCTCTTTCTTTCTTTCTCTCTTCCTCTCTTCCTCTCTTCCTCTCTTCCTTTCTTTCTTCCACCTTTCTTTCTTTTCCTTTCTCTCATATCTTTCTTTCTTTCTTTTTCTCTCTGTCTTATAACTTTTTTTCTTTCTGTAATATCTTTTTTCTTTCTTCCTTTCCTTTCTCCTCTTTCCTTCCTTTCTTCCTTCCTTTCTCTCTCTCATTCCTTCCTTCCTTTTTTCAAATCTCAAGTAAATGGCACTAGCAAAAAAATTATATATATATATATATATTTACAGAACAAAAAATTATGTTTTCAGAATGCATCTTATTTCCAAACACCAAATGAAATGACTGCACTAACTTGTGCTCATTTTTCATATTTAAAAAGCTACCTTACTCAGAGAATCTCCAAAGAACATTTGTTACAAATGGAGCAGGAATATATCCTGAGTAAACTGTTGTTCCCGTTTGGTATTTTGGAGGGGAACCATATATAAAATACCTTGGCAATAGAGCTAAGAACTGACTTTAGAAATCCTAGTGACCAATCCCCTTTCTCAAATAACTTTATTCCTAAATCTCCTTCTATTCTTCCCATGATATACCATGGACCTGGAGGAAGCTCCACTATCTACTCATAAGCCACCTTTTAGACCCTCTTCTATCTTTTAAACCCACTTTAACATGAACTTCTTTACGCATTGAACCCGGATGCCTTCCTGAGCTCTGAGCTGTGCTGGTCTCTGAACTGTCATGCACTGCTTCCCGGCCTCTTCCTGAAGTTTCTGTTCCTTATGTGTGTATTGAATTTATTCTGGGAGCCTCTAATGGCCTATTCAGCTCAATGCTTTGTATACTACCTATAGCAATGTCTCGTGTTGAGTGCAATGGACCTGGAAACAGACCATGGTGTAATCAGAAAAGAAAGGGAAAATATGAGCATGTAATTCAGAGAGACAAAGTCCTAGAGACCCTTTAGTTGCCCAAAGGAGTCAGTTGTCTCCTGTATGAGGAGAGGGCCAGGGACACCTGCAGGGGAGAATAAAGATGAGGAAATGTCTAGGGGCTCAGTGGAAACCCAGCAGAGAAAGAAAGCAGCTGTTTGGAGATAGGGAGAAAAGAGGGAGGGAGGAGGATAAAAGGCAAAAGCTGATACTGTATAAAACAAAATTAAGTTGATGAATGAGAACTCCAAGGGATTTAGATAAGTTTGAAGAAAGAGTTGAATTGAGGTTCCCTCCCTCCTCCCCACCCCCAAGTCTCTGCAGTGAAAAGGCAATTTTAAAAGATTCAGATGCAGTTAGGGATTCTGTTAATCAGCATAATTTTTTAATCATTTGTGGTTTCGGTGCCCTTTTGGGGGTTTCAATTGTCATCGTGTTTATGGGAAATTGGCAGTTATTAATTGCTGTTAATCTTGTACCCGTCCTTATTAGGATTCAAATATATTTCTCAGTACTCTGTCCAGTATCTATGTAATCATTTATCATCCCTGAGTTTTACTGTAAGTATAATATTTACGAGAAGCAATTTTTCATGCCTGAATTAAGTACGGAACCTACAATATTTCCTGGTTGTATGTGTCAAAATGACCAAAATTCAAGCAATAGAAGAGGACACAAGGATCTCAAGATGATGCTTTTGTATCTGAGGTGGGAAATTTGGCTTCCTGTGAATATAATCCTTAAGTTCCAAACAATAATTAGCTTTAGTAGAATTAATATCGGTTATGGTTTTTGTAAAAGATTGTGATATTTTCTCATTTTAAAGTACTAAATGAGCTTCAGGACTTAAATATAATTGAACAGTGATTTCAAACTTTTTTTTTCTATACCCTAAGGTGTGTTGAGTCTCAACAAATTTAATATTTTTGTATGTGTGCGTATATATGTATGTCTAATCTGTAGCTCTTGGGGTAGAAGGATGGAGTGGATCCTAGCAATAATTATGTCCCAACTCCCACAAGACTAGCTCTAAAGGATACAATAGCTCACCATCCTCTCAGGAGTATTGCTGCACAGGATGAGGGAGTCTGATATCATATTGGTCTCTCCATATATGGCTAATAAAGCATATAAAGATAGAAAAGAATGAACATGGGAAGGACAGAGAAGCCCAGTGCTGTTTATAGGGCTAAGTTGTGAGAAGAGAAATAAAAGAAAATTCAGAAGGAAATACAAGCAAGGCATGCTTGTTACTAGTCATAAAGTTAATATGCACTTGAAAAAATCATCATAAGATGATGATTTCATGTAGAAACCACATTTTTCTTTTCTTTTTGTATTGTGAAATTTAAAAAAATACTCCTGTTATCAAGGCCCACTTCTAGGTCAACTTATGAAATAAAGAAAGTTGATCATCTGTCCTCCCCACCTGCCCTTTCAATAACCCTACTGGGATCTCCTCTAACCATCACAGTCCCCAGAAACCCAGTGCTTTTATGTCTGGCTGACTAAAGCATCTTCTCCTGACATCACTACTAATTAAACCTGCCATTTCTAGGCAACATTCTAGGTTTCCTAATTGCTGTTCCTATCCAAAACTGTGATTCTCTTACTCTGCTGAGTTCAGCTAGTCATGAGGACATGATATGAGAGATTAATTCCCAGGAATGTGAATTAATGTGTTGCCATCAGTGTATTATTAATATCTCAATTCTTGTATTTGTGTATTTAAAAAAGAAGTAAAAAATGTATAATCCCCAAAAGAATGAATGTCCAATGTTTAAATTTTAGACTATATGACAGGCTAGTTGGGAAAATATTTTAGGTCAAGGAGATCTTACAGTTATTCTTCAAATGTCTACTTCTCAAAAAGCTCCTCTGGGGAAAGGATTTCTATTTTTCTCTTTTACAGGCCAAAGTGAGAAGGGTCATGAAGTAGTTGTCATAAAGCCAGGAGCCTTGATAATATAAAAATTAACAATATTAATTCTTTAGACTTATATTTCCAGTACTTTTTCTTTTTTTAAAACCCTTACCTTCTATCTTAGAATCAATACTATATATTGGTTCTATGGCAGAAGAGTGGTTAGGGCTAGACAATGGGGGTTAGTGACTTGTCCACCTAGGAAATGTCTGAGGTTAAAGTTGAACCCAGGTTCTCCCATTTTCAGGGTTTGCTCTCAATATATTGAACCAGGACTTCCCCAAGCTGACTTGGGGAACTTCTAAACTTCTCTAGCTCATTTGGCCTCAGATTAATTGAAAGTAAAAACACTAGTGAATGGCATTCCCCCAAGGAGTGCTATCAAAACCCTTTATAAGTTCTCAGACTTACAAGGCATTGGCCAGAAAAATAGTTTTATTTCTATAATAAAAGGCATAAAGAGTATTCACAGCAAAACTCCTAGGGGATCATGAGAATCTCTTTCCTCCATAACTATGGGACCTCTTTCTCCCAGTCCAGAGACCCACAGGGTTTCTGT
This sequence comes from Monodelphis domestica, assembly GCF_027887165.1. Classification (NCBI taxonomy): domain Eukaryota; kingdom Metazoa; phylum Chordata; class Mammalia; order Didelphimorphia; family Didelphidae; genus Monodelphis; species Monodelphis domestica. Next base: position 50,734,291 of record NC_077228.1, on the reverse strand, counting down.
GACCTTGAGTGAGGCTTTAAAATGGAGATAAGTGAAGATTCTTCTTTCCAACAATGAGTTCCACCCCCCTTTTAAGGCTCCACTCCTAGCAAGCATCTACCACTCCCATCTCGCTAAGGACATTCCTTGATTGTTGGCCAATATTATGGTTGTCCTGGCTGTCACTGTACTCTGTGCTATAAGGAATCTGTAAGAGAGGTGGGGCAAGTGTTATTATCATCAGTTTAGAGGTGAGAAAAATGAAGTTATAAGAGATGTCATGATTTGCTCAATTCAGCAAAGTCATTCAATGTCTACTTTACGGAAGGTTACTGCATTCCATGTCACATTGCTAGCAAGAAGCAGAGATGAGAACTGAACCCCAATCATCTTGTCCAAATCCAGTGTAATTTCTGCTGCCCACAGAATAAAGTTCACAAGACCACTTTTCTATTCCCAGTAAGATAGAGTGATGATATGCTTCTGAAGGTGAGAAAGTCAAAGCCAACAGAAATAGCTTCATATTGATATGAGTCCTAAAATCTGCTTCTTCAGCCACTCGCTAGTGAGGATTCCCTTTTGGAATTCTATTCTTTAGGCAGCAAGAGCTACTTGAAAGAAGATAGATTGATTATATATATGTATATATATATATATATATGTATATATATATATATATAGCTATCTTTGATATATTCACAAACTTTGATGCTATTGCCAATATGTCAAAGTGAAATGATCACTGGATATAGTCAAAGGAAGGAGGTACAAATCCTGGCTCCTCTAAGTGCTAGTGTGATGTTGTAGACAAGTTACTGACTTCCCAATATCTTGGTGTTCTCATGTATAAAATAAAAGCATTATATTTTGTGGTTGTTGAGTAATTTTTCAATCATGTCCAACTCTTCACAACCCCATTTGAGGTTTTCTTGGCAAAGATGCTGGAGTGGTTTGCCATTTTCCTTCTCCAGTTTCATTTTACAGATGAGGAAACTGAGACAAACAGAGTTTAGTGATGTGCTGAGGATTACACAGCCAGTAAGTGCTTGAGGCCAGATTTGAACTTAGGAAGATGAGTCTTGGTGCTCTATCCATTGGGCCACCTATATCTCAAGTATTATGATTCCTTAAGTACCTATTAGAACAGCTAAGAGCTCTAGGTCTGGATTCAGGAAGACTCATTTTCCCCAAGTTCAAATGTGGCTTCAGATACTTGTTCTACATATAAATTGCTTCATCTGTAAAATTAATGGGAGAAGGAAATGGCTAACCACTCCAATAATTTTGCCAAGAAAACTCCATATGAGGTCATGAAGAGTTGGATGTGACTGGGAAAAAAAAAAAGTAACTTCTAACTAAATTTTAATGATTATTGTTACCTATTTGTAACCTATTAGTTTACTCTATATTGGCTTTATTATTTCTGCTTATCCTTCTGAACACTTTAAAAAAGAATTTCTATGTTCTGTTATTCACATGACTATAATCTGGTACAATGATCGTCAAAGTCTGGTCCAAGGATCGCATCATTTACCAAGGTCATTTCAGGGCATCTCCAATGAAGAGTGACACAGTCAATGCTTAGTATAGTGCCTGGCACATAGTAGGTACTTAATAAATATTTATTGACTGATTCAGTGAAATAATCTATCAAATCAGAGAAGCATATCAACTGGGTTTTTTATAATGCAGGACAATAGACCAATACCTGATAAGTATCATGGAGCACACTACTTAAAAAAAAAAAAAATTAAGACACTTTGATTCAATTGGTAAAAGGACTTGTCCAAGGTGACTAAGGTACTACATAACAGGATTCTCACCTAGGTGCAACTTTTTCATAAACAAAACACTGTTTGAATGGCCTTTCACTTTTTTTTATTGGTTATTATGGTTTCATAATTGACACAACCATCACTGAAAAAAAAAATTCCAAGGATAGAGACTGGATCTGTCATTTTTTTTTTCATGGAGAAAACTCCTACCAAAACAGGTCCATAAGTCACCTTCTTTACAACTTAAGCATTCGGAGAATTGCCTGGAACTGAGAGGTTATGAAATATTGTACCCAAGCTCACAAGGCTACTATCCCTAAAACTGTGCAGCTGGAGTGAATATCATGGAAATTCCTGTCAGGACCAGCCTTAAGATGTTTTGTTTGTTTGTTTTCCATTAAGCAAATAGGAGACCATATAAGGTCCATTTCTATTTCCCCATCTTTCTATTTCAATTGTAGATTTGTTTATTGGAGCCTAAAACCAGAGATGCTAGTTAACAAAAGGTCTTCTTTCTAAATATTGAAAGTATTATTCATAGGCTCAGTTTCAGGGTTTTAATATCATTTTTGAAGTTAATTTCATCTAAATAAAGTGATTTACACTGATTCACAATACAGACATTGAGCATTGGACTTAGTCAAGTTGTTTGCATAGGCCTTCTGATCAATTCAGTCAAACTATGCACTTGACAGACTGATTTTTTTTAATTGGATTGACCAAATCAAATCAAGCAACTGTTTTGGCTTTTCTTGACAAAGTCACAGAAAGAGTAGCGGGTCACATGTTGCCTAGGTAATAGGGTGTCTTCATTACCTTCCATCTCTGTCATGGGCTCATTATATGACTTGGGGCAGGACTATTACATTTTTGTTTCCCTCTCCAAGTAAGAATAGAAATATATAGGAACCTGATTGGAAAATGTCTTCAATACATGTTGTGATGGTAGAACATTCCATGCTGAGAAGTTCAGAGGTGACCCATATGTGGATCCAATATGAAGTATGCTATCTTCCAATAGGTATTTGGAATATAATGGAAAGTCTTGGGATGTGTCATCTCATTGGAGCTTATAATTATCAGCAGAAGAGAACTTAGAAACCACTGAATCCAACTCTTATTTTGTAGATGAGAAAACTGAGGCATAGAAAGTTGGGATCCCAGAGGTAGTAAATGTTTAGTTAGGGGGTTGAACCCAGGTGGTATTTTAATCATAATTACTGTTGTGGATTTTGGAGAAAGTGGGAAATGAAAAATAAACAATTGTCTAAGAAGATGGATTTAGGGGATGAGATTTGACTTTTTTTGACCATGGTTTAAAGATATAGAATGGGGGACAGCTGGGTGGCTCAGTAGATTGAGAGTCAAGCCCAGAGATGAGAGGTCCTTGGTTCAAATCTGGTCTCAGATACTTCCTAACTGTGTGACCCTGGGCAAGTCACTTAAGCCCCATTTCCTAGCCCTTACAGCAATTCTACCTTGGAATCAATTGATTCCAAGATAGAACATAAGGGTTTAAAAAAAAATAAAGATATAGAATGATGGATTCTTTGTCTACCTGTGATATAATGTAGCTAATGAGATCTTGGAAGAATGACTTTAAAAAGATATAAATTTCCAAGGAAAGGAGAGGAAGGCATAGTAACTTAGATTTCATAGAGAGTAGTAGGTATAATATAGGAAGAATACCATTAGTAATTCTGAAGAACCAATGACCAAGAACTACAGGTAGTAGAAGAGATAGTGAAGAAATACTTGATTTGGAATCAGATGAACTGGATTTGAATGTTACCTTTCCCACATACTTCCTATGGGATACTAGCCAAGGCTCTAAATCTCTCTGGGTCCCACTTCCAACATCAATAAAATAAAATATATTGTTGAATTAAATGATCTCTACAGTCCTTTCCATTTCTAAAACTTGTGATTTTTATATTCACATCTGCCTTTCTTTAAGGGCATCCATTTGTAACATTTAAAAGAAGGCTTTTAATTCTCTCTGTGATAAATCTAAATAAAGAAGAAAATCTACTACAATATTAAAAGAATATTTTTAAAAGGAAAAATAAAAGGCCCTGCCTGCTCAGTGCCACATTTGGGTTATCCTAAATAATTATGATGAATCACATTTCAAATACTTTTTTTTTGCTCATCATCATCTTCTAAAAGTTACCGCAAACAACTTGTCAGCACTTTTGAAAACCAGGCTCGCTTCAATTTCACACCTATGAGCCTTGTTCCAAATTGTGTGGGTTCCTTTTGTTGATGGGGGCACACTATTCACTCCCAAGCATTGCAATGCTCCAAACTCATTTGGAGTTTCATGAGAATGTCTTCTTGATTTCTGACAGATGATTGAAAGCCCCCTTCATCTCAGAATCCTGGAAAACACACACACACACAGGAGAGAGAGAGAGAGAGAGAGAGAGAGAGAGAGAGAGAGAGAGAGAGAGAGAGAGAGAGAGAGAGAGAGAGAGAGAGAGAATCCTCAAGTGTTCCTAAAAATTGGGTCCGACCAAGCATCAGCCCGTCCAGATTGATATACTATATACCATATATATTTTCCCAGTGATTAAGCAGCCCTTAATGACAACAGTTCTTATCTTACAACTGTGACATGAAGAGGGAGCTGTAGCTCTTTTGAGACACAGCTCTGCACGAAGCAGCTTATCCATGCTTTCCGATCTCCTGTCTTTCTTTTTTTTTCCCTTTCTCCCTCCCTTGCTCTGTCTCTCATTCATTCTCTCTCCCATCTTTTGGCCATCGCGCCAGATAAATTTAAATGTATCGGGCTCCGAATCTGTCCAGCGGAGTTAATCCATGCAAATCAGAAGCCCTGGCTGTCCAAGCTTGATTCACAAAGAGGACTCAGCTACAGGAGGTCACTGGTTCCCAGCTGCTCCTCCCATTATATTTTCTTCCCCCCCTTATTGCAGAACTGCTATATGTATACAGGAACCGAAAGGATCCAATTTACTGCAACTGCTGCCTGGTTTTTACTTACAACTTTGTTTGAAGGAACTTACCTTCCATCTGTCTTTGCAAGGTAGGAAGTCGTATTCTTCTAAAGCCTGGGGGGGGATGATGCCTCCCAGCTTGGCTCATTCTGGAATGTCACTTGAATGCTGTATAGACTGTTGCTAGCATTTGGGGCCAAATGCAGCCAATCCAGGTGGCTAGTGCTTTTGTTACCCAAATGCATAGGTGCAATTGTTTAAGCTCCTGTTATTGTGATGTTTCTTTTCCCCTGCAACCAGCCTCCCTTGGAAGCAAGGAAACTGCTGAAGCTCAAATCTAGAAATACAAATTTCAGTCATTTGGTTTCCTTTTTCTTTTTTCTATCCCCCTTCTCCCCTCCCCCCCAAAAATCTCCTACTGTGTTTTTAAGTTCTCCTGAACGCCAGCCTAGAAAATGCCAGAGTAAAATACAATCCGGGCCAGACGCCTACCCTTGAACCTTCCTCCTGTGTTTTCTAGGGGAACAAGGCTAACAATTGAAATGTTTTAAACAAATAAAAGCTTGTATTTGACTTTATGTTTCTATGAGGTAGGGAGCCCAAGGCCCCATTGCAAATGGGCCTGTCAAGTAGATTTATACCATGGTATAAATAAATTATTCCTAGAATAGTCAGGAATGGGATAAGCATGAGAGTCAAATTCACAATATTGTTATTTATTGTAGAGAAAATATTGAAATCGCTCATTAAAAAAAAAAAAAGTTGAATCGCGAGAAGGTTAAAAAAAAATGCCCAAACCTGTAGGGGCCGTGACTGTTACAGATGTGTCTGAGAGAGCAGCCAACGTGTGGTCAATAGCCACCTAGTTAAGTTGTGATAACTAATGTAGCTGTGAGCCTCTGCTCTGACAATGCACACTCTGACTTGTGAAGGCAGTCCCTGGGCTGGTATTCTTTCAAGCTTGTTTCCTTTGATTGACTTAGAAGCACAATCAGCAGCGTGCCTTTATAAGTGAATTCTAAAAATACATTCAGATACTAAGAAAAAAACAAAACAAAACACTATAGGCTTAAACACACCTTTGCTGGTTAGTGCCAGCCAGGCTTGATCATTCCCCCAGCACCACCTGGGATGCAGCAGTGTTCATTCAGGATGCCATCCAGGGAGCTCCTTTATTTCTCTGATTTCCTGTTTTGACCCTCCCAAAGCCCCGCTCCCCACCTTTTTTTTTTCATTGAGAAGTTCTCCTGATACAGTCACGCCCATAATTTTTTGGACCCAGTATAGAATAGAAATCAAAAGGAACAGTAAACAAAGTTGACAGGGTAGGATAGGGAAGAAGAAAAAAAAACCCAACATTCTTTAGTACCCTGAATACTTCTGATGGTATAAATCTTTACATTTCATCTTCTGGGTAGATACTTGTAGTTAGTCGAGTTCCAAGGGGGTAGAAGGGAATTTATTATCTACATAAAATATCTCCGTGCCAAAAACGTGCCTTCCTTTTTCTTTTTGATATAAAGTCTGCTATTGGAAAAACGCAGTCTGATTTTTTAGGACAGCACAAACCAGGGAGCCCTGTCATTGTTAGCATAAAGAAGACATCTAAACAAGGATTTCTGTGCAGAGGGCAATCTTTCTATCTCTGGCATTTGTTAGGATACTGTACATAGAATTTAACAGATAAATATCTTCTGCTTTATGGCATTTTAGAGATCCTTCCTATTGGTATTCAGGCTACTCTACTAGGGGAACAACTGGAAAATAAAAGGAATATGTTTTATAGCCATGAGCGATAAAAAAGCCCTTCCGGGTGATGTCAAAGGAATTTGACCTTTCTTTCTTACTCAGTAATTGGGATTTAAAGGGAAAAAAAAACTATTTGAAGTAGTTTTATTATTTTTTTTTAGGTGAACCAAATTTTTTTAGAAAGGACTGGTGGAATCACTGTGTGTATCTATATAGCTAGATGTCAATATCTCCTGCCATCGACTCACTGCCATTGGAAAGGCAGGTGGATTTTAATGGAAAAAAAATGGTGTTGGAACTGATGTCTTAGACTAGTTTCTCTGACTGAGTGGGAAAAGTTAAAAGGAGTCTAAATGGTGGAAAAAAAGAAAGGAAGAATTACGTCCAGAAAGGAATTAGAGAGCTCCTGGCCTCTAGGATTGAACCTGACTATTTTAGAAATTGGGAAATTTCCATTTGGAACACTGGGAAATTCACCTAAATGAGCATCAGGGGAACATTACAACCTGGTTATGTGAATATGATCAAAGGAGACTTTGATGGACAGAGTAGAAATGGAAACAACTAATACCCCACAATGCTACCTCTCCCTCTGCTGGATCTGTTCCCTATTCTTGTGTGTGAGATCTGATATTTAGAGCAGGAAGAGACTTTAGAGACCATTTGGTCTAATCTCTTGATTTTACAGGTGAGGAAACTGAGATCCAGAGAGAGAGTGACTTGCCCAAGGCTTCTTTGTTTTACTTTTCCTAGTACCCTTCCTCTACTGCTATAAGTCATTCTGAATCTATTTTGTAAGACCCTATAAATAAACATTTTACCCCAGGTGTGCCTAGACATTTCTGAGGCCCAAGATTACTTTGACTTTTGCCTTTTCAGCCTTCCTGAAGGTGCCTGTTTAATAGGAGATTAAGAAATGTTTGTTGATTGACTTAATGTCACTCTGTAGGCACTTAAATGCATTTTGAATGATTGAATGAAATCATTAGCATTTGAAATGGATGAAAGAATTTATCTGGGAGCCAGGAGGCAGTTTAGAGCTTTGGATCTGTAGACTAGAATGCCAGTGGCTCAAATGCGAGATTAGACACTGGCCATCTGGGTGAACCTGGTCAAGTCACTGTAGTTCTCTGAGACTCAGTTCTCCCATCTTTAAGATGGGAATAAGAAGAGCATCCAAACAGACAATGTTGCCCCGAGGCACCAATGAAATAATATATATAAATCTCTTTGTGAGTCTTAAGGCATCATATAAATGCCAGTTATTATTACAGAGTTATTCCAAAACCACTATTTTAGAGGCTTCTGTGCCGATTTACAAAATTCCTAAGAAACTCTCTGTAGAGCCAGTTTCTCTGCCTTAAGTTAGAATTTTACTATGTATTCTAAATAAAATGGTCTCAGCCTCTTACTCCCTTGGGTTCCTTTCACTTCATCTGTAAACTTGCCATTCCTTTAGTAATTCACTCAAGCAACGCTTCCACAGAAGTTCCATTTCACTGTGTATTAGTTCATCTTTCAGGAGGTACCCAGAACTGGCAAAACTCGCAGCTAGCTGTGCATAATACAGTGCCTTCATTCCCCCCTGACTCCTTCCTGTGGGTTTGAGAGTCCTGCTAAAGAGATAAATTATAGACTTAAAAAGCTGCTCTGATGAGCCTTAGTAAGTTCTCCCTAACGTTAGGAGCAGCCCAGTTGGTAGGTCCCTCCTGCTTGAGCCGGGGGAAGCTGGTCCTGAGCCTGGGAAAATGACATTGGCTCCATAACTGGGTTCCTCTTGTAGTCATCATGTTCTAGAAGCCATCCGCAATCTCCATCAGGATTCTAATTCACTGAAGTCTCCTTAGGAATCCACACACAGATATTATACACATATAGTCTTAGTTGTCTGAAGCATTGAAAAGAGGGGATTGGCCCAGGGTCTCATTACCCCTCTGTGCCAATGGGGACTGGAACTCCAATCCTTTTGGAGACTGTGGTCAGCTCTCTACCTGCTACTCCACGGTACTTCTTTAATTAAGCTTTACAAGGTTATAAGTAACGGAGAATTTGCCCATCTACACTAGTGATGGGAGTTCTCGGAAACTCCCTACAGATCAAATCACATATTTAGCCTAATAAATGCATACATACATGTTTATTACATGTATGTATATTATAGGGAATGGAACATATGTCACATACCTATGCTAATGCTTTTTACAAATAGTATCTCTTTTGGTTCTTAGTAAAACCCTAGCAGGAAGATGCTTTAATTTCCCATATTTTACAGATGAGGAAACTGAGGCAGGGAGACACTAATTAACTTACCCTTGATCATACAGGTAATAAATGCCTGAATTCAAATTTGAACACAGATATTCCTACATCCAGGCTGCTCTCTACCCACTGCGCCACCTAGTTGCCAATATACCTATATATAATTTTTTTCTTTGTACACAAGTATAGAAATAGATGTATGCACATATATAGATGCATGTATAAACTGTATGTGTGTAGAGACATATAATACATATAGAGATGTATAAATGTATCTATAGATATAGATCTCACAGATTTAGTTCTGTATCTATATCTGAGGCAGCTAAATGGCACAATGCATGGAATGATGAACCTAAAGTCAGAAGGGTCTGAGTTGGAATCTTGCCACAGATATTTACTAGCTGTTTGACCCAGGGCAAGTCACTTAATCTTTGTCTTCCTCAATTTTCTCAACTATAAAATGGGGATAATAATACCATCTATCTCCCAGGGGTTGTTGTAAAGATCAGATGAAATAATATATACAAAAACCTTAGCAAACTTTATCAATGCTAACTTATATCTGCATCTACACATATATTACCATATCTATCTAAAGATGTTATCTATAAATCTGGAGGCAGGTTTACAGGGATACAGATCCATATAGATATCTGATCAGTACATCTATTTCATCTAAGTGTAAATAGATAATAGATTCCTGATAGAAAATAATAGAGATGATAGAGCTATAAGGAGATAAAGAAGAGAAGAGCCGAATTGACCACAGGACAATTTGAGGGGCAGGCAGGTGGCTCAGTAGATTGACTCTAGCTTGGAGACAGGAGGTTCTGAATTTAAACCTGGCATCAGACTTTTCCTAGCTGTGTGACCCTGAGCAAGTCACTTAACTCCAATGGCTTAGCCCTTACTGCTTGTCTGCCTTGAAACCCATACTTAATATCAATTCTGAGGCAGAAGGCAAGGGTCTAAAAAAGAGTAAGGGATGGGAACAATTTGACAGGACATGTTGTATCATAAATACATTCACACACTCTCCATGATTTTTCGCCAGATAAGATGGAAGCTCCTTGAAGGCAAAAACTCTTTCCCATTTTTGTCCCTCTATCTACATGGCCAAGGCATGTAGTTGGCTCTTACTCAGGCCTTGGTGAATGGTTAATTAACAGATAACTGGTTAATAGTTTGTTTGCTTTTTTTTTCTGGTATAGATGACTTGTTTTCCTAGAAGACCAACAACACCCTCTGCTCTTCCCCATCCTTCACCCATCCACGCCCCCCTCTCAAGGTCTCTTTTTCACCTCATTTAACTATTTCTTACAGCAGCATATATAACAACTGTTAATAGCCAATTTTGAAATGCATTTCTTTCCTTCAGTATGGGGGAGAAAATAGCATTTCAGTAAGGGGACCTTATAGCTCAAGGGGTTAAGAAGCAGCTCAGATCTGTAATTGACTGACTGGCTTCCTGACAGCCTTTGAAGTACCCCTCACATCCCCTCACTCCCCAAGACTGACATCCCTTTATATGTTTGGAATTCTTCAGCCAGCATAAAGTGCTTGGTAATGAGTGAAATTTACCTGGGGCTTCATCTCTCCACAGTTCCTTGAAACTTCAGGGAAGTTTTAGTAATAGTTAACAATTTGATGCCAACAATTGCTTTCTTCAGAAAATAAAAATAAAAGTACATTCTTCTATCTTGTCCTTCAAAACCTCTTAGATGACAGAAGGTGACTGGTTTTTGCTGTTGTTACTACTGTTGATTTTTCTTCTTTACCTTTCTTCATTTGGTGGCATCTGAATGAAAATTTCGCCTGGTTGGGAATCCAGGAATGCATTAGAAGGGCAGATAAAGAAAACAAATGGAGTGGAAATGCATCTTTAAATGGTTAGTCTGTGAAAGGCTGAGTGTAGTTATCTGAAGGGGTGTCAAAGGGTGTTATCTCCTAGGAAGAAATGAGCAAGAACAGGTCCACCCAGAAAAGCAATTCTTGCTTTCCTTAAATCTGTTTATTTGGGTTAGTTTGAACTGTGTCCCACTGGGTGTGTGGCTTTATTTTTATTTTTGTGGTTTTGATTATGTTTTATCCACTATGAGAGATTAACTATTAGCCGAGCAGGCAGTAAGAATCTGATTCCAAAATGGTGCTCATTTGACCTTTAAACCCCCCAGATCTCAAGTAACCAAAAATCTGAACAGCATCAACACATAATCAAGTAGCAGAAATGAGTCCAACATGAGTCGGTGGCAAAGGAGGAAAGGTATTTGCTTCTAGAGCTGAAAATGGAAAAAGACAATTTCGATGCTCTTCTGTGATACCAGCTTCCTTTTTTCAGATCTTATTTGAAGTAGGCAAACGGATGAGCTGGTCTGCAACTCCAGGACATATCTGCTTGCAGGCAGAACAACCAAGAATCTATCTTGAAAGTCATATTAATATATCCATTTGGCGAGAATATGCCAGAAAGGCCTATACCAGTGGAACTTACAACGTTACGATTTAATTTAAATGTGAAATTCAAGCACCAGAATTGCTTCTAGGGGGAGATATTTTCTTCTGTTTTGTTTTAAATGCCTCTAACACCGTTCTTTGTAGTAATAAGCAAATGACTTAAAAATTATATTGCCCACTGAGTAATGATTACTATAAGAGGCATGAGGACTGGTGCAAGTGGCAGTGAAAAACTACCCAAGGGGCTAGAGCTTTCATCAGGCAAGAAGTCAACCATCATCTATTAAGCTCTTACTATGAGCCAGGCACTTTGGGATATAATTACAAACAAAGACAGTCCCTCCTCATCCTATTCAAAAAGGAGAGACCAATATACTAAAGAGAGCTAAAAGGGGGAATGGCTGGGTTGGGGAAAGACCCCTAGTAGGATCATGATGGAGAAGTCAAGAGAGTAAAAAATCATTGTGGGGACAAAATAAGGAAAATGGCTGAGCCAATATCCCCCAAAGAAGTGATTGGCCACCCTGGGTGCACCTACAAAACGGAGGCCCCATAAATAACTAGCCAATGGAAGAAAGGGGCCAACATGGTACTGAAGGAAATTCTAGGAGAAGGACATTGAGTAATGCTGGCTTCCAAAGAGTCAATTCAGAAACAGAGCTAAGAAGCTAATGAAAGATGTCTAGTTTGGTCCTGTCTGCAAAATGGAGACCCCAAAAGGAACTGAATGACTTGAGACGGTGTTCAGCATAGTGAGGGGATGTTTATACAGGGACTGAAATACGTTCTTCAATCTTCAGTGAAAAGAAAGCTGAGAGATAGTGGTGAAGCACCAGAGGGTCAGAAGCCTACCCAGAATGGAATAAAGATATAGAACACAAAGGGCCCCTAGAGGTCATCTCTTCCAGGACATCTTAATCTTTTTTTGCTTCATGGACTTCTTTGGCAGTCTAGTGAAGCCTCTGGATACCCTTCTCAGAATATTTTTTAATGCATAAAACAGAATACATAGAAGGAAAGGAAAGGAAAATTTCCAAAATATAGTTATCATTTTTTTCTTTAAAGTCACAGACTTCATGAAGCCATGACCAGTTTGAGAAAGCATGACATATTAGATTCCGAGTCCTCTTACGTAATATCTAGGACACTTTCTGAGAGATCCATTTGTTGATACAAATGGATAGAGATATCAAAATATGAAAAAAAAAGGGGGATTAAAAAAAGACTTAAACCATTAAAAAAACAAACAAACAAACAAACAACAACAACAAAAAAACCCTGACCTTTCATCTTAGAATCAATACTGTATATTGGTTCCAAGGTAGATGAGTTGTAAAGGGTAAGCAATGAGGGCTAAGTGACTTGTCCAGGGTCACATAGCTCAGAAGTATCTGGGGTCAGATTTGAATCTAGGACCTGCCCTCTTTAGGATTGGCCCTGAATCAAACTAGTTGCCTGCCCTCTGCCTCAAACCCTGTTTGAAGTTGTCTTTTTCAATGGTTGTTGTTTTGTTGTGCTGGGGAATTTATGAACCTAGAGGATTTCGCAGAAAAAAAGTCAATTAAGAATTCAAAGAGACTTTATTTTACAGATGAGATGACTTAAAGATTAAGTGTTTTATAAAAGTTATAAGTAGCAAAGCTGGGATTTGAACTCAGGTCCTTTATCTCCAGAGCTTATGTACTTTCCACTATGCCATAACATGTCTCCAGAGAAGCATTCACTTCCTGTACTTAATGAAAACTAAATCTATAAAATTTAAATAGGCTAGGCGTGAGATGAGGTTGATTGGTTGCAAAAATATGTGCCCATTTAAAATATGTATATTCATACACATGTATGTGTATATGTATGTATATGCCCATTGACATTCATGGAAGGGTTTAAAATACCAATCATCAATTGAATCAAATGAGCAAATACTGCCTTGAGAATTCCAAGGCGCAGTGCTGAGTATAGCGCTTGGAGGAGTTGACATTAAGCAATAAATACTTTTTTAAGTATTATATCTGGTAAATTTACATAGTAGTTTTTTAATAAATTCTTATTGACTAACAATATGTACACAAATATCCTAATCTGAAGAGTGGGGAAAGTCTTAAAAACTTCCCCAGTTTGAAAAGCTAATTTTAAAGTTGTACTCTTAAAATCTCCTTTAAGATCACTCTATAGCAAAAATGAATTCTATAGAAATAAGTATCAAGTGATAACATTTGTACAACCCAGTGGAATTGCTTGTCATCTCTAGGAGGGGGGAAGGAAAAGGGGAGGGAAAGAAAATGAATCATGTAAACATGGAAAATATTGTTTAAATAAATAAATAAAATAAATGAATTAATAAAATAAAATCTCTTTTAACCAAGGGACAAACTTGATTTTAAATTAAAGACCACATAAGTCCTTCCCTCCACCCATCTATCTCACCCCCCCTCCAAAAAAGTCCAGTGTTTCCATTTCATTTCTCTTCTGAATTCAGCTCTTAAAGTATAAAACAGCAACATATTCCTTTTATATCCTGTTCCTTCTTTGGTTGTATTCATGATTTTTGTAAGTCTCATCTCAATAAAGTATAAGCTTTCATCTTGTCTCAATCTGTTGGGCATATAGAGAATGGGTGCTTGAAATGAGAAAAATATGGCTTGTTTGCTTATTAGAATTTTATCTCACCTCAACCTACCTTGTACTTGCATACAGTGTATATAATACATTCTCAAGAGAATATAAGCTCCTTGAAGACAAGGATGCTTTGTCTTTGTAGTTTCTCTGACATCTTTACAACCCAACTCAATTTCTCTTTTATGTAGGTGACTTTTACTCATCCCCCAGTTACAGATGACTTCCCCTTTCATATTACTCTCATGTACTTTCAACTGATCTTGTATATACCCAGATATTTATACATTAGCTCCCCCCTTGCCCACAGTAAAATATATGTTTCTTTGAGGTCAGGGACTATGTTTTTGCTTTTCTTTATTTACCCAGCAGTAAGCACAATGTGCAGCTTAATAAGCACTTAATCAAAGTTAGTAGTTGTATCACTTTTTCTATCATGAGATCCTAATACAGTGCCTAGCTAGTGTTTAATAAATGTTGATTGCTTGTTGCTCATAATAAAGAATATAATTTCATTCTGTGTGCCTATTTGAATAGTTTTTCATTTTTGTGAGTCTGCCTGGGAAAGTCACAGGCCAAATTCATATTTATTAAATTTACTTAAGCATATTTTAAAAATATATCAGCTTATTATTCTGCCCAGTTAGGGGAATGAAGCTCAGAGGAGGAGGGGAAGAGGGGGACAGGAAAAAGAAGGAAAACAAAAGACTAGGAGAAAGCAAAGGACAAAGAGAATAAGATTAACAGGAAGACAGAGAAATAAGGATAAAGAAAAACTAAAGTAACTAGGCCAGAAATGGAGGACACAGAGAATTAGAGACTATTAAAGAGTCAGAGGTAATCAGATATGTATTTGTAATTTCATTGATATGGACATTTCCAGCAGTGATGCAAGTCTACATATCAAAGCTCATCCATACTCTTCCAAACATGCTCATGGACTTTTAAAAATAATCTCTTATAATTGCATGTATACTAGTAGAACATGCAGTAGCATGAGGTTATACACAGATTATTTCTCTCTTGTTTCATGATCCACTCTTTTTTTCCCCAATCATACATTCTTCCTATGACATCCTTAAGATGGGCTTTCTGGATTTTCTTGGAACACTATGTAGCCTACTTAGGATGTTATTGCCTTTTAATAATGCCCTTTGTGATGCTAAATATTCCCTTAACCACAAATTCACAGCTCTACCTATTCTTTATCCTTAAATCTAAGACTCTGCTAGAATTGGGACTGAACAAGCAGTTTATGGACAAGTTAGGATCAATCTCTAGAATATAGTAGACTCGGTGAACAGTGTAATATTACCCGGAGGGCCAAATGGATCAAGCTGAGATAATGGTCCCCACCCATTCTTTTTACAATCACAGACATTTAAGATTATATACATGAAATTTGGGGGCAGATTTTATCACAGTATCCAAATTCAGATTTGTTTACTCTGAATCCTTCAAGTAGGAATGTGCTCTAAATTTACAAGTATGAGAGTGAGGTAGTAAGTTGGGGAGGGTTTCCTTGGCTTTACAGCTCCCAGAGAAGAAACTCAGTTCTTAACTTGAGCTACTATTCAGCAGCTCTCAGGATCCTTCTCCAAGTGCCCTTGCCTGTATAAGAAATATGGGAATGCATCCAGCCCATTCCCACATCACTGTGTGGCACCTAGAGGAATGGGAGCACCTGCTGGGGGGAGGGGAGAAAAAAGAGGTAGGGGGAGGGGTTGCATTTGCCATTTTCATTAAAATTATTACTTCTGCACAGCTTGATTTCTTTCAGGCCCCATGTAATATCCTCAGGCCCCAGGCCTATGGGCTCATGCTAATTTGTATGGCTCTTGAAATGGCAGGCTTGTCAAAGCTCCCAGGTACTTCAGTGATAGGTACTAGTTACAGTGATTGCTCAATTTCCATCAGAGAGTGGTGCGTGTGCATGTCAATGGGAGTATCCCACACCCTCTGAGTAGGCTCTATTTCAACCTGGGGAGTTCAAAGGCCAGACAGAGGCTTTTGAAATATCCCATTACACGTTAGCAAAATGTAAAATCTATCCCTCCAAAACCCCCTCAAAAAAAAAAATCTCTCCTTTTTTGGTATTATGAGATGAATTTCTTTGTGGATTAGCACACACAAGCAGAGAAGGAAAGTAGCGAAAAACAAAACAGGGTAATCATGGTATCATGTCACAAGAGCATCTCATCACTTTGCCTGGCTTTCCCCGTCGCCTTTGAAATTATGCAAATGGATTCTTTAAACTCAAACGGGCATCGATCCCGCTGATTTCCATTGATTTGCTCGTCATCGCTTCATGTATGTGTTCTCCCCAAACATCTCGTATCGATATTCCTCTCTCTCAACTCTGCCCCTCAATCCATTATAAGTGTATCATTAAAACCTGTTTAATTTCCTATGAAAGATTATATTAAGTGCACTTTTAGTGTAATTATGTCAATAGTGGAAGATAAACATGTATTAGGCAGTGCGAAATGCTGATTATCTGTCAGGGTAAATCTGTTTATTTCAGGAATAGCAATCTGACAGCCCCCTGTTGTTAATCGGGGAAGTACATGCTCTTGTCAGGTAGCGTTTGGTCGGGTTCTGTCAGGGAAATGTTCTCCCTGAGCTCATGCTGGGGCATCATTTTCATCTCTTTGATAGGTGGATAGGTCGGTAGATAGATGATAGATAGTTGAAAGATAGATAGGTAGATAAACAGATACATACATACACAGATGATATATGGTAGATATGTAGATACATATAGATATGTAAATACATAAATACATAGTGGATACATAGAGGGACATATCGATACATGGAAAGACAGACAGACAGACAGAAAGAAAGAGAGTAAGAGAGAAAGAAAGAAAGAAAGAGAGTAAGAGAGAAAGAAAGAAAGAAAGAGAGTAAGAGAGAAAGAAAGAAAGAAAGAAAGAGAGTAAGAGAGAAAGAAAGAAAGAAAGAGAGTAAGAGAGAAAGAAAGAAAGAAAGAAAGAAAGAAAGAAAGAGAGTAAGAGAGAAAGAAACAAAGAAAGAAAGAAAGAAAGAAACAAAGAAAGAAAGAAAGAAAGAAAGAAAGAGGAAAAAGATGGATAGATAAATGGATGGATGGATGGACAGATAAATGGATAGATACATAGATACACAAATGATATATAGTAGATATATAGATACATACATGGATATGTAAATACATAAATATATAGTAGATACATAGAGAGACAGATACATGGACATAGATATATAGATACATACATATATATGTACATAAATATATAGATACATGGATGGATATATAAATACATAGATACATAAATACATAATAGATATATTTAGAGGGAGACAGCTAAATACTTATGCATTGATACACAGAAAGAAAGATAGATGGATAGATAGATAGATAGATGATTATATATATTTACATATATATTATATGTATGTATAATATATATATATATATATATATATATATATATAGAGAGAGAGAGAGAGAGAGAGAGAGAGATAGTTGGATGGATGATAGAATAGGTACATATACATAACTGTGTTGTGAACATGCTGTTTCTTTGTCCTATGTATTTCTCATCTGTTTTTTCTTTCAAAATGACAAAAAACAAACAAACAAAAAAAAAACTACTGCCAATAAACAATTCAGAACCAGGCACTGAAAAAGGGCTTGTAAGAAGGAAGAGTAGATTAGAAAGATTAGACTGCTGGCTGCTGTTCAGCATCTGCCCATGACAGAGCTGGCCCCCAGTAATGTCAGCTTAAAAAAGAAGGAGGGAGAGGGGAAATAGGAATTGTTTTGCCTTCTCTGGGCAAACCTAATATTTCTTTCCTTTTTTTTCCTTTTTTTTAAATTATTTTTCCTGCCATAGTAAAAATATACTATTGAGTCACTAAAAACTGCCCCCTGCATCTCAGGGTGGCCTTTCTCCTTAATGAGATGAGTTAGGGAAATGACTTCACCACAGTCTTTTCATAACCACATCAAAACACACGCACACACACACACACACACACACACACACATACACACACGCACTCACACCCTGAAATTAGCCCAGATTAAAAGTATAATGAAACATTAGTTCAGTCCTAGTTGATCAAACCTTACTGAGAAAGAATTTTGTTTTATTTAATTGTATTAAGATCATTTTAGGAATGCTAAGAAATCCTTCATAGCATAATAAAAATTGCAATTTATATTGACATTTCAGGAATAAATATGAACAAGATTCATTCAGTTTCTGCAGCCCTTTGGCCAGACCTCTTCCACTACAGATGAATTCCCTCACTGTAGCAGACCTTACTAGGCCTTAATATAAATGTCTCTCAGAAATAATCTCTCCCCAGTAGATTATGCACATCTTAGTGTAACTTAGAATTTACATGTGTAGTTTGCATATTTTTGCATCAGAGTGTCTGCTTTAAATTAGATAAAGGTCACTGTCATTCATAATCAAGAAGAAGGTGGATTAAAGGTCAGGATTCAATAAAAAAAATGATTAGGCTTAGTAGTTTGTTCCTATGATTCAGTATATCATTGGATAAGTGGAAATCATGAGTCAACAAATTAACCTCAGTATAATGGGTGACTTACTTCATTAAGATCAAAAAACAGATTCATGTATAGTTTTCAATATATTATTTGTTGTCTCTATGTAATAGCAACAGATATTTGTGCTTAATGTTTTAGCACTGGGTGTTGCTTTTATGAGTTACTGGATTTCAGGGGGGTAACCTAAATAACATTTAAAATTTTTTTTGAAATACAATATTGTGGTATATGATGGATTAATGTAAAAATGTGTTTGGGGAAACAACTAAGGGCATGTGATACCTAGAAATTTTCTCGTGAATAATGATTTTCACATTTTTGGGGGGTCTCTTTTTACCTTTACACTATTAGAATTATTGACATACCCCCAACCTAAAGAGCTTTTCTTAATATGAATTATATATAGAAATTTAAGCATATTGGAAATTAAAATGTATCAGTATTAGAAAAATATATTTATTTTTACAGACCTCTTAAAGGAACTGGAAGATCATCAGGCAATCCCAGACCACACTTAAGAAATGATGGTCTAAAATAAAAATGACTGAAAGAAAAATGTTGCTCTATTTTGCCAGGAGTGGGGCAGGGAAAAGGGGAGCTGTTACAACAACTCTGGTCCTTATCATTTCTTTCTTTCTTCTATGACAGATTCGAGTCCCCCAAACTCTTTCAATACTGAACTATTTCACTATCTCCAAGTACAGTTAATAACAATAAACAATAGTCATAGAGCACTTTAAAGTTTACAAAGCTCATCACATATGTAGCTCCCTCTTCTGGACTACCTCCCAACTTGTATTTCCAAGACAGGTCCCTTGGGAGATAATTAAATCAGGTTCAAAGTATTTTGTGCATGTGTGCTATTGAAAGCATATCTCACCAGCTTCCATTAATAGATTTACCATTGATATCTTCCAGTTGACGCAATTAGCTCAAAACAAAGGCACTTACTGAAATGTCATAGCAAGAATAAAAGCAGCAAAGCATTCCCCACTATCCCATCAGGGATGTTAGTAAATGTTTAACAACAGGCTCTGGTGGGTTGGAGGGGGAAGAAAGCATAACATACTTTTAAGTTACATTATTAACATTTTCTTCAACACTTCTTAGATCTAGACAATAAACAAAATACTAAATCAATCTCTGATTTTTATTGTTTGTTTGTTTGTTTTTCATTTCTAAGGTATAAATGCTCAAACTGAAAATTTAACAATTGGGGCAGGTGGATGGCGCACTGGTTGGAAACTCAAGCTTAGAGATAGGAGGTCCTGGGTTCAAATTTGAACTCAGACTCTTTTTAGGTATGTGACCCTGGGCAAGTCACTTAACCCCAATTGCCTAGCCTTTCCTGTTCTTCTGCCTTGGAACCAATATGTAACATGGATTCTAAAACAAATGGTAAGGTTTCTATTGTTTTTTGTTAAAAATATATGTACTTCTTATCTTCTCCATTAGAGAGAAATGTTGAAAGAAGGGATTTGTTTCATTCTTTGTATTTGTCTCCATAATATCTGTCAGCAGTGGGTACATGCTAGGTGCCTAATAAGTGTTTTTTGATTGATTGCACTTTATACTACACTGCTTCCCAATTAGAATGAATGAATCCAGGAAATATATATGAGTCTAGCTGGTGCCAGGCAGGTAAGTTTTTTTTCCCCTCTTTGTAGAATATATTTTTATTTAGCAATGAAATAGATGAATGAAAATGACTTTTTAAAAGTCATATTGATGTTGGGCTGTGTAATGTCTCTATTTTGGTTAGAAATCAGCCTGAATAATTTAAGGAAGGAAAAAAAATAAGCCATATATAATTTTCTTAAATTTTAGATTTTAAAGATGGCACAAATGTAGTGACTAAAGCAATTGACCAGAGAATAGGATTTTACCAACCCCAAAAGCAAAAAGATTGAATAAAACTGTTGTCTATTTTCCCATCTGGTAATATTTATTTTCCTCCTGAAATTTGTTTTTGATTTGTTTAAAGGGAAAAGTTGCCTTCCTTCCTAAATACTTTTTCTATTCTATTTCAAATACCATAGGATTATGTTGCCAGTGAAAAGGAAGGTAGAAAGGAGGAGCCATTGCCTTAACAAGACCTTATTGTTTATTTTTTCCAATAAAATTAACCATATTTAAAGGAACTATAGTTGTTAAAATGTTTCAAACACCATATAATTAGTTAACTTCATTATACAGTTATTGGATCAATTTTGCATTATTTTAATTACCTTTTCGTGGCTATGGTTTGGTGGATAAACTCAGTTAATGTCCAAGAGGAAACAAAATTATCTTTCCCCTTGGTAGACTTAAGTTACACAAGATGATTTGGAAATGTCTATCCTTACTTTCATCTGGAAATATCCTTGGATTTCTACAATGCTGGATGCATTTTGGGCTTTTTTTTTTTTTAACCTTCCATTTTCACAGCTTATTCCCTCTTTTGCTGGGGACGGGGTATACTTGGAGAATAATGAAACTGCAGCAAACAGATGTTCCCTTATTTAGGCTATCCTTGGAATTTATGTTTTTTTTTTTCAGGGCATTTATGAGGTTGATTCAGTCCTTGATTTGTCTGGAGTAAATAAATTGAATTCCATAAAGTTTATTGTGGACCCCTCCCCCTTTCAGAAGACCTTGAAAATGGATACTGTCTACTTTGGACAGACATTAAATAAACTCTGGACAACTGGTCCCTGGAGTATACTTAACAGAAAATTGCCTCTTGTATTTATATGCATATATAGATCTGAGCTTATCAGTCCTTGAATTATAAGCATCTCACTTATGAACCACAACTCCAATAAAAATATGGAAGGGTGGGGACCATAGGTTTCCAAGACAGAAAGGACCTCAGAGAACATTTAGTCAAAAGATCAAAGATTTAGAGCTGGGAGGAACCACAGCTTTTTCCCAATTCAACTTGATCATTCTGTAGATAAAGATTAAGTGACTTGCCCCTGGTTACAAGGGTGCTAAGTTGAACAGTCAGAATTTGAACCCAGATCTTCTGATACTGAATCCATTGGTCTTTCCATGGGGCCACATAGTGCAGTCCAGAGCCTCAATTCCACCTATAGTGCTGCCATCTTCCATTCCTCAGTGAAGGACACTAGGTAGTGATGTATGTGAGGAATAATAAAGAGGTTAGTGTCATTGGATCACAGAGTATGGCAGAGGGAAGGGAAGCAGGGAGGAATGAGGTAGAAGAAACCTGAGAACGTAGGAAGCAGCCCAATTATGAAGAGCTAAACTAAGGATTCTATATTTGATCATGGAGGTATTAGGGAGCCAGTGAAGTTGAGATCATGGGTAACTGGAAGGATGGCGGTGCTCTTAAGAGGACTACAGAAGTCAAGAAGAGGAAAGGAGAAGAGTCATGAGATCAGTCTTGGGCATATTAAGTTTAAGATGTCTAGCATATCTTTATAGTCAATAGGCAGTTTGGATCAGAAGTTTGGAGGTTAAGAGCCAGGTTGATGCTAATCTGAGAATCATCTTTGTATAGATGATAACCAATTTATAGGAGCTGATGTAACTTAATCTCTTAGTAACCTGAGCCATCTCAGTAATTAAGTCTAGAAGTTGCAACGAAGTTGGGATGGTTTTCAGCCGGGTTAAAAAAAAATGATAAGAGATTGATTGACAGATGTTACATAGCTCATCCCAGTCTTCCTAGAGTAAACTCAGTTACCCTTGCAATACTTGACTATGCTTGTATCTCAGTGCTCAAGTTTTTTTCCAGGCATTCTGACCTGAGTAATGTTTGTGGGTCATTTCTATGACCTTCTGGGAAGGTCTCTTCCTGCCACTTCGAGGTAAGTCTGTTCTGAGTGTCTTCTCAAGACTCCTTCATGTTAACATCTGTTTTTCTTAAAATAAAATAACTTGAAAAATTGAATCAAGCAAGTGAAATAAAATAGAAATAACTGACCAGATTAACTTCTAAATATTATACATAGGAGCCCATCCTTGGGTTTTCCCCCCCAACTTCTGCCCAAGCCTCACAGTCTTTTCCTGCACACTCTTCAATCTTATCTCTTATAAATATTTTAACTCTTCGTTACCAGAAGCAAGAGGATGATAAATATTAAATCTTGTCACTTTATTTAACAGATGAAGAACTAAGGTCCATATGAAGAACTGTGGGTTAAGTATGCTCAGAAGTATCTAATTTTCCACTTCTCAAGGGAAGTTGGAGAAAAGATGGTCCTGATTTTAGTCATAAAGTCATACTCAGAGGTTTTTTGCTGTGTTTTTTTTCCCCAATAAATTTGAAAATCATTAAATAGATGTTCAGAGGGGCAGCTGAGTGACTTGGTGGATTAAGAGCCAGGCCTAGAGATGGGAAGTCCTAGTTTCAAATATGGCCTCAGAAATTTCCTAGTTGTGTGACCCTGGGCAAGTCACTTAACTTCCATTCCCTAGAACTTACCACTTTTCTGCCTTGGAACCAATACACAGTATTGATGCTAAGATGGAAGGTAAGGGTTTAAAAAAATAGATGTTCAGAAACCATGCCTACGACTCATTTGGGAAAGAAATGTTCAGGCAGAATATCTTAAAAGTGGGGTCCCTAAACATATATGTTTTTTTAAAAAATATTTTAGCAGTTGTGTTTCAATATATTCTACTTCCTTTGTAACACTATGTATTTTGAAATGTATTTTTTAAATATTATTCTGAAAAGGAATCCATTGACTTCACCAGACTGTCAAAGGAGTCCCATGGCACAAAAAAAAGTTTAGAAACCCTAATTTAAGAGTCTCTGGAAGAAATCAGTAGCAAACTATGTGTTTTATACAGCATGTAAATATACTATTTAAATAGCACAGCACCTGGACCTTTGATTTCATTGGTATAGGGAACTCCAGCTCTACCATGGCAGGTCAAATGCTTCTCTATAACTTAAAGAATCTTGTCTAGATCACTGAGAATTTAAGTGAATTGCATCTGAGGTCACATGGCTAGTACCGTCTCAGATGGAATTGAAAGCCAGATTTTCTGGACCCAAACTCAAGCCTTTCTCCACATCATGTTTCCTCTCTACACTATATCAAAAGTACATTTAAGTAAATAGTATAATTGCTATTTGAAATGGTATTTTTAAATTCAGTAATATTTTATTTTTCCAAATTATATGTAAAAAAGAATTTTAACACTAATTTTCTACCATTTTGAGTTCTAAATTCACTCCCTCTCTCCTGAAACAAGAAGTAATTTAACATTTGTTATCATGTGCTGTCATGAAAAACATTATATTCTTTATGTGGAAGAAGACACAGAATGATATTATTAATATATACATTCAATATGTTATAGGATAAATGGGCTCCAGGACTAGAACTATAATCATAATTGATAGTAATATTTCTGCAGAGGATATGTGATCTAAATTAATAAGTTAATAGTTAGATTTAGAGCTAGAAGAAATTTTAGAAGTCATCAAGTCCAATTTCTTCATTTTACAGATAAGAAAACTGAGGCCCAGAAAGGGAAAGCCATTTCCCTAAGGTCACAGAGAAGACAAGCAGCAGAGGAAAATGATAATTCAGTTCCTCTAACTCCAAATGTCTCTCTCTCTTCTTTGTGCCACACTGCTGCCTCTCCAAGCAAACTTGAAACAACAACAACAAACTAATGTTTAGAGAGGAACTAGCTCAAAAATTGGGGACTGTCTATTCATGGACTTACCCTCCATCAGTGTGTGTATGTAAGCATAATTATATGTTTATCAAGCAAGCCATGATTGCTTAATTTTTCTTTTATTCAGTAAGGTCTCCATTTTAACCCAAAGTATATTTATTTCAATATGCATTGCAGCTCCCATCCATATATTCTCATGTGTATATATGTGTTCCCAATTGTAACCCTCATTAATTTTCCAGCATCCTGCCCATGCCTAATCTCTGACTGTAAGTGGAAATATCATGATGCTTAGAGTCCAGAGAACTCTGGATATGAGTCATACCTCTGAAATTTATTAATTGTTTAACGAGGGTAGAATTCTTCAACAGATTAAAATTCACTGAGTTTGTTTCTTCATCTGTAAAATGGGAATGATTGAATGATTGAGTGAGGGATTACCTTAATGAATGTATGAATGAAAATATATGTTTCATTTACTAGGTGCCAGATACTGTGCTGAGTGCTGGGGGTACAAATACAAAAGAGAGACCAGATGCTTATGTTCTAAAAGAAGGAGACAAAGAATTTGGTCTCGGAATTGCAGGGCTTGTGAGTAGAATAACAGTATAGTTAAGAGACACAACCTTTCTGGAGGAAACAATGAGAGGGTTAATTTGAATGCTCTTTAAGAACCAGAGGGAGAAAGGAAGAGACAAAGGGGAGATAGTAATAACACTTGTACTTTTTTTGATAGGGTTGTAAGGATCTAAGTGGCACAAAGGACAAAATGAAGGTTTAAAGTCAGGGAGACTCATCTTCCTGAGTTCAAATCCAGTACGAGATATTTACTAGCTCTGTGACCCTGGGCAAGTCACTTACCCCTATTTCCCTCAGTTTCCTCATCTATAAAATGAGCTGGAGAATGAAATGGCAAACTACTCCAATATCTTTGCCTAGAAAATCTCAAAAGGGGTCACGGAGAGTCAGACATGACTGAAAAAGGAATCTAGTAAACAATAAGAATCTAGTAAAGTGCTTTGTCAACCGTAAAGCATTAAATAGCAATGATGATTATTTATAAGTAACTCATCAAATATATAAAAATAAATACATGATAAAGAAAAACTTGGTATTTTCTAATACAATTACTTACTTTTCTGAGTGTTGGACTATGGCCATGTTCCTTAATGTGGATGATGATACATTAGAAAAGATCTGCTGACAGAATTGTTGACCAAAAGACTAATAAATATTTGTTGAATTGATCAATTATTTTTACATGTACGTGTTGTTTTACCAGAAAAAAAACTGGGAGATTCTTGAGGGCAAGAATTGCTTCATTTTTGTCTTTGAATCGTTATTGCCTAGCACAAAGCCTGGCACATTTTAGCTGCTTAATAAATACTTGTCAATTGATTGATAAAAATAGACTATACATAGTCAAAATGATTTGACTGGCATTGACTGGAAATTCTAGCCTGCATAACCCATCTTTGGCTGTATTCTAGATCTTTATTTTTTCATGAAGACAGAATGAATAGAGATAGGGTGATTGTCTGACTAATTTAATCAGTATAAGCAGACAGCAGTATTGTAGTAGAAATGGCTTTCAAAAGTGAATGACCTCCATTTGCAAGTCACCTCTGGAAATTAATTAAATAGAACAGTAGCTAAATGGGACAATGGACAGAGCACTGGGCCTGCAATCAGGAAGACCAGAGTTCAAATGTACTAGCTGTGTGACCCTAGACAAGTCACTTAGTGTCTGTCTGCCTCAGTTTCCTCAACTATAAAATAGAGGTAATAGTATCTCCCTTACAGAGGAGTTTTAAGGATCAAATGAGAAAATATATCTTAAGATAATGTTTATAAAGCACTTTGCACAGCACTGGGCACATATAAGGACTAGCTGTCATTATCATCATTATTTTATCACTATTATATGAGCCCAGGTGAGTCAGCTTTAAAGGAGACATAACAATTCTTGAACTGATCTCTCATGTCCTGAAGATCAAATGAGATTATGCATGTAGAAAAATAAAGTTCTGGATTTAGACCTGAATATCAACTCTTCTAGCCTCATTGCTCTATAGAAGAGTAATGAATGTTTAAAAGGAGTTAAATGACTTGCCCAAGATCTCACAGGGAATACATACATAGCAGAGACTCAATTTGAAATTGAGATTTTTGACTGGACATGTGTCACTCTTTCTAGCTGTTTTTTGTTTGTTTTTAACTATAAATCACTATCAATGTCTGGCAGGTTCCACCGTACTTACTAATGGTCATGTGGAATAACTCACTAGAAATTAGGCTGAAACTTAGAAGATCTGAGTTCAGGTACCTCCTGTGACCCTTCTGTGTGAGTTTGGGAATGATTCATAATCTCTCAGTCTCAGTGTTTCCCATATGAGAAATGAGGTTAATAATACACACAATTTGCTTCACAGGGGTATTATGAGAAAAAATGCTTTGTATATTTCAAGATGATATTGACATATGACCTGCCGTTACTTTCGTATTTGGGGCAAGTTTACTCTACTCACTAAGAACTGGCAGGCCTCTATGCTTCATCTCCACATTGCCCTCATTCACAAGGCCCTAACTTATATTGGCCATGATTTCAGCCATCTCTTACCTATAATCTGGTTATTGCTTCAATCTCTTCTCTAAAAGAATCATCCCTGTAAGCCATATAATTCACTTTTAAAATTAAGGAAGTGAACACTTTAAACAATGTATCATATTTCAAATATTATCACTTTTATTTAAATATTTGATTGAAGAAAAATAGTATTGAATATTTAAAAAAATGAATCTTCCCCTTCCATTATCCTACCATATTTAAATAAATATATATTTTATTATTATATTAATATATTGGTAATATAATAATATAACAAGTATATGACTATATTACCATACAATATTATTACTATAAATTTTAATATTTTATAATAGTATATTTGTTATATTATACATAATTTGTATATATATTATAAATGAAAAATAAAATAAATCCCTAATATATACATACATATATACATGGTCCAGCAAAATAAATTCTTAACTATTTTTACTCAGATTTACAAAAATAGCATAGAATGGATTTTTTTGGAATCCATGACCAAATAGTATTGATGCAAGAATATACTAGAGCATACCAACAGCTTGCAAGAGTCAATGGTTACATTTTCAGTGGCAGCTATGACACATTGGAAATCAGCAATGTTATAAATCACGGTTTTATCGATTCTTTTTCTAGATTGTTTAGACCTAAGAAAGGAATGTTGGAATGATGAATAATACAGATTAAACTTAAAAGGGAATTATATTTTCCCAGAAAACCAGTTGTTGAATATTTTCTAGTTTACTATTGATTAAGACCTTTAGTGTCTATATGGAAGGAATCTATGATAGAGGACCATTGTTGTAATAAATGTTCATTTTCCAACTGCCTAATTGATATCACAAAAATTTTTCACAGGATCCTTCCCCCCTTTCTCTCCTAATGAACCATCATATGTAACTAAGAACTTACATTGTTCTATTTATAAGGAGACAATGACAAACTAAAGATTGGCTGAAGTAGCTGAATACCAGAATAATGTGGGTCTTGAAAAGTCTAATATCAAAGAAATGACTGAAGACTAAAAGGGACTACTAGGAGAATAGCCTTCAAATATTGAAAAGAGACAAAATGGTAAGGGAGAGAGACAACTCAGTTTGTATCATTAAAGAAATTACAACAGGTTGCAAACTTAAGGAAAACTTTTGGTAGTTCCTTATTATATATAGGTTAAAATACAACCTCTTTAACCTGGAATTTAAGACCATTCCTTCCTAATGTTACTCCAAACTACCTTTTAAGATGTGTTTCCAGGGGGAAATTGGGTGGTTCAATGGATTGAGATGGAGGCCTAGAGATGGGAGGTCCTAGGTTCAAATCTGGCCTCAGATACTTCTCAGCTATGTGACAATGGACAAGTCACTTGGCCCCCATTACCTATCCTGTACCACTCTTCTGCCTTGGAGCCAATACATGGTATTGATTACAAGATGGAAGGTAAGGATTTAAAAAAAAAAAGACTTGTTTCCTATTCTCATCCTTCATACACTCTGTGTTCCAATCCCTTTGAAACTCATCCCTTTGTATTCACATATCTGTCCCCAAAGTCTGGAATGCAATCTCTATTCATCATTCTTCACTACTAATTCAGGTGCTACCTTTTCTTCAAAGTCTTCTTCAGTCTCATCAGCTCCCAAACCATTCTCTGTCTCTTCAATTTTTTTTCTAGAGATGATTTCCCTGAATTAACAAACCAATGCTTAATCAAAGAGTAATATATATATATATATATATATATATATATATATATATATAAAGACACCAATTTCAGGTCTACATTAAGAAAAATTGCCTTCATGGAGCTGTCCAGCAATAAATTGTTCTGTCCTCTTCCTCCTGGGAGATAGGGAGTTCACTTTGGCTGGAGCTATTCCAGCAGACTATTTACCTTTTAAGGATTGATGGCTAAGAAATTTGGATATCAGATGTGTAGATATATTATCTGAAAGGGTCCCTTCCAGTTCCAAATTCTGTAGTCTGGAAACTAATTTCCAAAAATAACCAACGATTTGTTCTACAAGCATTTACTGGGTAACGTGTGAATGCAAGGACAAAAGTGACAGCTTGCATTTGTATAACATTTTAAGTCTTACAGAGTACCTCACATATATTTTATCATTCAATTCTCACATCAATTCTATGAGTCATGTACTAATATCAGCCCCATTTTATAAAGGAGAAAATTGAGACAGAGTTTAAGAAATTTGGCCAAGGTTACAAAGTTAGTCAGGGGCTTTAGCCACTTTTCCATTACTTTGATGCCCTGTCTTCAAGAAGCTTATGTTCTTTGAATTAGGTTAGTGAAAGTGAAAACAATTAATGACTTGCAGCTCTTTCTATACAATAACATTTTTCCCTAATAGCATTTTGCTTTTAAGAACTTTGTAAATGTTGTGAGGCCTCCACTGGGTAGTCATAATATTCAACAATTCAGAAATCTGTAATGTCATGACCACTGGGGCTCTCTTTATCAGGATAGACCACAGATATTTTATAACTTCGTAAACAGTCCTCAAGAGTCATTGTGGCCAAAGAATTAATCATTCCATATCAGAGCTGCTGAGAATTTGCACCAAATACATTAGATTGGTCAAGTAAAAAATGCATAGCCAATCACCAGACCTATGCTTGAAACATTTCTAAAATAAAGTATTTGGCTCTTATAGCCTTTTGTTTATATATACACATATGCACAGAGACACACATGTGTATAGATAGATGATAAATTTATAGATAGGTAGATGATAGATTGATAGGTTATAGACAATAGTTGATAGATGAATGATAGATGATAGATATATAATATATTAAATGATTGCTAGATGATAGATGAATGATAGTTTCTATATGGAGATAGAGAATAGATATATAAATGGATGAAAGGACTATATTCTGGACTTGGTACTAATAGTCCTTTTTTTAGAAATCATGATTCATTCCTCTAGAATCAAATGTTTAGTCATTTCAGTTGTGTCCAATGCTTTTTGACCCCATTTGGTATTTTCTTGGCAAAGATACTGTAGTAGTTTGCTATTTCCTTCTCTAGCTCATCTAACAAATGAGGAAACTGAGGCAAACAAGGCTAATTGACTTGTTCAGGGTCAAAGGGTAGTAATTGTAAGGCCATATTTGAACTCAAGAAGATGAGTCTTCTTGACTCCAAGCCAAACATTCTTTCTACAATACCACCTACCTGTGGTGGATATATGGATCAACATTTTTTTCAATTATCTTAAGTCTGGCAACCTTAATAGGCTAATAGGTCAGACACTTACTAGTTGTGTGATGTTAGTCAAATCAGTTAATTTCTGTTTGCCCCAGATTCCCTAACTATAAAATGGGGAAATAAATATCTGCCTCTCAGGATTAAATATTTGTAAAGTAGAAAGCACAATGCATGGCACTTAAGAGCTTCTAGATAAATACTAACTAGCAATCTAGTTAGTAGTAGTGACAGAACTAGTTTACTAGTTATTCAGCCTTCATGTAAGTCCCTGAAGTTCTCTGAACACCTGTTTTTTTAACATTTGCACGATGGGGATTGGAATAGATATTAAATACCTCACTGACATCATGAGAATCAAATTAAGTCAGTGCTGAAGATTTTTAACCATAAAGTAACATATCCACAATCAAAGAATTTCCAACTAGAGGGAGACCCCAGAGATTAACTTCAGTCTATCACTGGATAAAAAAATTCCCTCTCCCCTACACATGAGAAATGGACATCCAACCTTTGTTTCTGAACCTGTAGTTAGGGAGAACTCACTAAATCCTAAAGTAATCCATTCCCCTTCTGGACAACTCTATTGGGAGTTTTTTTTTTCTTCTTTCCTTACACCAAGCATATATTTGTCTCTTTTCAATTTCTACCCATTGGTCCTGGTTTTACTATTTATGGCTAATTAGATTATCTTGAAACCTCCTGCCATATGAAAGTCCTATAAATATTGAGGGCAGTTATCATGTTCTTCAAGATTCTTCTCCTTTCACGTCTCAACATCTTTAGTTCCTCCCTAGTAAATGTAAAACTCTTATAATCATCATCATTATTATTTGATATCTCCATTGCACCATATTGCCAAGTGGTAGGTGCTCCTATGTTTGCCTTAGCCAGAGATTTACAAAGAAAAAACCTTCTACTTAAAAAAGAAAGCTCATTTTCTCTTCCATATACTATAATCTTCAGTGGTAATTGTGTATCTTATGATTGTGGTCCAGAGATAGTGCTGTATAATACCTATCACATTAGAGGGCAATTTTAATATATCTAAAGCTCTTTAATAAAACAGACTGTTAAGGCCAGGGCACTGACTGATTAATAAGTTGGTTCAAATAGACTTTCAATCGGGTTTCAGAAATAAGTGCTCTGTCTGTTTGATAAATTCCCAGACTAAACACAATTGTTGTTATTTGTCATATGCTAACTGTTTTAATGAGCCATTCTTCATGATCCTTAACAGCTATGAATTGATCTCTAGGACTCAGATGTCACACTGCAATCCAGATGCATTCTAAGAATCCCAGTGTAAGTGAACCATGTTACAATAGAAGAAAATGGTCCTTAATTTATTCTAGGGACAGAGGTATATTAAGCACAATAATGAGACTGGGAACAACAAGCAGTGAATTAGGGATGTCATTTTTCTCCAAAGCAGAAATATAGTAATCAATGCAGACAGCTATATTTTCAGATCCTCAAGTTTTAATAAAGGTAAGCTCTAAGAATTCTATTTAGACTTTCAGAGCATTACATCTTGAACCATCAAAAATAATCAGATATGTTTTAAATCTGCTGGGAGATAAACTGATCGATTTCATACTTGTAAAACACAAACTCTAGAGGTAGGTTAATTTTCACATTCATCATTTGTAATTATTTTCCTGCGCCTTCAGAGCCATGTTGAGCTCAGTTTTCCCTTCTGCTGATGGGCAGGTCTGGGCCACTTAATCCAAATAAAAACCCCAATACTTGGAAATGAAGTAAGTTGTATTTTAAAGAGGCTCAGGACAAGCATTTATGTCCTTAGAGTACAAAGGGATCTGTCTGCTTCTTTATCTTATAGTCTCAGGTGGCAACATTAACAAACCAATGTTTTATGCATTTCATACATAATGCTCCCTGCGATTATAAAATGCAGACTAGGTCAGTGAATTAAGTTTTCTGGAAATGAAATGGGGAGGGGGAAGAGGGGGAAGACATATGCCAGTGAGGAAAATCACCCTGCTCCTTTATCTACTCAGAGATCTGTGAAAAGCCATTCTTTTGGCAAGGGCTCAAAAAGAGATCAAATATGATCAGAAAGGCTCCCAATCTGAATAGATCTTCCCTAGAAACAGTATTTCCAAAATATAACTGGGGAGGCTGGGTAAAGGGACTGAGGTTGGGGGGGAGAGACTATCAGTGTTAGTGACATTAAATTTCAGTCATCTATCCAAATCAGTCCCTTATGGCTTGTAAAATGCTCCATATAATTACAGTAACTATGGTTTTTAAAGGAATTTTACACATTAGCCTTTATCATGGGACTTTCTTTGTGGGTGTGTTTCCACTTTAAAATCAATATCCCTAAAATAAACTTTAATAAGATTTATTAATTTTATCTATGCGGACCTTTTTAAAGTCAATATGAAATACCTTTCTCCAGATTCCTCCTGGCATTTGGAGAAGCTCCGATATAATCAAATGTCATGCCCTCTGTATGTTAAGTGATCACTGTTCTGGGACTTAGCTTGTGTGTACCACTTATCCATATTTCAAACTTTGAAAAAGTTTGGAATCAATACCAAATATTACTTAAGAAAGGTGAGGTTATGCTGAGAGATGATCTCAGAACTATGGACAGAGGCCACAAGCTGCTTCATTTGCTAGTAAAGCTCACCATGTTACAAATGAGTTAGCTAGGCAGAGTGCAAATAATTAATCCACAAATATTAAATACCTGCCTCCTATAACATTCCAGGAACTGTGGAAGAGAATACAAAGAAAGAACATCTTTACTCTCAAGGAGTTTACATTCTAATGGAAATGCAAATGGAAACCTGGCTGACATTGAACCATGAAAGCAAAATCACTAAGTGGAAATATTCTAAAAGATCTAAGCAAAAGAAACAAAATGGCTTCTTTTGCAGGGTGTTAGAGAGCTTCACTTTGCTCAGGTTCTCTGATCAGTATGTACTGAGCAGAGGATTCAAAGTACTACAACTTCCAAATCTTTCCCTCCAGGGAGGGAACTTCATTATTGATCTTTTTTTATGTCAAACATCAAAATGAAAGAGTCTAAACTACCATCATATCTACCTTTTTAATTTTTTAAAAGTTTATTTGTTACATTAAAGATCCTAGATATATTCCTCCCACCCCTCCCCAACTATACTAGAGAAGGCATCATTTGACAAAAAGATAGATATAAATAGTCATATATATATATATATATCCATATGTCAGTATCTATCTACGACTATGTCTTGTTTGTTACTATTTATGATTCTTTCTCTGGAGGTAAAAGTTCACAAGTTAGTCTTCAAACAATATTTCTATTGTTATATTTAATGATCTCTTGGTTATGTTTATTTCATTCTTCATAATTTCATATAAAGTCATCCCATGTCTTATTTTTAATTTAATCTGCTCACCATTTCTTAAGGTGCAGTAGTATTTATTCCCTCATATCTATCTAAATCAATATGGTATCATACAGTAGGAAAAGCATATGCTTCAAAGTTCAAGGACCTATGTTAAAATGCCACCACTGACACTAACATTGTCCATTGGGACAAACCATTAACCTATTAGGCTTTAGTTTCTTCAATTTAAAATGAGGAGATTAGACTAAATGGCTTCTGAGGTTCCTCCAATCCTAGATCTATTATAATTATGCTTCAATGGACAAGGATATTTTAAATGGTTTTTTTATGTGGCAGAATGCTATATAATAAGGGCATGTTAGGCAAAATCAGAATGGTCTCTGCCTTCAAAAAGCTAATATATTCAAACTAATGGCAATGGAAGTGACTGAAGCAGGTAGTGTCGTCAAAGGCTAGTCAGACAGCAAAGATGCTAAGGTCATCCACTGCATCCTGGACCATAGCCAGTTACCCTGACTTTTGACTTGCCACTGGACCTGGATGACTCTGGAAGAGAAACTGAGGCTAATGAATTTATGAAACTCTTTCTCACAAATCCAACTACACATGAGTCAAGTCATCACCCTGTGATGTCATTGGTCCTCTTCAAAATGAAGTGTAGCATTGCTGATAAAATGACCAGACCTAAACAGAAAATTTGATGTCCAAACACAAAACTCAAGAGAAGCCTAAAAAAGGTAAATAAGAAAGAGAAAATTTAAGGGATTCAAAAAGGTCAAACTGTATGTATTCCTACATGGAAAGAGAATATTTGTAACTCTTAACATTTTTATCAGTAGTAGAGCAGTTAGAAGGAGTACACATAGACAGAGGGCATGGAAGTAAGCTGATTAGGATGTTATGATATGCAAAATGAAGAGTGAACAACAACATTCAGCCCAATGACAAGGTTCAAATGGCTAGAAAATCTACCTGACAAAATTTTATGGTGATTTGGAGAGAATATATTTGAAGATCTTATGATCTATCACTCTATATGGAAATGAAAAGATTAGGACCATGCATACACATAAATATACACATAAGTAAATAATGTTCTATATGTATCATTTTTTAATGTTTTAATTGATTTTACAGAATTTTTTCTCTTTTCCTTCCTTTCTTCTTTCTTCCCTCTGTCTGTTTCTCTTTTGACTGTCTCTTTATATCTCTTCTTCTGTCTTTGTCTCTATCTCTGTCTCTCTGCCTTCTCACATTTCTTTCTGTCTCCATTGTTATAGAGGATGGAAAGGAGAAAAGGAGTAATCAGAAATCCATTTGAAATAAAAAAGAAACATTCCTTTGTTTTCACTGGGGAGATTTCAATTCAATGATTGTTTAAAAGCTGACTGTCATAAATTGAGAAAATGAAGACAGAAATAAGTACTGTTCTTGTTCTCAAGAAGTTTACATTCCACTGGAAAAATGAAATCTCAGATAATTGTATAGATTATATATTCTTTCTCTAATTAAGAGAAAAAATAGAAGCTTTCTCTTACCTTGAAAACTATTTGAAAACTAATAATGAATTATATTCCTTTCATAGTGGAGAGAGGCTGGAACTGTGATTTCATTAATATAAAGAACTCCCAGGTGAAGTAACTTCCTCAAATCAGGTCAGAACATTGCCAGTTTTTTTAGAGGGTTGTCCAGAACTCTTGGAAGTAAAGTGACTTACTTAGAGTGACCTAGCTTTAATGTAAAGACCATTAGTCTTGAAGTCAGAAGACCTGGGTCTGAGTCCCGATTCTGCCATTTAATAACTGTATAAATGTAGGAAGTCATACTGCTTCTGGGCCTCAGTTTCTTCATCTCTAAAATGGACTAGTTCTTACGTTAATACTTCATTGTTGCGAGAAGACCACTTTGTAAAATGTAAAGAATTTTATAAACACAATACATATTGTCTCATATGGAGCTCATAAGTTTCCCCAAAATTTGGCTCCTCTCTCTTACTTCTTTATTTCTGTTGGAGGAACCCAGATTAACAGCCTACAAGTCAATTTCAACTTTCCTTCATTCATCATATCCAAACTGTTATCAAATCTTGGGAATTCTGCTTCTCTCCATGACAGTTCTCACTTT
This sequence comes from Monodelphis domestica, assembly GCF_027887165.1. NCBI lineage: Eukaryota > Metazoa > Chordata > Mammalia > Didelphimorphia > Didelphidae > Monodelphis > Monodelphis domestica. Next base: position 50,698,975 of record NC_077228.1, on the reverse strand, counting down.
TCCCTTGATCAGGACTTGTAAAGGGTGAAATTATGGTTGAGACTGAAAAAATCTAAATTTAAGTGGTCACCAAGGGAAATCCCAAATAAAATACCCAAGTCAGCTGCCAAATTTTATGGTGATTTAATTACAACAGGAGGAAGAAAATGTTAGCAGGAGAGAGAGAGAAGAAGAGAAGGAAAGGAGTTTAACTCAAAAACCATTCTGGCTCAGGCTGAGCCAAAGCTGGAGTTTAAGGCCCTGGAGAGCCAAGGCAGAGAAAGGGGTCAGTCCTTATCACTCACTTGACGGGTCTGAAGGAAAGCTGTCTGTGGGGCTCCTCCAAGATCGAGCTCCAGGATCAAACTGAAATCTAGCCCTCTCCATAGGAAGTCACGAGAACTCCAGGGGCTGTTCTCTAACTCACTTCCTGCATCTCACATGTGCCAATGGTGGCTCAAGCTTGACTTAGGACAGCCCAGAGGTCTATCCTTTTTTTGCACATGTCTGTTGAAGGCCATTTTCTCATACAATTAAATCTTGAGTTTGATGCAGACCTTCCTAATCTTGTTAAACTAAGAAGGGAGGAGAAATGTAGTTTCCAAGACCTCATTCTGTTATTCCAAGTATCTCTATTGTTATTGATCAGGAAATAGCTAAATCAGATCTTCTAAAGAATGGTCTGATTAGGGTGGAATAGTTTTAAAATTCACAGACTCCATCACCTCTTGTCTAAATTATTGCAGTACCTCTTGAAGTATCTCTGTTTTCTCCAATCTATCTTTCATGTGGTTGCCAAATTGATCTTCCTAAAGTATAGGAAAGTATAGGACCTTGTCATTCCCCTTATCACTATACTTCCAATCTTTTTAACCTACTTATTTTAGTGACTGTGTTATTATAATTTGTATGCTCAGTGTCTTGGGCACTACCAGACACACAGTAGGTACAAATGCTTGTTGATCATTGTTATAATTATGATTACAATACCAAAGTCAATTTATACTGGTAAAATTTTGCATAAATGACTAAATGAGAACCATTAACCATGGAAAACATGGGGCCTTTCTAACTACATAAGGAAGATGATTTAAGTAATATAACAAAATATATCTTACCTATGTAATGATTCAAGACTATATGAATTAATCCAATGTTACATGTCAACCAAATCAATGTTAGCTAACTTTGTAGCAAAATTCTATTTTAAGAATAGACTACTGAGCAATTTTTAATTGAAGGATAGAGAAGGGTCTAAAAAAAAATCCATGTTAGGTCACTCAAAGGATTCTATTATTTAGATCCATAAGGCAAGGTCTGTGAGCATTTATACTTCAGAAATTGAGAAATGCTACAAATCAAGACTTTATTTTTTTTATTGTCTATACTTAAGAAAATGATAGATAAAATGCTAATAAGAAAATTAAATTTAAAAACTGTTCAAAAATTTTCAGCATATCCCTGGTTAAAAGTAGTAAATTTGTCTACTCCTTAGCCCCGTTTTGCAAATATTGGAACTGGGGCACAAAGAGATTTAGTGACTTGACCAAGGTCACATAAATAGTAAGTAGTAGATCCTGGATTTGAAAACTGTTCTTTGTTTTGTACATTTTGAGAATTATGTTATAGTATTTCTTAGGTGCACTTTCTTTAAAAGCTTTACATTGGAAAAGATTCTATAACCTTCTCAGGGAGTTAAAAATTTTAGTACTTAAATTTCCTCACTAAATATGCTTCTAAACTTACTGAATTTGAGAGCTGGTTTTGACATCTTTTTATCCATTTCAAAGATGTTCCCAAGTATACAAGCTTGATAAGATCTTTCCTCTTGGGCTAAGGAACCAACCTTGGCACTATCACATATTGGAAACAAAGGCAATTGAATAATTCAATTTACAAAGAACATTACTCAATAAATACAAAACTGATTTTTAAAGTTTTGTTGATGCCTTGTTATAGCACAATCACTAAACTCCACCTATGATGGAAATCTTCTTTGTATTAAAGAAAAACATTGGAGTAAAGCCAACTGACATAATGACCATGTCTGACAGCATATATACTCCATTGGACATCAATAGCTGCCTGACTCTCTATTATAAGAGAAATGTGTATTTCATTAATACAAATCTTTAAAAATATCTCTATAATTTTTAAAAAATTTGAACAAAGTTAGTCATGTTCCTTTTTCATATTGAAAAACTCTTAATATAGCATTCGACATTGTATTGTTAATAGATACTACTAGGCTAAAAATTCATCACAATTTCACCATTTAGATAACTCAAGAAAAGCTCAATTAAAATGTTTCTATTTAGTGCTTAGGCTAGACACCATACTAATCACTGAAGATGAAAAGACAGGCAAAACAGTCCCTGCCCATGGGGAACTCATATTTCAATAATTAGATATAGAATAGGGGGAAGGTAATCTCAGAGGTGAACATACAGAGAGCTCCAGGGATTGGGAAAGATGTCCTTCAAAAGGTGGGACTTGAGTGAAGTATTGAAAGAAACTAAGAAAGCTAAGTCAAAGGTCAGGAAGGAAAAAAAATTCAAATTTATCACTGAAAAGGACTTTATAGGCCATCTAGTCAAGACACTTTATTAGTAAATAAAGGTAATACTGAGATAGCAGTGAGGATTCAAACCCCTGACATTAGATTCCATATAGAGTATACTTTCCATTGTGGAGTTGGTTTCAAACTGACATGACTGTTTATTTCATCTCCACCATTTTGATTGCTAAAATCAATGAAATTTGGGGGAAATATCTTTGTAAATGATGTTTTTTTTTTTACATAGCCACTTTAAAAAAACATCATCTTCAGAAAAAAAAGTTTTACAAATTGTGATCATAGGTTAAAAAAATTTGGTCACTGTACAAAGTCTGGTTATAGTCCTGATTAATTTACATTTAACTTGATCATGCTGATGTTGGTCATCTCATCGAAAAAGCAGTTTAATTCTTAGCTGATATTTGACATGTGCCAGTAAACTAGAGCATCACTGGGTTAGGGATCAGCAATAATATTAGTCTTTTACCATCTGTATTTAGCATCTAATCACCATGATGAGGGTGCCTAAAAATATCTGAAACACGATGTTTACTCTTGAAAAATAGGGTCATGGCAGATAATCCAGAATGTTGTCTCAAAAGGGATTATCTCAAATGGATTTCTAAAACTGTCACATACCACTAGCTGAGCAAAAGGCATCTGACCTCTCTGCTCTATCCACGACCTTTCCAGGTCATAGCCCATTAAGGGAAATGGAAGTCTCACACTGGAAGACTACAGAATAATAAAGTCTGTCTTTGGGAATATTCTGCAGCCAGGGAACATTTAGAGGACAGAAATTTAAAATTTAGACCAACATCCAAGGCCAGATCATAAGAATCTTACTATCATTTCCATATCAGAGTGTAGAGTAGTTATCTGAGGTCAATCTGAATATCTGGAAATCTAAAGAATCTTTTAAAATTTGTTGGAATCTGATATGAAACTAAATCAATAAAAGCAGCCCTTATACCATGTCAATATTACTTGACTGCAATAAAGCCTTAATCTGTTAATGTATGGCATACCTCACCATAAATTGCAATAATCTAGCCCAATCATATGAGATTTTTTTCTCCTTTGTGATCCAGAAGTGAGTAGTTTTACCCGCTTTGAAGACCGACATCTACTATATGTAGAAATGAAAGGAAATATTGGAATATGTTTGTTGAATTGAATTAAAAAGTCTGCTCTTTATTAAGATGCATCCACAGTTTATTTTGAGAAAATGCCATCAACCGTATAGAGGTGTGAAAGGTTGACTTGGAGGATTGCTTCCGTGGAACTCAACACATTCTGCATATTAATGAAAATAGAATTATTTTTAACACCAGTGAATACTAACAATTCAGAAAGCCTATCATTGTATCATTTGGGCTTTTTTTAAAAGGAATTGGTGCATATACACACAACTGGATTGTAAGATCTCACAAGGAATGGGTCCTCGGTTCCACTGTGTATGCACTCTAATGTATCCAATGCCATAGAATGCCTATAGAAATAGGAGGTACCTAGTAAATGTTCATTTTGTTTCCTAAAGACTATGGAAGTTTGTATCTCCCTTGGTTAGCTATAGAATAAAAGCTGTTGACTTTGGACTTAAAAGTCCTGCTTTAAAATCATGGCACAGTTATTAACGATGTGACCTCTTTGGACCTCAGCTTCCCCATTAGTAGTAACAAGAGGGTTGGACTAAATCACCTCCAAAATTCCTTCCAGGTATAGAGTTATGACCTTTGATTATAAACTGGCCAGAAACACTGGAATTTCTAGGTATTCATCTTCTTTTTTTCTTCTTACCCCTAGATATACTAAAATTTGTGTTCTTTTTAATCCAGATAGCAAGAAACAGCTGTGAATAATCCTATCTGCAAAACTGCTAAAGACACCAAGATCACAAGAAAGAGGCTATTTCACTTGAAGATGAAATAAGTATATTTTGAAAGGGAGGACATTATTAGTGCATAGATTTGTAGCTAGAGGAAACTTTAGAGCTCAGTTAATCTACCTACTCCCTTTTCAGAGAGAGAAAAACACAAAAATATATAAACATGCCTATAATAACATATATGTTATATATTACATACATATATGTTACATCTAGATGTGTACATATGTGTGCATATTTGTGTTTACTTTTTTATTTGGTGGAAGAAAAAGTAAAAATGGAGACAAAAATATACCAAAGCCAGCAGCATGATGGAGAAATTCCTTGCTTATTATATTTTTCACTATTACAGCCTGCAAAATATATTTATTTTCCCCAAATAATTATTAGCTTTATATAAATAATATACTATAGTCCCTTGCTAGAAGAAAATGATATTTGACATTAAGGAAAGGTCAGGCCTCATGAATGGGAAACCCCAATGAGCATCGCCTTTTAGCTTTATTGAATTAAGAGGTACATATATTTGACAAAGTATAGAAATCCAATAGCTGGTGTGTTATCAGTGCCCTTTTATCTGCCATAGATTTATTGACATTTACTAAATATAAAAAAGATGAAACTGGCAGTGCTTCCCTTGCATTATGATTTAAAATCAAAAACACCTCTCTGCTGATTAGGTGAGAGTTTTCTAGCTAGCAGGAATTCTGTTGCTGATTGGAATTTAGAGTGTGCTACAAATTAGAAAGGGGACTTGAAGAAAATATTGAACACTAGCCTAATGGCTTTCACCTCTAGAAGCCCACGGAACAAATGAAGCCTTTTATAAATTAAATCTCACATGAAAATTAGTAGATTACTTGTGGCAATGTGGTTTAGTCGACTGCCTTCCGGGCTTGGCTTCAGAAAGACCTGCATTCAAATCTCACTTTTGAGGTTCACGAGGTGTGACATGCCTAGACAATGAATCCTAGGGAATCCTGAGGGCTCATCTACTAAGACACAGAAGATATGTATCAGTGGAAAGACTTGCCACTGAGGAATTGCCTGGGCTGGCGAAATCACAGCTGATTGGCATATTTCTCTAGTGTAAGGAGCTGCCAAGTTGGATGAGAGGTTCTGTAACAGACCTACAATCACCAATTAGGTCTTCCTGGCTTTGAGTCCATCATGCCAAGGTATCACACGTAGAAATAATGATGTGTTCATCACCTACCAAACATCTGACCAAAACATACTTAATATATGCTTTCTGATTGGTTATACACGTACATAGTATGAATGTTAATGTAGAGATTGACATGTATAGATAAATATTATATAGACAGCAAGATATTTAAAGCTAGATAATGGATAGATATGTACATATGCACATTTGGGAATATAGATGCATTTTAATTATATAAATATGGACATAAATCTGTGTGTCTCCCTCTATTTCTCTGTCTTTCTCTCTTTCTGTCTCTCCCTGTCTGTCTCTGTCTCTCTCTACTTTTAATGGAAGAACAGGAATGGCTTATCTAGTTTCTTGACCAAACATTATTCCTGGAATTTACCTCATGACTCAATTGTTTCTCACCAGTTAGATAGATTTTAACTGAAAACAATTAGATCAAATATGATTTTTTTAAAAGTCACTAGAAATGTTTTGACTTGATAAAAGACTTAAGGAACAAATTTGATATATATAGGCTCATATATTCAGACTTGTAGATTTATGGACATAGACATGTATCTACACATGTATATTGGTGTGTATATGTATTCATATGTATATCTAGTATACGTCTATATTTTATATAGGTGTATTTAGTATTCATGAAGTGTGTTACATGATACATACATATATGTATATATACATGAATGTGAATAGGATCATATCTATGAATCCATTTAATAAAACTGTATGTACTTATGTACAATACATGTATGAATATATACATGTGAACTGTGCATTAATATATTAATGAATAAATATCTATAAGCATGCATGTGTTGTATGTATTGTATATTTATGAATGTGTACACACATATAAATGTTCACAGACACGGACTTGATTTCCTATCTGAATGTTTATGTATTTGCACACACATTAATCATATCAATCTAGACATATGTAATGTGTTTTTAATACACTATCTGTAGATGTAGTAGATATATGTGGCTATAGATAGATATAGAGAATATATATGTGTGTACTGATATATGTGTGAATAATAGACACCTATAAAGTATATGCATATACGTATATCTTTCGTGTATACTCAGAGACATTCACAAAGGAAATCAAGTCTATAAAAAAGATGGAGCCTTTCAAGACTCTCATTTATCCTATCACGTGTACATCAAGAGGAGTGAATCCTTCTTAAAGTCAAGTTGAATTTCCATTGCATTTGGCATATTTGTATCCAAGTTCCTAGATTTTGAGAGACACTGAGTGCTAAGCTCTTCATGAAAATGTGATTTAGTTCCAGGTAAATGCTCTAGTTTGCCACTACATGAATGATTGCATGGCTTTTGAAATTTATGCAAGCTTACACTGCATCAGAAATATTGTACTCCTTAGAAGGAACTGTGCAAATGGAAAGTGAGTGTATATTTCTAGAGCAATGAATTAACTCTCTCTTTCCTCTCTCTGTCTCACTATGTGTCTATTTCTGTCTCTCTGGGTCTCTGTCTCTGGGTCTTTTTCTGTCATTGTCCCCTTTTAATGCCTTTTCTCTGACCCCAAAAGGGGTAGCAAAAAATCTTATGCAGATTTTTGTCCTGCCATTTTTCATTGAATTTACCTTCTGACTCCATTGCTTAGTTTTTTCTTACCACTTAAAATTACCTTTCCCCCATAACTTACCTATTTCCTTTAAGGAGTATTACTAGTCACCTAGGTTCATACACCTTGGACTCATCCTTGACTTCTCTCACTATCACCCATATGTACAATTGTTCACCAGATCTTGTCATTTCTATCAACCTGACAAAAATTTCCATAGCCATCTTGGCTCTCATGCTGCCAAACCCTACTTTAAATTTTCTTCATCTGTATTACTTTTTAAACTTCTTAATTAGTCTTTTTGCTTCTATTCTTTCCACTTTCCAATCCATCTTCTGCAGGGATGCCAAAATGTTCTCCTTTGGGTATAAATCTGACTGTTATTCCCTTATTTAAAAACAAACAAGTCAAGACTAAATTAAAAAAAAAATGAACTATGGTAGTTACCTATTTCTTCATGGAGAAAATATACTCTTTGCCGTAACTTTCAAGGCCTTCCTGAATGAAATTGATGCTTACTCTTCCATTCTTATTGTACAATATTATCTTTCATGTGGTATAACATTCCAGCCAATAAACCTTATGTTCCCAGAATTCACTGTTCCATTGGTTACTTTTATGTATTATCATAGCCCTTATCCCTTCAACATATTCCCTTCTTTTCGATGGCTTTCCAAAAACACATCTTCCTTCAAAGTTCAGCTCAACTTCTTTGCAAATCATTCTTAGTTTCCTATATTAGACATTTCCATTGGAATTTAAGTTCTTTGAGAGCTAGGCTTTTCCTGTTTGTCTTTGTATCCCCAATCCCTAGCACAGTGCTAGCATATTTTAGAAACTTAATTAAATGTTTGATGAATTGGAATCAGTTGAATGGTCTCATAGTAAAATTCACCTGATCTTTGTCTATTCAATTTTTTTTAATTTTTACATGATATCACCCCACTGGCTTATTTCTTAATAAACTTTAAGGGTTTAGATTTGCCCACACTTGTAAAGTCCATTTACAGAAGAATGTTAAATAAGAAAGGTTTTAGTTCTGATGTGTAAAAACCCTCATTCTCTCCATGTCTCTATACACAAAGGCATTTGTTTATCCTCAACCTATGTTTCCTAGCTAGGGCTGAGGCATTTCCTGACACATGACAAGACTTCTTTCTCAAGTCTAACTCAATTGTTTTATTTGCTTTAGAAAAGGAATATTATTTTTAAAAGATAATGTTGATTACATCTACAGGTTTATCTTTAATTGCATGCTTATTTACAATAATCAGTAATTCCAAATTATTTCTGAAGTCATCGTTTTCCCTTCTAGGAACTGGGCTACATTTTCTGTAATGCAGTATATTTTAAGTGTTTTTTTAATCCTTTTTATTCTCATAAGTTTGATGATATTGCCTAATATAGAAGTGAAACTCAATAGCCTATAATTTCCTCAGTCCATTCTAGAGTATTTCTTTTTTTTTTTTTAAATATATTTTATTTGATCATTTCCAAGCATTATTCGTTAAAGACATAGATCATTTTCTTTTCCTCCCCCCCACCCCCCATAGCCGACGCGTAAGTCCACTGGGCATTAGATGTTTTCTTGATTTGAACCCATTGCTTTGTTGATAGTATTTGCATTAGAGTGTTCATTTAAAGTCTATCCTCTGTCATGTCCCCTCAACCTCTGTATTCAGGCAGTTGCTTTTTCTCGGTGTTTCCACTCCCATAGTTTATCCTTTGCTTATGAATGGTGTTTTTTTTCTCCTGGATCCCTGAAAGTTGTTCAGGGACATTACACCGCCCCTAATGGAGAAGTCCATTACGTTCGATTATACCACAGTGTATTAGTCTCTGTGTACAATGTTCTCCTGGTTCTGCTCCTCTCGCTCTGCATCACTTCCTGGAGGTTGTTCCAGTCTCCATGGAACTTCTCCACTTTATTATTCCTTTGAGCACAATAGTATTCCATCACCAACATATACCACAGTTTGTTCAGCCATTCCCCAATTGATGGGCATCCCCTCGTTTTCCAGTTTTGGGCCACCACAAAGAGCGCAGCTATGAATATTTTTGTACAAGTCTTTGTGTCCATTATCTCTTTGGGGTACAGACCCAGCAGTGCTATGGCTGGGTCAAAGGGTAGATATTCTTTTGTCGCCCTTTGGGCATAGTTCCAAATTGCCCTCCAAAATGGTTGGATCAGTTCACAACTCCACCAGCAATGAATTAATGTCCCTACTTTGCCACATCCCCTCCAGCATTCATTACTTTCCTTTGCTGTTATGTTAGCCAATCTGCTAGGTGTGAGGTGATACCTCAGAGTTGTTTTGATTTGCATCTCTCTGATTATAAGAGATGTAGAACACTTCTTCATGTGCTTGTTAATAGTTTTGATTTCTTTATCTGAGAACTGCCTATCCATTTCCCTTGCCCATTTATCAATTGGAGAATGGCTTGATTTTTTGTACAATTGATTTAGCTCATTATAAATATGAGTAATTAAACCTTTGTCAGAGGTTTCTATGAAGATTTTTTCCCAATTTGTTGTTTCCCTTCTGATTTTAGTTATATTGGTTTTGTTTGTACAAAAGCTTTTTAGTTTGATGTAGTCAAAATTATTTATTTTACATTTTGTGATTCTTTCTATATCTTGCTTGGTTTTAAAGCCTTTCCCCTCCCAAAGGTCTGACATGTATACTATTCTGTGTTTACCCAATTTACTTATGGTTTCCTTCTTTATGTTTAAGTCACTCACCCATTTTGAATTTATCTTGGTGTAGGGTGTGAGGTGTTGATCTATTCCTAGTCTCTCCCACACTGTCTTCCAATAGAGTATTTCTTAAAAAGAAGTTTCATATTTGCATTCTGCCAGTCATCTAACACAAATGTTTGGTTGGATATCAGTCAGGGCCAATGATACATCTATTGACCACTATTGGATTTAATACCTTCATCTTACCATTTCAAGGAATGATTTGGAAGTGGAAAATCCCTTAATAGTATACTTGGTAAATAACAAGAGAAGGAATTCATCCCAGAGTTATATTGTCATCAAGGAATTCTACTGATTCTCTGCTTGGCTTCCTCCATTTAATATAGCTAAATAATCTCTTCCTATTAGTTTAGATGTCTTCAAATGATATACATACATGTATGTATACACACGTGCATATAAACACAAACGCACACACACAAAAAAGACTTTCTTTGTACCATCTAGCTTCTAGGTTACATAGATGAAGCATTTTGGCTCAGTCCAAAATATTCTCAACTGAGAATCCCATTCTCCTTAATTTCATAATCATTGGAAAATCATTTCACTTTTCTCAGTCTTGGTTTTCTTCATCTATAAAAGGAGAGGGTTAGACTAACTGATCCCAAAGGATTCTTCCCATTCTAAATCTGTAAAACTGTGATTCAACTAACTTGTTTTTTGTTAGCTCCCTTGTTCTTCTCACTAGTTCTATATTTTTTTTTATTGTGAAAGATATGTTTACCTCTTGCTTCAATGGCTTTGACTCTATCAAACCATGTAAAAAATTTCCCTTAAGAACAAGTTAAGTTTAATCTTTATTATTTATTTGTCCTGTACTTCCATTGATAGACGTTTAAATAATGTTCTGATTACTCATTAGTTATGGATTTTTTAGCAAGTTTAAGTTTATATTTTCCCCCAGCTAAATCCTGCACATGATCATGGGTTCTGTTTTGTAAAACTGAATGAATACATGCCAAGGTAGTTCTTGAGTTTGTTATACATGCATAAAAATTTCAATTTGATTATACTATGAATACAATGACTTTACTAAGTTACTCTGAGGTCTTCTCCTAGACAACCAAGCTATCTAACAGCACACAATAAATAAATATATATATATGTATATATTAACTATGATATAGAAAAGAGTGTTGTAAGGATGGTAGCTTTACTAAGTTGGAGCTGAATGATGCCTAGCATCCTATGGTTTTAGAATTATAACTAGAAAGAGCCTTAGAGATGAGTTGTTGGTCATCTAGTATTAAATGGTTGAAATTATTTGAACTCAGGTCATCTGTGTCAAATTTCAGGGTTCTTTCCAATGTGCTATAACTGGACAATGTCATGTGATGCCGGTGAGCAATGAGGTGGAAAAGTAAATAGAGTGCCAGGACTCAGAAAGATACCTCTTCTTGAGTTCAAATCTGGACTCAGACACTAGTGTAAAAATTAAATTATATCTCTAATAATAAAATTTTATATTTTGTGAGGTTTATTAAGGATCATTAAAAGTCAAGGAATAAAGAAGATACAAAATAAAAACCATGTGCCCATGGCTGATTAGCCCATTTAAAATCCCCGCTCTTAGCTTACCCTATACTTGCTACATCATTGCAAAGGAAGGAAGAGAAGAGAGCATGGGAGGTATTACTGCCAGTTAAATACGAATTGTGACCTTGCCAACATGGAGACTCAGGAGGGATTATAGGGAATTCTGGGAAATACCAAGTACTTCTGGGAATTGAAGTCTAGGGTTCAAATCTCCATTTATACACTAGCCATGTAACCCTGGGCAGGTCACTTAACACTGTTTGTAAAATGAGCTAGAGAAGGAAATGGCAAACCACTCCAGTATCTTTGATAAGAAAACTCCAAATGGGATGACAAAGAGTCATACATGACTGAAAATGACTGAACAACAACAAGAAGTGATGGTGGGGGAATAAAACACTATGTCTACGAAAAAGGACAGTTAGTAACAAGTCCAGAATATAGTCCTTATTCATAAATGGAAGGGACTCTACAGACTATCCTGTTCCATTCTCCTTATTTTCTAAAGGATCTGAGGACAGTGAAGTTAAAAGACTTGCTCAGAGATAAATAACCTTTGCATATCAGAGGCAAAATTCGAAACCACAACTCTCTTATTCTGAGCCCAACACTCTGTCTCTTACACAACATCCTTCTGGACTACCTGTCCTTCGCCTTATGAACTGTGCAGTGTGGTATAATAGAGTGCAGGACCTCGCTCATCTGAATAGATCTGATTTATTACCTAGCTCTAATATCTACTAGTTCTATGACCAAAGGTAAATACTTAGGTTTTCTCTGTGTTTTCTCATACAAAAAATGGCAATAAAAATGATTCCTTCATACGACTGTGAGAAACTGAATATTTGCCAATCTGCATGGGTACACGGTTTCTTAATTACATGAGTCCATACATTTAGAGCTTGTGTCATCCAGTACAACCCAGTCCTTTTGTTGATGGGGAAATTGAGGCTCAGAGGTTAAGTCTAATGTCACAAAGTCAGTTCATGACAAAATAAGCATTTAAATCCAGGTCCCCTCACTCCAAATTCCTGGGCAAAATCATATGCCCAAGCCAAAAGGAAAAAAAATGGCATACAGCAGAGGTCAAGAGGAAGGGAGAAATATAGATGATTAAGACAAAATTTCACCTACTTTGCTCTCCTGTGTAGAGCTGGTACAGTTTATGCCATTCAACATCATCTCAGTTCACACTTTTATCAGACATACCACAGGTTGCTATCTCCAGTGACATTGATTGGAATTCTCAAGTTGTCTTAAAGAAGAACATTATTATCACTTGTTTCTCTCTAGGGAAAAAATGCAAAGAAAGGTATAGAAAGTCCATCTATCTCTGCCACTCTAGTATTACCCATCTGTGATCATCCATTCAATTCCCTCCTTTCTCCTTCCCCTGTCTCAGCCACGTATTCCCTCTGCCCATCTACCTTCAAAACAGTGTTGAGTTTTGTTTTTGTTTTTGTAAACTCTTACTTTATAATTTACAGTCAGCACTAGGTATTGCTTCCAAGGCAGAAGAGCAGTAAGGGCTAGGCAATCGGTGTTAAGTGACTTGCTCAGGGTCACACAACTAGGAAGTCCTCCCATCTCTGAACCACTTAGCTGCCCCCAATGTTGAATTTTGATTGTCTTAGCTGTATTTCTGAGGCAGCAGGTGGCACAGGAGATAGACTACTGAGCCTAGAGTCAGAAAGCTCTTCAATTCCAATCTAGCCTCAGACACTTTCTAGCTGTGTGACCCAGGCGAAGTCACTTAAACACTTTGCCTCCATTTTCTCCCTTGTAAAATAGTAATAATAAGAATATCTACTTGTATATGTTTATATGTCATGTATATAAATATGTATTATATATGTATATCACATATACAAATATGTGTTATATATGTACATATATGTATTTTAATATATAATAATTTATATTTGACTCCCCATTAAAATGTGAGCTTCTTGAGGGTAGAAATTAGGTTTGTTTTTTTTCCTCCCCAACATTTTTCACAAGTACCTGGCATATACTGACTGCTTAATAAATGCATTTGGATTTCCTGAAAACATTTAATTGAAACCCACATTTTCTTGTCTGATAATATTTCATATTTCCTTTAGTAAATCTTTAATGTACAAGAAAGCTTTAAGTGAGTATGATTTTTAGATAGAGAGATCATTATAATTCTCTCCTTCTTATCATTCTTTCCCAATTTAGTTTGGAACAGCTAAATTTGTCACCATGTTCCTTCCCAATGGTATGTCCATCTTTCATACCTGGACTGACTAACTTTCAGACCTATAATGTTTCTTGTTCTTTAGATGTGCTTCAGAATCCAATTTTGCATTCAAACTTTCTGAAAATCCTTTACCATAACTAATTTCATTCAGTGAATAGGTAGCATCTACTATTTTCAAACCCCTATGCTACATGCTGGGTTATAAAGATCAAGAAGGTATAGTTGCTACTTCTAGGGCACTTGCCATCTAATGAAAGATATAAAATAAGACTTAAAAAAAAACAACAACAAACACAGGCATAGTAGATGAGGAAGGGATATGATGTGCTGAAGTTCAAGGTTCAAAGCTTGTCTCAGAAACTATATGATTCTAGCCAACTGACTATATCTCTGTACTTCAATTCCCTCACCTATGAAGTGAAAGGGTTGCATGTGATGCAGTCATAAAGCAATCAGTATGCATTTATTAAACACCTATAATGTACCAGATACTGATGCATAGGATTCAAAGAATAAAAATGGTAAGGATTGTGTGTGTGAGTGTATGTGTGTTTATAGGGAGTCTCAATTATTATTATTAATAATTATTAGAGTCATATTAAACTTTAATACCTCACATACACTTTTGGACATATTCTCTGGGTAGTTAGAGTAGAAGGACAACTGCTAGTGGCTCAAATTTAAAGGAAGAGAAGAATTCTATTATGGAGAGATAAGGAGGGAATCCATTTCAACTTGCTGTTTATCCTTAGTTTTGAATATAACCAATGACATCATAAGGTGATGTCTTGACTTGTTCATGAACTGGACTTAAGTGAGACAGTTGCTCCAAGTCATCAGCCTCACTCTCTCTTCCAGAGTCATCAAAGTCTAGTGGCAAGATAATTGACAATGGCCCATGATGCAGTGCATAATCTTGGTATCTTCAGTGTCTGACCAAGAACCTAAGAACTACATAGCACTTTCTTCAACCACCTTCATGGCCATTGAAACAAATTCTTCTGATCTGTCCATTACATGCTTGGAGTAGAAAACCATATTTATATTTCAAGTAAGACCAGTACCAAACACGGAGACAAGAGATGGATTGTTGTGCACAAGGACCAGTAAACAAGCCAGTTTGGTAGTATGAGTGTGAGGAGACTAATGGCCATGTGGCCAGGAGGATAATCAGGTACCTGTCATGAAGGGCTTTAAAAGACAAACAGAAGACTAAGTTTTATCCTAAAAGCAATATAAAGCCAATGGCGCTTATTAAGCAGAGGAGTGATATGGTCAGATATGAGTTTAGGGAAAATCACTTTAGTGACCGTGTGGAAGATGGATTGGAATGGGTAGGAATCTTAAGACAGGAATACTAAATAGGAAACCACTGTAGTAGTGCCGAGAAACAGTAATGAAATTTAGGGAAGTGAATGTGTAATTAAAAAAGGAGTCAGGTAGGAGTGCTATTATGGAGGTAGAAAAGGTAAGATTTGGCAATTGATTGAGTATGGGGAGTGACAAGGAACAAGGAGTTACAGATAGTGCCAAAGTTACAAACCAAGGGGAATGGAGCATTAGTTTTACTTTTCCCAGATATGGTTAGGAAAAGGGCTAGATATGGACAGAAAGTTCTGGTAGAGAGATGTTGAGATATCTCTGGGACATTCAGTTTGAACTATCCAATAAGTAATGTGTGACTTGGGACAGAAATTTAAGAGCGGGACCCAGACTAGTTATAATAAGAATAGAATAATAGTATGCATAGAATAATAAGTCTAAGCCAGAAAAGGACTATAGAGGCTGATGGTCCAAGCCCCTAATTTTACAGATAAAGAAACTAGATGCAAATCTGTGAATCTTCAGCATCAAGATGATAATTAAACCCATGTCGTGTCAATAGATTATCTAGAGAATGTATGCAGGGAAGAAAAAAGGAGGGGAGGGAAAACGCTCAAGATAGAGGTTTACTGTATACTCACAATTGGAGGAAATGATATGGATTAGGTTTAAACAAGACTGATTGAAAAGTAGTAATCAGAAAGGAAGAGAAGATCAAGGAGGAGAAGGTAGTTCGGTACTCTAAGATGTGGAAGCTAAGGATGGAGGAAAGACTGTCAGATCTAAATTTCTGAACCTCCGATATTACAAATTATGCTGTAAGTTTAGTGTGTGATGAATGCATTCAAGAATCTAACAAGCTGAGAAATGTGTGTTTTGTTCAGAAAGTAACAGGGAACTCCTGTAAGGTTTTTGTTTTTTTTTTTTACTTTAGGGTTGATGTGGTCAAGAGACCTAAAAATTAGGAATAATAATTTATATTTAAGGGGACTCCCTAAAGCACCTCTCTCATAACCATGCCATGAGATAGAGGACAAGTATTATAGTCTAAGAAGACTGAGATCGAGAAGAGTTAAATAATTTACCTATGGTTACACAGATTGTAAAAGAGCTAGAATCTGAGCATACTTAGTGTAGTGGATGGAGAGCCTATTTGTGCAGTCAAAAAATCTGCATTTAAGTCCTGTCTCTTCCCTAATCAAGTCACTTAAACTCTTACATTCCTTATAATCTTCTAAAATTTAAAGAGAAGATGCAAACCTGATTTGGTAGAGAGAGCTTCTTATTCGGGCTATTCCCATAACAATGAAATGATGCACTACAGTCCCAAACTTGTTATTTCCATGACTCTTTGGAAGGCTCATGTTTGCATAAGCACATTGCCAGGTTCCTTTTTCATCTGTACCATTTTGTAGATCGTTACATTTTACAAAAGAAAATAAATTTCATTACTAGTCCATGAACATCAATCTCCTAACCAATATGGTTTATTTATTCTTTCTGATCTATTATTCTAAAAGTAGTTTTAAAAGAAACTATCGTTAAAAGTTATCAGTTGTTTTAAATCCAATCGTATTAGGTTTTAGAATTTTTTAACAGAATGGGGTTAACTATAAATAAACTGGCTTGGTGGTCAGCCTTTATCATTGTAGGTTTTCTTTTTTACTTAAATTAAAAGTTGGAACACACTCTAATCTTATCACTAGAATCCAAGTTTCTTCATTTGGAAGAATCAAAGTCACTGGCTCAACTTTAGTTGGTCATGGGTCAGGAGACCACACCAATGCCTCTGCTACAGAAGCAATTTTAGGGATTTCAGGGTCATCTGATTGGACCTTTCATGGCCCTAGCTGAATAGAAAGGGAATTAAATTGCCGTGTAAAAATGAAATTACTCACTCAAAGAAGCATTCACTTATTATCTATGGCAAAGACCATCCCTGACACTCATTTATGATTAAAATTAAAACTCTAGAAATGATGGAAGATTTGGCACCTCTTATATGACAATAAAAATGGGAACACCAAATTAAATCGATGGCCCAAGCCTGTGGCCTAACAGATAAGGAAATGGTTTTCTCAGTGGTGTTTTCAAGTTTCGGATGTTCCTGATGAGAAGGGGAAAAGGAATTGGTGCCCTTGATGAGAGATGTTCTATATAAAACTTCCGCCTGGAATGAACATCAATTGGGCTGGTGCCAGACAGGGTTAGTATAGGAGCAGCACCTGGACATGTTTCTCAAGAGAAATTGTTAAAGTGCAAAAGGTCACTTTGAATAGGATGCTAAAAGCCAAAAAAAGGAAGCAGGGTCTAACAGACTAATTCTTCACATTTGCCAACAAACTTGTACAGCCCTACTTTATTTGATTTCTCTTCTAGCTCTAACCATAAATTGCTTTATGTCAATACAATTTAAAATCTGGCAACAAGATCAAGGGCCAAAATGGCATATTAACATGAATAGGCAAAAAAAAATGATGTTAATAATATCCTGAAATACCAGGAAATAGATATAAAATGTTTTAAGAAATTTTTAACAGAATAATATATAACCCAGTTTTGAAATTATACCATGTTCTGTGCCAGTGGGGGAAATAGATTTTAAATATTAGATTTTAAAAGATCAATATGGATTGTTAGCCTTAAAAATGTTATTTAAAAGGCCATGGAATTCATAGCTCCATAGTTCCTGGAATAAAGAGAATGCCAGAGAGAAAGAGAGAGACAGAATGAGAGAAAGAGAAAGACAGAGAGACAGAGACAGAATCAGAGAGACAGAGAGACAGAGAGAGAGAGAGAGAGAGAGAAGAGAGAGAGCATAGATACATAGATAAATAGATACACAAAATGGCTAAAGCTTCTAGATTAATGTGAGAGATTTCCTCAACATTTTGGCCTTGTCCCAAAGGGTAAACAGTACAAGAAGTATTCATCGGCTGAACTGATTACCTTTTGGAAAGAGTTGCTTCTTTATTATGTAAGTCTAATTTTTATCCTCTTCGTAAATTTCCTAGAATTTAAACAGTCTCCAATCATTCTTTCATTTCCGGGTCCTTTGGCTTTGAATGTATGCATCTTCCCTCTTGTAAAATCAAGCCCTCTTCATTTCTGATAAGGTCTGTTTTAATATTTTGTGCCGAACCTTTATTCTAATTCTACAGCAGTTTAATGGTGATGGTAAATAAGCAAATCTCATGTGATTGTCCTATTAGATGGCTATATATTTCCCATCAAAAGTTGGATGGCGCAGCATGCTGGGAGTTATATGCATTAGTAGAACTATTATGCACCTGCCTGCTAACACCCATTAACACTAATGGAAGGCTGAGATCAATTACCAGAGTTGGTTTTAGAAATTGTATCCTATTTTAGATCAAAATTTGCATCAAAACAACTATAAGACAAAAATATTAGGCTTTCATATTTTCCTTTAGGCAGGGTGATTTCTAGCTGCAATTAGATATTTATAGGAGGAAAAAAAAATTATGAGCTATCCGTAATATTATTAAGAAAGATGACCTGACCTTACAAGGGCGAGAAATCTCACTAGAAGATTTCCTTCCCAGAAAACCCTATCATATACCTCCTCTCTCTACTCCATCACTGCCACCATGGGTGGGCCTGCTCATTCTGAATCAAAAAGAGACAATCAGATTTCTGGACATTACTTATCTATGATAAAGGTCATTATGGGTAGCAGATAGAATTTTTCACTTCTGTAATCCTAGGTGAAAATCATTCAAGACAACCTAGAATGTTCAGAAATTCATACCTCTCTTAAAATGAAAAATCCCGATGTGTATTCCTAAATGATAACTACTCATAGTTCTTTCTTGCAGTATATTTGAAGTCTCTCTAATCAGTCAGATTAGAGACCAAGCCCCAAATCTTAAGGATCTGAGAAATAATGCACAGTGGTCGCTCAAATGGACTTCAGTTCCCAGCTTCATTTCCAGGTCAGCTTGTTCTATATCTTAGCATGTGATATTACAAGCTTAGTCTTTGTATCCTTAATGCTTGACATTTCATTAATGCTTATTAATTGATAATCTCTTTGGGTTTTTGTTCCATGATTATTTACAAAATAATTTTCATGGAATGGAATAAATTGGTTTGACAAAATTTGGTGGACTACCAAAAGGTATCATGATAAACCTTACGGAGGATTTGTGGATTATTCCATCTTCAAACAAAATGGGGAAAGAGTAGGCAAAGAAAGTTTTCTAAGGAGTATGTCTTTTATAATTTTAGACATATGTCAGTGAATCACAAATTCCCTTGATGGGTCACTCAACAAGACCCATGAGCCTCAGCTTAACCTTGGTCTAAATATATATATATATATATATATATATATATAAATTATATAATAATATATAATAAATTAATAATATATATATTAATCCACCCCCAAAACAATAACAACAACAAAACCTAAAGCTTACAATTCAAAACAAAGTACTCGCCAGAACTAATAGAAGATATTGTGATTCTTTTGATGAAATACCAATGAGAACTATTATAAGTAAATAATTTATTCATGCCTGAAGGAAAAACATGAGCCAAAAGATCCTAGACTTGGAAGGGACCTTTGAAGTTCGACCTTTACCTGAAGCAAAAATCCCCTCTACAGTGTTGTTCTATTGAAAGGATTAATATTAGAGTACTGGTGGGTCAATTGAAATAATAGTAATATCTCCCATTTATATAGTCCTTTAAGGTTTGCAGAGTGTGAGATCCTCATGAGAAATAAAAAAAATGAATGCACAAATGGAAAGAACATTTACCAAGTGTTTACCATGTACTAAGCACTGGAGAAACAACCAGGAAAGAGGAAACAAAAGCAGTCCTTGCCTTCAAGATGACATTTCAATGTAAGCTCTTAGATTTTGAGCTTCTTAAGGGAAAGAACTTTTGCCTCCTTTTGTATCCCAAGCATTGCATGATCCCTGGCACATAGGAAGGGCTTCCTAAATGTTTATTGATTGATTAATGAGGAAGCAGCACACAGAAAGGAGTAGTGACCAAAAAAAAAAGGGGGGCATTTTGGTCTGAAAAGTTAGCAGGATGCTTATTTGAGTAGATTGACATATATCCAGAAATAGTAGAAGAGTCAATTATTATTTCTGGTTCTCAAATTGGATTGGGATGGGAGGAAAGTATGTGCAGAGCAGGGAGATGATTGAGGAAGCTACGAAGGAAGAAGACTATAGAGAGTAGGGAATGAAGTAAAGCATGATTGAGATGTCTTTCCTGAAACTGGCTCCTCTTAGTTCAGAGAATTAGAAAGTAATCTTGAAAAGAAGTTCTGTTTTTTCCCAGCATCAGAGACAGTGCTGGGGGGACCTCTGATGCAAATTCAGTCTCCTTTTTCCTCTCAGATGTTTCATCACCATCTTTTGTTCCTCTAATATACTGATCATGCATTGTTATATTTTATTATCTATGGTATTTTAGTTATCTGTTTACATTCCATGGCTCCCACTAGGCGGCAAGCTCTATGTCATAGTAAGTAATTAATGAATGTGTAGAGATAATATTAAATGATTTTAGGGAACAACTCTAGATATGTAAACTTTTTAAGAGCATTTTGTCAGATCTAAAAATTTCTATAAATAAATGGCTCCAGAGGCAAATATATACAAGATTTAAGAGGCAGAGTGGCATCATGAATAGACTTTAGTTTCAAGTCCTATCTCTGACCCATACTGGCTGACCTTTAAGTTGCAGAGAAACTTCCATTAATTGAGGGAGTGTCCACATGAAAGAATTTTCTACACCAATGAAATACCAGGTCTGCTCAGTGACCTTAAATATTAATAAAGATAATAATTTTTGGAACTTGTCCTTTAATCTCACAATTTCTGCAATGTTTCAGCCTAAACCTGGACACATAAAAGTATGTGAATATGTAATATAGATTCTATTTTGAATTTAACTTACCTGGAAAACTTCAAGAGTCCTGATCTTTTTTTTGGGGGGGTTGAACTTCCTGTTGTAGTTTGTGTCTTAGTAATACTTTTTCCTCTCAAATTCCCAGCATCTATTATTTCACCTTTTATTTGGCATGACAAGAAATAATAACAATACTAATAATTTACTTTTCCATAACACTTTCCAAAGCAAGATTATGAAAGTATGATCTAGCAACCTAGTACTAATTATACCCTGAAAAATATCACAGCTGTTTCTAGTAACATGAAGAGCTTTTCTTAACAGGGGAACAAAGGGAACTGACAATGTCATATTTACTACACAGCACTTAGTGAAATATTTGCAAATATCCCATGATCTACCATTCCAAACTGCAGTTGTAATTAACAGGCCTGGATTCAAAATCCATTTCTGCTATTTTATGCCTAGATGATTTACTCCCTTTGGTTTCCTCATCTAAAAAGTGAAGAGGGTGAACTAGAAAATATTTAAAATCCCTTTCATCCTTCAAACTTCTGGAAAAGACATTTTTAGGATTAATATGATTTCATTTGCTACCATCAATAACAAATGGTCATATTTATATTGCACGTTAAGTTATGTAAATCACTTTCTGTACATTATTTCACTATAATCTCAACTTTAGAATTAAATGTTTTTGGTTCCATTTTATAGATAGGAAACTGAGCTTCCTGAGGATTAAATGATATTCCCATGGCTACAAACCTAATTAGTATCTAAGCAAAGGACTGAACTTAAGTCTTCCTCCAGGCTCAGTACTCTGTACTGCACCTTATTGTTTTTCAGTAGTCAAACATACTATCCAAAAATCACCAGGATTTCAAAGTATGGTGTTCATTTTAACATCTGACCATTTGGCAGTCCACTCTGGATAAGGATGATATGATTTGGTCATTAATATCAATTAGTTCCTGTGGTGTTTCTGCTTTTGCACACTGGTATAATCAAAGCCAGTTGGAAAGCAAATTCTATACCTGTCCTTTTTTTAAAAAAATGTAATGATTTCATTTTCCCCCAAATTAGAGTCAAATTATGAAGAAAACTCATGATTTAAACTAGATTTCACAAAGAATTCTACTAAATCTAACATCTTGAAAGTAATGGACTAATAAAATATCAAGTCTTATCCAAATATATGCTAAAATCTTAAATCTAATCAACAACAGTTAAAAAAAAAACTCTCAAGATTACATTGACCCCATTTAAGCATAAAGGAGTTTGAGAAAGAAATCTTTGAATGCCATACTCAGATTTTATAGCTAGAATGCATCAGAGGCAGGACTCGAAGTCAGGCCCTTCTGGCTTCAAGGCTCACTCTATCCACCATGTCATATTCCCTCTCAGTAAACAATTGTTATCTAAGACATCTATTTTTTTCCATTTAAAATGAAAACCCCTCCCTAATTTTTTTAATTAAGGCAGTACAAAGTCAGAGGCCCTGTAGTGCTTTTCCTGTGTAATCTTGAGGAATAGTAAACAACAACGTAATATAAACCAACCGTCCGAGGAGGAGAAATGATCATTAAAGTCAAGCCTCTGTGTGCTCCATTGATTTATGATTCTTGTTCAAAGTCACAGAAGCCGTTATGCATTCACTGATTTTAGAAGACAATATCTAGCTGCATGACCTTTCCTAGCACCAAAAATCAGGATGTGTAGTAATATTCCAAGAGATTCAAATGGACCTTGCTGGGTTTTGATGACACTTGAAAACCATCGGTTTTGGGTTGGTTTTGCTCTAAAATTTTGTCTTCTTTTTCATTATTGTTTTCCTGGCAAAGGGTTCCATGACTGGGTATTCATAACTATTGATTGTGTTTGGAAAGAATCATGGCTTTGGAGAGTAAGAGAGTTAATACATATTCACACAAGCAAAATTGCATCCTAAGACCTTGGGTTGGGCTTGAATCAATGAAAGCAGAGACATGTGAGTGGAGCAGGGCTCCTAATAGCCAGAGTTCAGCTGGAGTTGCCACTGGAAGATAGTTAAGGAGCTGTCAGGTTGTAACAAGCTGAGCTGGACAAATGGTGGGTAGCGACAGGAGATGGAAGGAGGAGGAATGAGAAGGCTGGGTCACTCTTATCTGCAAATTCCTTTGCTTTTATTGTTTTCTGTCTAAACTGCTCCTTCTATTCATGGTGTCTTTGCTGTGTCAACTCCATTCTGTTTTCTTTTCTCTAAAAACCTGGGGCTAATGTCGACTTTAGCACCTACGTCCAACCTGAAAGGGAAATTGGAGACCAAAAGCGGAGCTGTGACAGGGACACGCTGGCATGTTATCTTGGTGGCCTGAGTTTTGAACTTTACAAAAGGCTTGCTTTGGTGAGTTTCTTTTTCACCCAGCTACAACCCCTGCAGCAGGCCAAAGAAAGAGATCCCAGGAAGGGCCCCTGCTTCTTTGCAAGCTGTGTACACATGCACACCCGGCTGTTCCTTCTTGACTGATGACAGATAGAAGAGAAACATCGGAATATGAGATTTGCCATATCAGATCAGACCACTGATTTATCTATTCCTGTAGCATGCCTCTGGGAGTGGCCAGTGTCTGATGCTTCAGAGGAAGACAGGGGGAAAAAATCAAACAAAAGAAAAAGACTCTGACTTCAAGTATTTATAAGGAACTCATTCCCCAGCCATGCCTATAGTTCACCAATCTCCTATTCAAGCATTTTCTTCATAAGGTTTTTGCCACCCCTTCCTCCCCTGAAATCAAAGCCAGAATAATAACTTCAAATGCCATTTGGGTATTATTCCTTATAGTTTGGTGGCCTTGAAATTCATTATTCAATCCTCACCCTCTCCATTCCTCTTGCTCCCCAGTCACAGAGGTACTTCGACAATCCCTCCAGGATTTGTCTTTTTGCCTTTACAAGGTTTTTATTTTTTCCACCCTTCCTGCTCCGAATTCAAAATGATGTCTCTCTGTGTCTGTCTCTGTCTGTCTATCTGTCTACCCATTTCTTCTCTCAATCAAGTGCCACATATCCATTTTAGAAGTGATTTTGTTCACCCCCTTAAATTTATTTTTTTAGTCATTTGAATAGCTCTAAATATAATTCCTAATTTGAAAATAATAATTCCTCCCAAAATTACACTATTTGTATTTCTTATATATTCTGTATTATATACATCTGTATATAATACATGTTGGGGTATATGGGGTGCTCAGGGAGGGGTAATATCTCTGGTATGGAGGGCTTGTCGTGCCCTTCTAGGGCAGCTCTCCAGCCACTGACCCTCACCTGACACCCAGCTCTCACTTGTGGCTCCCATTAGCTGCTAGCATGCGGCAGTGGCCACACCCCGGGCAATGGCTTCGACAGGCCGGCTAAACCTTGTGAGGGTAGCCATTGGGTCGATGTCGACCCCTGGTAAACTAGGGCTTTGCTCACCCAGCATGTGAAGACTGCTTCGGTGGAACAGGCAGAAGAAACTAACAAGAAGGTTCAACGGCTGAGATGGCAATGCAGCAAGGCACTGTGGAGTGCTCAGGACATGTTGAAGCACAAAAGACAACACGTCCATCCAATGCAGCTGAGGAAGTCTCCAGGTGTAACAACTTTTTGTGCCAATGGACCCAGGCTTCCAACTCCAAGAGAGTGGGACTGTCTCTGTGCATCGACTTTTCCACTTAAATCTTCATGCACAGGTGTCTTTGTGCACAAAAACGCACAAAGACAATCGTCATCCTCGGTTCGAGAGACAACCAACATATAATACATGTGTACTATATACATATATACAGTTGTCTATAGTACAGGCATATACAATTATAGACAGAAAGAAGGAAACAATATATACACCACTTAGATACATGTTGTTTCTTTCCAATAATCTGTAACCACCTTGAGAGCATGAACTCCTTCATTTTTATTTTTATATACCAAGTATTTAGCATAATGCTTTGCCCATAGTAGGTATTTAATAACTGTCTATTGATCTAAAGTGCTTGTATGAAGATGCTAATGGGTTATAGGAAGGGGCAATAGAATAGTTTTGAGGGCTTGAATCCTAGTCTTTCTGGGTTGGCATTGAAATTTTTGTTTGCTTTTTGTTTGAAAATTCTTGATAGAGTTGCTTGAAATCTGCAAAACAAGCCTACTACAAAAACAGAGGCTGCCAAGATGTCATCTTAAATGTTCTCAGATGACAGTTATATGATTAGGTTTTTATTAGAGCCTTAGTTTAACATTACCATCATTTGAACTTGGAAGGTATTTTTTTTTGCTTTGAATCAAGTACATGGCTATGACATGTGTGTGTATATGTGCGTGTATGTGTGTGTGTGTTCCAAAAGAACATTGACCCCAAAACTATGATTTTCTGTTTCATGAAGCAAGAGTAAGAAGTAGAAGCACCTCTTTCTGATATTCAAAGAAAACCTTTTCTCCTTTTTTTACGGTTTTATGAGCTCATAAGATATGGTGGGTCCTATATAAACATCATTTAATGTGTTTTTATTATTTTCAGTGAATAAATGGAATTTTTAAAAAATGTATTTAAAATCTGGAACATATTTCCCAGCAGATTATGACAATTTAAAACTTGGTCAAAATTTGACCCTAAATTATTTGACAATGTCCCCTTAAGCCCTTTAAGGGTCACTTAGCATTTCCATTACAAATCTCGACTTTCAGGGGTTTAAAACTTGGCAGTTTAAAGTTGCAGCAGTCTGGAACTTATACAAGTTGTCAGACCAGATGTTTTTTATTTATTTGTCCGAAGTTGCTTACCCCCCACCCCATTTTCTATATTTTCTTTCTTCATTAAAAGTTCAGCCTAAAACTGCTGGTAACTTACAAAGCACACATAACATTTGACAAATTTCAATATTTTTCTTTGGTCTTAGAGCTTAAAATATGTTCATTTTTCAAGTGCTATTTGATAGGGAGTTGCTCTTTCTCTCCCCTAATGAAGATTAAGTCAAGTAGATTCCAGAAAACTGGAATCATGTTCCTGCTTGGACCAAAGATGAGTAGAGTTTTTTTTTTAAAAAATGGAAATTTTGAAAAGTGAAGTAAATAAAAAAAAGTCAATTAAGGAGTAATGTTTCCAATGGAAGGAAACCCATGGAAGGGAAATTGCTAAATAACAATGAAAAATTATTTGGGGGGATTATGAGAAAGTCTTTTATGTTTTATAAACAGAAGAAGTCCACAAAGATGAAATATATGAAGGATGTTTGAAGGAAATGTAGGCTAGACAATAGTTCTGTGAATTGGAACTGGTTAAATTGGAAAAACCAAAGAAGCTTTAATTTAAAAAAAAAATTCTTTCTTATTGGAAGGTCACCTAAAGGAGAGTGAGTGGCCCAGGAATCTGGGCTGATTAGCATCTTTATTAAAGGCACAGGGAAGCAATGTAGAGAGCTGGCCTTGAAGAAGAAAAGACCTAGTTCAACTCCAGAATTTGACACATGGTTCTGTGACCCTGGGCAGGTTACTGAAATCACTCTCTAAGTCTGTCAGGTACAGATAAGACATTGGTCTCAATTGATAGAGGAAGTTTACTTACCTGGGAGTTTACTATACCAATAAAACCACAAGGTCTAGCCTCTATCCCTAACAATGGCTTATTTAACCAAATTTGCAGGTGACCCTATTCTTGTCAGTTTGCACACAGGACTTCCTCTTCCATGTCCAGCTTTTCATCCGGAAGCTCACTTCAACACAGGAATTCACAAATCGGAGACCCCTATGCCCTCTCCCTCTGATAGGATGGCTCCCCTTGGAATCTATTAAAGGACAGCACCCAGGTGGATCATGTTTTATTCCTCTCCCGCTTCGTCTACCATGCTCCTAAGCAAAGTATTTTTTCCCCATCCCAATTCCAGATGCCCTCATTGTTGTCTTCTCCAATTAGAATGTAAGCTCTGGTTTTTCCTGGAGACCCAGTATTTAGCACAGTGCCTGGCACTAGTGGTTGTTGTTCAGTTGTGTCTGACTCTTTGTGATCCCACTTGATGTTTTCTTGGCAAAGATACTGGAGTGCTTTGACATTTTCTTCTCCGACTCATTTTATAGATGAGGGAAAGAGAGGAACAGGGTTAAATGACTTGCCAAGTGTTACACACATAGCTAGTACAAAATAAAAACTTAATAAATACTTGTTGACTGACTGATTAACTGAGAGAATAGATAGCTAACAGATGACAGAAGCAAGATCCAAAAAGATCTTATTAATCTAGAATCAAATAAGATGAAATTAAATGAATGATAAATGTAAAGTCTTTTACTTGGGTCTAAAAATCCAGCGTCCAAAGTTGGCAACAGGGCCAGATTTTGTTAGATAGGAGCTCTTCTGCAAAAGAATAAAAATTAACCCTGCAAATGCAGTAGTTAGAATTGACAGCCTCCCCTCCAAAGGAAAAACGCCAATTCAGTCTTAATTTTTATTATAGAACTCAGGACCAGGGAAGATAGTTCCAGTCAGATCACAGTGAAGTATTGTATTAAATTCTAGGTTCCTCACTTTTAGAAGCACAATGAGAGGATGGAGAATATCTAGGGAAGTAGAACCAGAAAATGAAGAGTTCCAAGATCATGCTAAGGATTGGTTAAAAGAAAGGGAGTTGTTTAGCCAATAAAAGAACAGAAAAGGGTGGATCACAAGATAATGTGGAAAGTGGACTATAGATTTTTAGACTTGTTCTTTAAAAAAAATAAAGAAAATAAACAACCACCTTGCCTTCCATTTTAGAATCAATACTATGTATTAGTTCAAAGGCAGAAAAGTGGTAGAGGCCAGACAATGGGGTTTAAATGACTTGTCCAGAGTCACATGGCTAAGAAGTGACTACATCCAGATTTGAAACCAGGAGTTCCCATCTCTGGGCCTGGCTCTCAATCCATTAAGCCATCTAGCTGTCACTAGATTTGTTCTTCTTGAACCACCAGGTCAGATTTGAAAGTAATGCATAGAAGCTACAAAGATAAAGATGAGAGGGAAAAAAACTTCCTAATAATCAGAAATATTCCAAAATATTACCTATTGAGAAGGTGGTTGGATTCTCCCTCACCACAGGTCTACAATAGAACTTTGAAAAACTGTGTAGAGAATTTCCTCAAAGTGATTTTCATTCAGATACCCATTGAAAAAGAAAATCCCTCCCATGTACTAGAGCTTAGATTCTTGAAATCTGGAAAAGAAGCTTCAAAGCAATTAGAGTGAGATACAAGCTAAGTTACATTTCAAATAAATTTGTACTTTCTGTCACCAAAATATCACAATTCCATATCACCTCTTGCTTTTAAAAATTTCTTAGGACCTACGTTAGAGGGGATGTTATGAAGCTCTTTAGGTGATAGACAAGTATTTTCTACCTCAGTTTAAAAAACAACTAACATTTAGAAATGTACAAAACTTCCATTTCATTTGAGGGACATTTTGAAAGAGAGCTCATTGAAGTGGCAGGAAGCCATAACGTCAAACCTTGAGAAAAGTAGTATCGAGGGATGAAGGATTCTCTCTCTCTCTCTCTCTCTCTCTCTCTCTCTCTCTCTCTCTCTCTCTCTCTCTCTCTCTCTCTCTCTCTCTCTCTCT
Source organism: Monodelphis domestica (assembly GCF_027887165.1). NCBI lineage: Eukaryota > Metazoa > Chordata > Mammalia > Didelphimorphia > Didelphidae > Monodelphis > Monodelphis domestica. Next base: position 50,670,438 of record NC_077228.1, on the reverse strand, counting down.
CTCTCTCTCTCTCTCTCTCTCCCTCTCTCTGTCTCTCCCTCTCTCTGTCTCTCTCTCTCTGTCTCTCTGTTTCTCCCTCTCTCTGTCTCTCCCTCTCTCTTTGTCTCTGTCTCTCTCTGTCTCTGTCTGTCTGTCTGTCTGTCTCTCTCTCTCTCTCTCTGATTCTTGGACTGTTTTCAGCCTCAAAGGTACAGTTCAAACATGCTTCAGAAAACTAAGTCCCAGCAAGGCTCTGCTATATGTTTGGGCTTGTCTATTCTTCACACTGACTCATCTTTACCTATTGTTCTTTTTATCCACAGCTCCCAAGACGGTATGAGGTTATGTTAAGAGCATGCCATTCTCAATAGTTGGAGCTTCCAATGGTCTGAGAATATTTTGCACCTCAGTGCCTTCTTTTTGTTTTTTAGAAGTGAGATGAGGTGTCTGAATCTGTGATTTCATTAGTATATGGAACCCTCTATGTGGAAAACCCTTCCACTTATGATAGGCCATTCCTCTAAACTTAATCATAGAAAAGTATCCATGTCACTGAGAGTTCAAACGATTCACCCAAGGTCACACATTTATTGTGAATCATAGACAATTCTGAAACCATTTCTTCCGATACTCAGGCCATACTTCTACTGATTCCATGATTGGTATCTAATGTAGTCATTACGTTCTACTTGATCTGATTCAATTCAATTCAACTTTAATGATTCAATGAATCCTGTGCTACTAGGAATAACAAGTTCTTATCCACTGAAATTCATATCATGATGGAAAATGCAGTGGGAGTACACACTTACACAGAGATGTATTTTTATGTCTTCCCATGCCTATACATATATATGTATGTGTGTGTTTATATTTTCTTTTTAAAAATCTATTAATTTGTTTGTTACATTAAAATACTGAGTTAACACTGTCTTTTTCCCTTCTTCCATTTGGAGAAAGCATGATTGGACAAAGAGATAAGTATATATATATATATATATTCTTTTTCTTCAGGTGGATATACACAAGTCATTCTTCAAACACTATTTCTGTTGCTGTATAAAATGCTCTTTTGGATTTCCTTCATAATTTCATGTAGGTCTTTCCATGTTTTTTTTTTCCTAAAATTGACTTGTTTATCATTTCTTATGGTACAGTAGTATTCTATCACAATCATCTGCCACCATTTGTTTAGCCATTCCCCAGTTGCTAGGCATCCTTTCAATTTCCAGTTCTTTGCCACTACAGAAAACTTCTATAAATATTTTAAGTTCTTTTCCTTTTTTCCTGATCACCTTAGGAAATAAACCTTGTAGTGGTATTACTGGGTATGAAATCATACACCAGTTTTATAACTCATTGAACATAACTCCATATAGCTCTCCAAAATGGTTGAATAGGTTCACAATTCCACCAATAGTATATTAGTGTTATCCCCATTTTTCCACATCCTCTCCAAATTTGCTATTTTGCTTTTTTATTACTTAAGTCCATCTGACCGGTGTGAGACATTGCAGTTACTTTGATTTGTATTTCTTTAGTCAATTGTGATTTAGAACATTTTTTCATATAGTTATATATTACTTTGATTTCTATATACAACAACTGGCCATTCGTATCTTTTGCCAATTTATCCATTGAGGTATGGCTCATATTATTATATATTTGACAAAATTGTCTCCATGTTTTAGATATGAGACCTCTGAGAAACAGTGTATATTTTTTCTGAACTTCCTGCTTTCCTTCATTCTTGGCTATATAAGTTTTCTTTATATAAAGCCTTTTCAATTTAATGTATTCAAAATGATCTAGTTTACATCTCATGATGCTTTTTATCTCTTGTTTATTCATAAATTCTTCTCCTATCCATAAATGTGACAGGCAATATGTTCTCTGTTCTTCTAATTTGCTTATGATTTCTTCCTTTATGCCTAAGTCATGTATCCATTTTGATCTGATCTTGGCAAATTGGGTACAATTTGTTCTATATGTAAATGTGTGTAGGTATGTTAGAGACTGGCTGTGATTTGTGGACTTTAGATTACTCCATCCTTACAGATTCCATTTCTATAGGTGACTCACAATGAGGAAATAGTCTCTATCTATGTCGAGCATTATCTGCTCAGCAACTAGAGATTGGAGATTTTAAAGAGCATCTCCTGTCAAAGCCATTAATTAATTTGTCAGAGTAAAACACATCTTCCAGACTTATTTCCCCATTCTCCATAGGTGTGTATATTTGTCTCTATATGTATATATATGTATGTTAAATGTATATACGTATAAATGCATATTATTATATACATACACATACAAGTATAGAAGCACAGCAGAGGAGATTCACTCTCTTTTCAAATGACTCATTTTATTTTGAGATATTTCCTTTTATTATTAATCTTTCCTTATATCTATCTTAGAATTTTTGGTTAGAAGTTTACCTAAGAAAATAAAGGCATTTCATGAAATATTTACTGAATATCACAAATTTTCCCTTCTGTTGCATTTATACTTTTGATTATGTATTATAGATTTAATGTTGGTTTGTCTCAGTTTCTTCAATTATAAAATGGGTCTAATCCTAGTACCTATTTCCCAGGGTATTTGTGAGGATCAAATGAAATTCTATTTGTAAATATAAGCACTTAGTACATTAGCAAGCACATAATAGGTGCTCTATAACTATAGTAATTATTTGTCATTATTATTACGATTGAGTGAAGTAATATTTATAAAGCACTTATCACAGTACTTGGAATATATTAGATATTATAGTAAGATTAATGTCATCACTATTATTAAGATAAAATTAAATGATGTTGACTCTTTAGTATAGAACTTATAACAATGTCTGGCACATAGTAGGTACTATATAATTACTGACTCATTATTATAGGGAAGTCACTTTATGACTCAGTTTTCTCACATGTAAATTGGAAAAAAAAATACAAACTCATCCCCAGTAAGTTTAAAGGTCCCTCACAGCTCTAAATACATGATCATTTGTGGAAATTTCTTATATCCATAACTAGACTTTTAACCCTCCAAGGGCATAGTAAATTCTGTTTTTTTTTTTGCATTACCACCTTGTTCACCCAAACTAGCATAGTGTCATATCCATAATGATGCTCAATAAGTGAAGTTTGAGTGGAAATAGATATTAGTTGATTAATGAAAATCAGTTCTATGTTCTATTTGTGGATGAAAACCAGCAGCACCATAAGAAATGTTATTCAATTTAGTAATCATTTTAAGTACCCATTATGTAATTTGGATGTTAAAGTCTAACTCGGTGCAAGTAATTAGATAAGAGTCATCTCCTAATGAGCCACTCTGGTAGGCATGAAGTATAAAATGACCAGTTGAAACAGCCCTGCCCTCAAAAAGTATACATCGTGCTGGGAGATATTGCATATACTCATCTATAGCATTATTGTTAAAGAAGATGTTATTTGTAAAACTCCTTGTAAAGTAATCTATAAAAGCTAGCTATTATTATTAAGTAAGTATAGGATAATTTGAGGAGGAAGCAGTAGCCAGGTAAATCAATGGAAGGATAGTCTGGGCCTCAGGAAGAACTGGGCTCAGAACTGTCTATGATCCATACTAGATGTACCACTTTGGGCAATCAGCTAATCTCTCAGTAACCCAAATGACTCTCTAACAACTAGAGGATTATTCAGAGCTTCCCATAACATGGGAGGTTGACCGTCTACATATGGGTTTAGAGATATAGATGAAATGCTGAGTTAAAGTAATAATAGCTAATATTTATATATAGTTGCCATGTGCCAGGAACTCTGCTAAGTTGTGCATTGCACTAAATACTGTTTGTCCTTCATTTCAAACAAGACCAATGATATCACAGGACGATTTGTTTTTACTCGTGTGAGAAATGGATTAAGTGAGCCAGAGTTATACAAAGCCCTCAGCCTTATTCTCGCTTCCAGATTCATTGAAGTCCAATGGAAAAATAAAAATCAGAATGACTGGCAATGGCCCAAGAAGCAGTAGATGACCTCGGCATCTTTGATGTCTGACCAAACTCTAAACTCTCCCCAGTGCCTACTTCATCTGCCTTCATAAGAATTGGAACAAATTGTTTTCATCTTCCCATTCCACAAGGAGAATCTGCATACTTAGTGCAGACGAGTTTGAAGCCCATTGGTTACCCTCAACCTGGTTTAGCCTGTCTGCCTAGATGCTACTGCTTATACTATGTGTACCATGACTTCTTGGAGCCTCAAGTGAAAGTTGGATGAAGGGTAGACACCAAAGGTGTTCAGCAACCCTGGAAAGGGCTCAGAGATATTTGTCCTTCTTGAACACACCATACAAATAGGTCAGTTTAAGAAAGAGAATGAAGTGGGATATTGTATAATGATTAGAAAAGGGGGGGCTATTGGAACATAAGGCATAGAATACAAATACTTTATGTAACCTGATTATGCTTTAAATGGCAAGCTTCAGAATTTATATTTTATTGTAGAAGATATAGAGGGGCCCTGATGTTTCTTCTTTTTATGTGTCATTGATGACTTTTGTTTTTACATCACAATCATTCTTGAGGACAATGACAAAAAAACTTTCTCAGTTCAAATCTTTCCTTATGACCAAGAAAACCAAATAAATGAAAACATCGCATCGCACACTCTGACTACACCTGAAATTATCTATAGCATTCTACCCTAACAATTCCCTGGTTACTCTCTGATATATAGGAAGTCATATTTCATTGATTATCTATTCTCTAGAACTTTCACTAGTTTTCTGTTGGGCAGAACTGAATTCTTCTCAGGATTCTTTTCATTCTGATTGTTATTGTCTATGTTGCCCTTTAATTTTGCCTATGTTCCTTTGCATCAGGTCACACGAATCTTCTCACATTTCTCTAAATCCCTTGTTTTTGTTTATTCTTATAAAGCTATATTTCATCGTATTAATACACTATGAGTTTTTTATTTATTCCTCAACTTTAATGAGTAACTACTTTATATCCATTTCTTTGCTACCACAAAGCATGCTGCAACTATTTTGTTATAGCCTGGACATTTGCTTCTGTCATTGACTTTTTTGGGATAAATGCCCAGCAGTAGGATTGCTGGGTCAATGAATGGATATGGATGCCTTGGAAGCTTCTAGAAAAATAATGGATTTATATGCTCATAACTGTGCTTTAGGAATATTGATTTGGCAGATGTGTGTAAGATGAATGGGAGAGGGAGGAAATAATGGAAGTGGGAAACAAGCTGTTGAAACAATTAAGACATTAGGAGGACCTGAACTGGGTTGGTGGCAAAAGTGATTCTGTGGACATGCAAATGATAGGACTTGGCAACTTATTAAATGTGGGGTTAAGGGAAAGTGTAGAATCATAGATGACTCTGAGCTTATGAACCTGGATGATTCAAAAGATGCTACTCTCAAAAGAAATTATGGATGTTTGAAAAAAAAAAAAACAGTGAATTTCTGAGGGAAGAGAATGGGTTCCATTTTGTACATATCAAGTTTGAGATTCCATAGTTGGAGATTGTCCAACTGTTCCATAGACAGTTGGTAATATGGGATTAGAATTCAAAAGATAGGTTAAGTCTGTATTCATGGATCTATAATAGTATCTATGGTACTCTTAAATTTTTGAATAATGATTTCAAAGCAAGCATAAAACATTTTAGAAATGGCAACAGTAAAAAAAAAATGCTGGACTTAAGATGTTATTCTTTCTGTGTTGTTTGTCACTAATCACTATTACCACAGATATTTTTCTCAACTTGATTGAATCCTCAGATTCATAGCATTTATGTCTCAGCTATTTCAAATAATATCAGGGTGAAATTTGATATAAAATTGTCAGTAGAGTTTCAAATATTTCTGTGTATGTAGACATATACATATTTACACACAAGAAAAAATTCTTTTAATCCATAAAACTTGTTTTGATTTCTAGAACAGTCAAAAAAGTTTATTTAGAATTATTAAGAATTATTTAGAACTTCAGATGCCTCATTGCATATAAGATAAAAATGATGAGTTACAAATGTCTTTAATAGGAATTTAATGCCTTTTGGCATTTGAAAAAATAATCTTTGTAGCAGCGGTAATATCTAGTACTTATACAGGTCTTTAATGTTTGCAAACTACAAGTATTATCTCACTTTATAGTCACAATAACCATGAAAGATAAATAGTATTATTCGTCCCAATTCATAGATGAGATAACTGAGATACATACTTGCCCAAAGTTATTTAGTAAGTATCTAAGGTCAGATTTTAACTCAAATCTTCTCCAAGTTCATCATTCTATTCTGTCACCTACCTGCCTAGATAATGTTCTTCATAAATTAACATACATAATCTGGCTATGGATATTGAGTGTATTTGAGGTAGTGGTATGCTTCAGAATTTCCAGGAAGCTAGCACTATCATATCTCAAACTCATTACAGAGGTAATCATTAAAAAAAAATGTGGTATTGGCTAAGAAATAGAGTGGTGGGTAAATCCGTGGAAATAGGTACACAACATCTAGTAATAAATAACTAGTCATTTAATGTTTGTTAAATCAAAAGACCCAAGCTTTTGGGACAAGAATTCACTCTCTGACAAAAATTGTTGGGAAAATTGGAAAATAATTTGGCAGAACCTGGGAAATAGACCAACATCTCACACTGTATACCAAAATAAGGGCAATATGGTTTCATGATTTAAAAATAAATGATGGTAGCATAAGTAAATTTGGAGAGCATGGAAAAGTTTACATGTCAGATCTATGGATATGGGAAGACTTTATGACTGCACAAAAGATAAAGAGCATTATAGGATATAAAAGGGATTGGTTTTGATTATATTAAATTTAAAAGGGTTTGTATTCAAAACCCATGCAACCAAGATTGGGAGAAAAGCATAAATCTAGAGAATATTTTTGCATCAAGTTTTTCTTATAAAGGGCTAATTTCTCAAATATTTAGAGAACTGAGTCAAATATTATAAATATATATATATATATATATCATTCTCCACTTGATAAGTAGTCAAAGGATATGAATAGGCAGTTTTCAGACAAAGAAATTAAGGCTATGGAAAAAACTCTAAATCATTCTTGATTAGGGAAATGCAAATGAAAATAACTCTGATATACTATCTTATACTTATCAGGTTGACTAATATGATAGAAAAGAAAAATGATTAATATTTCCAGGGATGCAGGAAAATTGAGGCATTAATGCATTGTTGGTGGATTTGTGATCTGATCCAACCATTTTGGACAGCAATTTGGAATTATGTCCAGAGGACTCTGAAACTATGCATACCCTTTGATCCAGGAATAAAACTACTATTTCTGTATCCCTAGTAGTAGTAGTAGTAGTAGTAGTAGTAGTAGTAGTAGTAGTAGTAGTAGTAGTAGTCTCTCGGTAACCGAGGATGACGATTGTCTTTGTGCGCTTTCATCTATGGTGTATAGATGAGTGCACAGAAAGACACTTGTGCGTGAATGAGATTTAAGTGGAAAAGTGGACAGCCCCACTCTCTTGGCTTTGGAAGCCTGGGTCCAGGGGCACAAAAAGTCGTTACACCTGGAGACTTCCTCAGCTGCATTGGATGGCCGTGTTGTCTTTTGTGCTCCAACACTCCCTGAGCACTCCACAGTGCTTTGCTGTGTCGCCATCTCAGCCATTGAACCTTTTTATTGGTATTTTATTTCTGTATCCCAAACAGATAAAAAAGATAAAAAGAAACTACAAAAATACTTGTTGTAGCTTTTTTTTTTTTGTAGTAGCAAAAATTGGAAATATAGGTGCTGTCCATCATTTAGGGAATGGCTAACAAGTTGTGGTAGATGATTGTAATGGGATAGAATTGTGCTATAAAAATGACAAATAGGTTGATTTCAGAAAAGCTTGGAAAGATTTAAAAGAACAAGATGCAAAATGAAATGAGCAGAACCAGAAGAACATGATGCACAGTAACAACAATATTTTTTGATTAACAGCTGTGAGTGACCTAGTTAGTCTCAGTAACACAATAATCTAAAACAATCCCAGATTTAAAAGAAATTTCATCTGGCTCTAGAGAAAAGAAATGATTGAATCTGAATGCAGACCAAAACATACTTTGTTTCACTTTCTTCATTTTTTTTTGTTTGAGACCTGTTCTACAAAACGACCAATATGGAGAAATGATTCACATGATTGCCTATATAAAATAACTATCACATTATTTACAATCTTTGGGGATGGAGTGGGAGGAATTGAGAGAGGGCAAATGGGAGAGAGGGAGGGAATATAGGACTTAACATTTTTTTCAATTAATGTTACAAAATATTTTTATATGTTATGGGGTGGAATAAGTATCATTAAAAAAGAATTTCTAGAAAGATCTGGAGAATTAGAAAGACTCCTTTTTATCTGCCTCTGACAAATTAGCAATAGCTATTTCCTCCTGATACTGATCTTGCCTATGCTTTTTTTTTTTAACTTTTAGAACTGCTTGGATGGTGGCCATGTATTCAAAAAGCTAACCTTAGCCTTGGTCTGAAAACTTCACCCTATATAAAATTTCACATTTTGTGAATTTTATTTTCCTGCAGTCACCTTATTTAAACTATTTTCTTTCCCTCTCTCCAGGTGTCTTTTTAGACTCGTTTATCTTGTGTTGAGAATGAATATTATAGTACTAGGTACCCTGACTATATGTCTCAAGTTATTTTTAGTACTGAAAAAATTGTAAATGGGTACAATTCTGAGGACCCAGAATTGTATTTTAAGTCATCTTTCAAATTCTTATTTTTAAAATTAATTTCATTTTAAAAGTTTTCTTTATTTCCTTTATTTTTACGAGTCTTTCTCTGATACCTGTTCTAAACTCACTATGGCCTCTATTTTAACAGAGAGCAGTAGGCAAAAATGACTAACAAAATGACAGCAGGTTGGAGTATATATGACATTCTGTACCTGTAAAACTTCCCTTCTCTATCCCCAGAACAGAACAGTATTTTATTGTCTCTTCTACAAGACCAAACTTGTCCATTGTAATCAATCTGAGGATTGCCTTGTGCAATTGTCATTCACATTCTTACATTATTATTTCTATTTTTCTTCTAGTTCAACTTTATTCACCACACATTAGTTCATACAGATCTTCCAAATCAAACTCTTTCATTTTCCCTTCACTGAAATATATTCATTCATTTGATAGATTGATCTATTTCTCTCTCTCTCTCTCTCTCTCTCTCTCTCTCTCTCTCTCTCTCTCTCTCTCTCTCTCTCTCTCTCTCTCTCTCCACTTCCCTCTCTTCCTCTGTAGTTATATCTATATAGATACCTATAAAGACAGATAGATATCTATCTCTATAGATATATGATTATTGATATATATTGATCTAGATATACCTCTAGATAGATATTTAGCTCTATAAAATACCTCTATATATCTCTATTTAGAGATAGCTTTTTAGATATAACTATCTTTTGAGAGAGAAAAAGAGAGATCTTATTCTGTACAAAATATTTTAATATGTTAATTGAGATTTACAAAAGTAGAATGGGATACTTCAGAATTACAAAAGGTCTTTGAGCTATGACTGGTTAACCAATGTTTAAAGATGTTTGTAGATGGGATTACTGGTTAGATCCAGGTTGAATTAGATAGTCTCTGAAGGCTCTTTCAACTCTGAGATTCTGCAAATCTGTCACTCTGAATGAAATCAAAGCTGATAAACACTATGAAAAGGCCACTGTATTTGATGATTAGAATCACTGTTGGACTTCAAAAGATTCATTTCAGGAGAGTGTGAGGGATGGAGTCAGTTAAGTGGCTCAATGGCTAGGGTGCTTGATTTAGAACCATGGTTGCAAACCTATAGCACGTGTGCCAGAGGGGTCAGTCATAGCCCTCTCTGTGGGCATGTGTGCCAGTGCCCCAGCAAACATTTTTTCCAGAGTTCATTACTAGAAAGACAGAGGGATGCAGGGCCAGGCTGTTCCCCTCCACCACTCTTTGGGCACCTGAGGACATTTCTCACATCACACACACACACACACACACACACACACACACACACACACCTCTAAAAGGTACATCATCACTGGTTTACAGTCAGGGAGACTTGAGTTCAAATCCAGCCTCAGAAACTCACTAGTTATATAATCCTGGACAAGTCACTTAACCCGTTTGCCTTAATCTACTGGAGTAGGGAAAGATACCCTAGTACCTTTGCCAAGTAATTCCTATAGACAGTATGGTTTATGGGGTCACCTGAAAGCCTGAGGAAAAACAACAAAAGAAGGGGATAGAATACATAACTCAAAACTTGCTAAGAGTTAATAACTGTCCCAAAGTGACAAGAACTTCCCTGGGAGCCAGTAGTTTTCCTAATTAGTGTCACTTTCTTGGAAATCTTAAAGCTAAGTTTTAAGGGCCACAGATCAAGGACATTCGTAAAGGGGATTCCTGGTCAGGTCTCTGTGGTACTAAATGGTCTCTGAGGACTCTTTCAGCTCTGAGATTCTGTGAACTTGTAGAATTCTTCCTAACTTCAAAGGAAATGCACTATTAAGCTTTAAATATACTTCAGCATATTTAACTAGTCTGGTTAGGTCAAGAGAATATAAAATGGCAAATATATGCTTCTCTATTACCTGTTGCCATATTTAATGGTGTCTATGGTCACTTCCTTTTTTAGTGGCCAACATCAAAGTAGCATTTAAGAAGTATACATGAATGGATGAGTGTACAGACATGCAAGAGATAAGAGTGTACACGCATGCCAAGAAGGGAGGCAGTAAAAACACTCTAGAAGCAGTTCTAACACCAGCCTCATTCTCAATTGATTGGGTTGCTTTCCTTGAACATAACCTGTTGAATACTTTGTTTAGCTACTTATAGGAAATGAAATTCAAGGATAGAATTAGATATCTTTGGATACGTTGTGTCTTAAAGATATGGTGATAGAAGGGATGCTCTCACGCAAATACTTCTTGACACAACTTTGGTAATCAAGTCATAGAAAATTATTCCTCATGATTGGACAAAGTTGAGGAAGGCTCAGATTTGCACTTACAACCAAAAGATAGATAAAATGGATCAAGCCCTGCATCCTTAAATCCCTTGTTCTTCCTAGCACAGACCTAAATAACCATGAACTCCAAATACCATAGAAGGAAATTCCAGAGATTTATGCCAATTCATATGAAAGGATGGATAAAGAGGAAATCTCAGAAGTTCTGCCAGGGAAAAGAAAGCCTGTGTCCATGATATTTCCTTATTTTCTGAGCAGAAAACTGACTGGTATAGTGTAGGTTGCATATTCTCAATCCCCTAGAGTCAAGCAGACTAGTTTAAAAATTGCCAGCATCAGCTCCCACTCAGATACCCAAGTGCTCAAGAACCGAAATGGAGTTATGACCTCAATAATTCATGAGTTCCCTCCATCTTGCTATTCGCCAATCATACCTTATTGTTATGATATGACCAGCTCATCTTCTTTTCTTCCCATGTTCTTGATTATAGTTTTTATTTCTCTTCTTCTTTGGAGTTCCTCATTGGTTTTATGAAAGCAAAATCTAAATGTTAGCTATCATTATTTTGTAGCAGCCTGCTCATACATGACACATGTGGAGAAGGTGATAGACAAATAATTATTAAATAAGTGCCAAGCATTATCTAAGTACTTTATGAATATTATCTCATTTGATCCTCACAATAATCCAGGGATGTACATGATCCCCATTTTACAGTCGAAATTAAGTTAGACAAAGGTTAAGTGACTTGCCCAAGATCACATAGCATGTTAAGTGTTTAAAGTTAGTTTTGAACTCCAATCTTCCTGACTCAAGGTCCATTGCACCACCTGCTGTTAATAGGTCTCTTATTTTCCTTCTTTGTTACTCATCTGTTACATGTTCTTTGGAGGCTGTTGCATTTTTTTGTATCACTACTGTATAGCAACTCTAGTAGAAAGTCAGTATTGAAAAAAGGGAATTTTGTTTTCTTGGGAAGCTTTAGGACAATAAAGAGCTTCATAATTTCCTTAAAGTAGCCCATTCTCCTTTTGTTCACTCTTCAGTCAGTTCATTGCCCATCTGTACTTTGTGTCCCCAAAATACATACTATTACTCACATGGCAATCCATCCCTCTATGATACTAACTTCAATAGTTTTGCTCCTAATAACTAATCCTGGAGAATGATTAGAAGTAGCACTCTTCCCACCTCTCTCCCCGACCCGTGGTGACCAACTGCAACTATTCCTACATAGTGGCATCCAGCTTCTCAGTTTAATTCTTCCACTCAAAAATCATGTCAACCATGCTTCCTGTGCTGGCTTGGGTCAGTAGGATTGCCCTCCTCATTGTCCTCCAAAAAGAAAAATGCCTTTGCCTACTGTCCCCATCAGCCCTCAAATGCCATTCTGAAACACAGCTTAAAAGAATGTTAGAACTAGAAGGAACTTTAGAGGTCATCTAGTTCAGCATCCTTATCCTAGTGTTAGTCTTTGCTTCTCCCCTCTCCCAGGAGTCTTTTCTCCTCCACAGTCTTCTCTGAGACTTTCTCATTTCCATCTCCCCTTTATGTTCCCTCCCATTCACAAGTAAATAGTTGAGGACAGGAACTGTCCAATAGCAATAATAGGATTGATAATTGTGGTTCCAGAATTAGAAAAGGATAGCATAGGGGCAGCTAGGTGATATAGTGGATAGTGCCTAGCCTGAAGTCAGGAAGACTCATCTTCCTAAATTCAAATATGGCCCCAGACATTTTGTAGTTGTGTGACTCTAGATAAATAACTTAATCATGTTTGTCTCAGTTTACTCATTTGTAAAGTGGGCTTGAGAAGGAAATGGCAAAACATTTCAGTATCTTTGCTTAGAAAGCCCCAAATGGGGTTACAAAGAGTTGGACAAAATTTAAAAATGATTGAAGGACAACAAAGAGTAGACAAGGAATAGGTCTTATGAACATGTAGATATGAAGGAAATGGATAGGGGTATTTTTAAGTGAATTGTGAGTGAAAGGTAAAGAAGAATAAATATTGTGGATGTAAAGTAGACAAGACTTGGCAATATAATAGATGTAGAGAATGAGGAAGAGAAAAGAATCATAAAAGACTTCTAGGTTTTGGGTGGTTAGTGCCAGCAACAGAAACTGGGAAGACAGGAAGTAAGTCAAGTTTTAAAGGGATGATTTGGGAGTCATCAACACAGAGGTGATAATTAGAGTTGATTAGGTTAACAAGTAAGAGAAGTAGATGGTGATAAACAGATACTGTGGGCCTGGGTTGGGGGGGGGGAGTAGTAAAGTTTGAGATGAGAAGATGAAGGGATATTTGTAGAAGGGAATAGAAAAAGAATAATTATGGAAATAGGAGAATCTAGCTGAGAGACCTTGCATAGTGGAAATAAAGTAATTTGAAATCAGATGATCTGTGTTTGAATTTTGACTCTGCCCTTTACTACCTGTAAGACCCTTGGGCAAGTCTTTGAATTTCAGTTTCCCAATCTATAAAAAAGTAGGTTGATCTGGATGGCCTAGAGTTGTTTCATGACTATAAATCATTGATCTTAAAGCCCTAGGAACCTGGGAAATACAATGTGACAGAACCCTAAGTCTGAGAGAATTTTTTAGAGAAAAGAGTGTTCAAGAAGAATGTGGATGATGGAGAGAAGGGTCATTTAATTTGGTCATAAAGACATCATTAAGATTTTATCCAGAACAATTTTAGTCGGGTGGTGAGAACAGAAGAGAGAAGCCAGTTAGTAATTAAAGCCAATTCATTTCAACAAACATTTATCAAGCACAGAACTCTGGGTAGAGTCCTGGGCACTGTAGGTGATGTAAAGTTTAGATAAGACATGCCCCAGTTCTCAGAGAGTTTACCATATGGTAAAAGACTGTGGACCATACAGAAATCTATGCTAACTAGGTACTTAAATCTTTCTAAGCTGGCTAAGTAGTGTGCTCAGTGCCAGACACCCAAAATGAATAAACAAAGCCAGGTCTTTTCTATCCACCATTCAGCCTCCCCCATAATAGGCTTCCCCCATTCCCCATAATCCCTCATTGCCAGAGCTCTTGGCCTGTGACTATTTTCTACCTTAAAGAAAAAGAGGGCTCTTAAGAGGTTATATCTGACCCCTATTCCCAACCTTTCCTTTCCTTCTTTAAAGGTTAGCCACTAGGTCAAAATAGAAAATACAAATGGCATGTCATTAACCCCTTTCTCTTTAAATAGGATCTCAGCCAGTGTTCCCTGGATTTCAGTTATCTTTTTCTCCACAGTATTCTGCTTACTGAAGTTTTCAGAAACTTTTCTATTCTTATCTATGCTGTTTCTGAGAGATAGGATTCAGACCTGTGATTTCATCCATTTATATAATTTCCTTTACTAATGTAGGTTGCCACTTTCTTTATGACTTGCAGTCTAGTTGCACATTCCTATGGGGAAGGGAAATTGGCATTTCTATTAAGCAGTTACTATATTCCAGACTTTTGATCTTAACAATCCTGGAAAGAACTCCATTTTATGGTTGAGGAAACTGAGGCATAAAAGGGTTAAATGACTTGCCCAAGGTTACATTGCTGGTGTCTGAGGACAGGTTTGAACTCAGATCATCCTGACTCTGGTTCCAGAACTCTATCTACCTACCATGCCTCTAGATGTCTATATATTATTCCATGCTGACATTTAATCAATTTCCCAAACAAATCTAACATTTCAGATTGACCCTATCCATATTAATAAACAATGGTGAGTTTTAGTATGATGAAGATCACATTATTGCCATCATTCTATTTGGTGGCAAGATATAGTACCAAAAGCAAATAATTAGAGTCATGATACCTGCATTCTATGCTGTAATTTATTACCTTGTGACCCTAGCGGCCTCGATTTCCTTATCTGTAAAATGAAGACATCAAACTATTGGACTTCCAAAGTCATGCCAGCTCTAAATCTATGATGCCATATAAGAAAGCTCCATCTGGAATGAATCACTTTTTACAATGATGAAACAGTATGGTTCAGAAGGATGAATTTTAAACTCTAAGCTGTACAGAAGGATCCTTGCAGGCTGACTTATAAAGCCACATCTTAACATTAGCTATATACTATTATATTTTTTACTTATTTTCTTACATTTTTCCTAAATGCATTTTAATCTAGTTTGGAGCACATGTTTTACACCAGCTCTGGATGTTTTGTACTTATTGGTTGCCATTTCAGAAATTAATTCACAGAAACTGGTGAAGTGTTAAATTTTATATGTGAATTTTGGAAATGATATGGGAAAAGGCACATTTAATATAAAAAAGATGCGATTATTTGTTTTGAAATGAGGTGTACATAGTAATGTGAGGTGAGGTAGTGACCTCTTCCTCATTTGAACTGAATATGACGAGGAGAGGGAAGGAGAGGGAAAGCCATCGCATGGCCTATAAGTTGAGGAAAAATACAAGTGCAGAGTTTATTTTTTTGAAACTGTTGTGACTTAGAATTATTGTTTTGTAAAAAAATTTTTAAGGACTTCTAACCCTTCTAACCACCACGGATAAATGTTTCCAATCTCCGCCTAGGCAATGTTCCCAAAGTTTGTCCTACTGATCTTGTGGGAAATGTGCTGGACTTGGACTTAGGAAATTCAAGTTCAAATCCTGGTTTAGATTTTTAAAAAACACATAACTATTACTTTCCCTCTTAGAATCAATACTATGTATTGGTTCTAAGGCAGAAGAGCAGTATGGGGAAGGCAATGGGGGTCAAGTGGCTTGCCCAAGATTACACGACTAGGAATTATCCATGGCCAGATTTGAACCCTTGACATCCCATTTCTAGGTTTGGATGTCTCTCCACTGAGCCACCTAGATGCCCCTCCTGGCTAAGATATTCATTACCTTTACTATGTGACCCTGAGAAAAATCTCTTCACTTCCCTAAAATTAAATATCCTCATGTGCAAAATAAGAAAAATTATTCTTGAACTGATGATGAAATGTTGTTGACATTTGTTCAGTGTAACCTACTAAGGATTCAATTATGTTGCAGTCTCTGTACTGAGCACTTGCCCTTCAGGGGATTACATTCTACTGGGAAGAAAGTTCTTTGTAAACAGTAAAGCTCCTTATAAATGTGAGTTCTTATCTTGTCATTTTTCTGTTAGGAAAAAAAAAATGAAATATTCAGTGACTGCTTCCCTATTGTCTTTTGAATAAAGTTTAAATTACTTTAGTTTGGCATTCTTGGCACTCCATAATCTGACTCCAAATGACCCTTTCAATATTGTCCAATAAAAATTCCATTAACAACATTTCTGTTCTGCCCAGACTGAACTACTCTCTGTTGCCTTTCTTTGCCCTCTCCCATCTTTGCACCTTCCCCCATTACTTTTCCTCATGCCTCAGCTGGATACTGCCCCATCTCCATGCGCCAAAGTGCCACTCTTTCTCTGAAGACCACATTAACTGTGAAATCTACCCTGATAAGTCCTTCCCTCCATCTCCTAGGAAGCTCACTCTCTCCCGTATC
The DNA here is from genome assembly GCF_027887165.1 of Monodelphis domestica. NCBI lineage: Eukaryota > Metazoa > Chordata > Mammalia > Didelphimorphia > Didelphidae > Monodelphis > Monodelphis domestica. The sequence goes on along the minus strand of NC_077228.1, from coordinate 50,653,947 downwards.
ATTGTTATTTATGCACATCTTCCCCACCCAAACTTTCCCCAAAATTATAAAATATTTGAGAGCAAGGTCAGCTTCCTATTTTATATTTCTTTGTAGACCCTACACCTAAAATGGTGTTAGATATAGTTGTTGCCCAGTCATTCAGTCCTGTCCGACTCTTCATGACCCTGTGGACCATAGCATGTCAGTGCAGTACATGAGATTTTCTTGGCAAAGATACTGGAGTGATTTGCTATTCCCTTCTCCAGTGAAAAAAGCACACAGATTTTAAGCAATTTGCCCAGCACTCCATCCACTGAGCCACCTAGCTGCCTCCTTTCACACAGTAGGTCCTTACAAATATCGATTGTAAACTCCTTGAGATTAAAGAATGTGTCATCTAAATTTTGTGGCTTTCCCAACGCCTACCATTGTGCTCTGAGCACAATAGATGTTTAATAAATGTGTTTCTACATATCTATGTGGAATTTAGCTATTTTAAATGTATCTGGTTATTCTTTCTAGATTTATCCTGTATATACTTAGATAAGTACTTCTTTTCTCTAGGAAAGGAAGGTTCTTTAGTGTAGAAATGGTTTTGTTCTTTTTATTTGTATTCCCTGAACCTAGAACAAAATAGACATTTGACAAATTCTTTGTGATCGGTGGATTGAATGTGTTAATCTACTTATTTGTTGATTAAAGCAATAAAAACCTTCCACCTCCTTCCACAGGAATTTGGATTCTAATTCAGAAATGTATGTAGTAAGAAATTTTCTATTAATATCTCAAAGATTTATATTACACATTTGTAATTCTCTTTTTCAATACAAATTACATCAATATGCTGATTAACTTCAATTTATGACCCAAAAACTGAGCTAAGTATTCTTTTTAGCATTTTACTTTTCAGTGTTTCTCTGATTTGAATTGTTTTAACACTATAAGAATTTCGTTTAAAACTGTCACAAAAATAAGGGAATCAGAGACATTTAAGACTTCTGTCATTTTTACTTATATTTGTTTGAGAAATATACACATATACACTTATAAGTGTGTGTTAGGGTTAAAAAATTAAAGGTAATTTTACATACAATTATATTTCTTCAACTACTTTATTCAACCTTTTTATATAAGACCACCAAATTTCCTGAAAGGGTAAGCAAAATGAGAATTTTTATTATATATATATATATTAAATAATCCTCTTATAATCCTACTCCCAAAAAGTCATTTAGCAGTCTTAATTCAAAACTTTGCCAGAATTAGGATCCAAATCATTAGATATTTCACCAAGTACTTTTATCATCATCATCATCCTAAACATTATTATAATTATCATCTTCATCTTTCTCTTCTTCCTCCTCCTCTTCCTTCTTCTTGTTGTTCTTCTTTTTCTTCTTCCCCATCACTAAAATTTAAAATAATAACAATAATAATAATATCTATATTTTACTTTTATAATACTTTTATATATATACTTTATTTTTTAAGTTTTTACTTTACTTTATAAGTAACTTTTATAATACCTTACTCATAGCAACCTAGGGAATATAGGTGCTATTAAACAATTGCATATGACATCATACAAGACATAGAAAACAAAAATTCTAACACTTTTATCTGCTGCCCTTATCCTTAGTGAGTGGACAAAGGTCATAGAAATATGTAATATCATAGAAAGAACTATCTTGACTCATAAAGTCTGGGTTCAAATCCCACCTCCAATGTTTATTAGTTGGCCAAGGTTAAGTTACTTAATTCCTGGGGCCTCAGTTTCCTCATTTATAAAAAAGAAGAGGGGTGGACTCTGGAGTCTGATTCCCTTTCTAGCTTTAGGTCTATGATCCCAAGATCCCATGCACCAATATGAGGAATACTTCCTGAAATGTCCAGGCAATGCAAACATTCCCCTCCAGAACCTTGGTGGCTTATGTAGAAGTTATTCTTGTTATTCTTACTCTACAAGCAATGTGAACCACCAAAGGGGTTCACTGTGGAAGCCCCAGATACTAACCACTCACCAGTGACTAGTAACCGCCCTTCCTCTATTGTGAATGTTCTAGACAGCACTACCTCCATCTGCTGCCATGGCAGTCGCAGCAGAGCAATTACTCTCAATTTAATTCACCAGGTCGCTGCCTCTCTATGCAGTTAATCACATTACTAACACTAATTACATAGTACCGATCACTTGGATACTATATTTTATTCTCATTTGTCTTCTTTCTCTTCTCCAAGGGCATTGCCTCTAGAGATAGTGGAAACCCTTTCCCTGAAAGCTTTCTCCTTGGCATTTAGCACAGTGTCTAGAACTTAGTAGTCACTATCATAAATTCTTGTTGACTGAATACTCATGGTGATTCTCGTAGAGGGGTCACTTGGCCAAGCACAAGATTCTGAGGTCCCTCTCCATCAGAGTCTGTGAATCTCATTTTCAAAGGAAAGCTTCCAAGCCATCTGTATGATAAAGCCTGTACCCCATATATCCTAGCTTGTGCACAAAGTGTCTTCCATGCTAGAATTTATGAAAATTAAGCTTGCATAGCTTTTATTTGTCCTGCTTCTCTGTAAATGAGAATTATGTTATAAGAAGCACCGTAATGAGGAAAATTTATGCCTCTACCACAAATTGTACCCATAGCAAACGAAGTGGCATGTACCCTCAGTTGGAAAGAAGAGTGAAAAACCATGGTGGAATAACAAGGACCCTGGGATCCAGGTGTGAGGTCTGCTAGAAAGGCTACTATTCAGGAGCTGGAAGAGAAGGAGAAGGGGGAATAGGATTTCCAGCCAACAGTTATTAACTTTTTATTTTAAATAGTCAAGGTGATAGGTTCTATAATTTCTATAGTATGGAGGTTCTGTAAGCAGGAGTATGCTGGTAAATGTTTAACATCTGGCTCTCTGGGAAAGAAAATGTATGCATGACATGCTTTTAAATTAAATCTAAATGATTAACATTTCCTCCATCATTCTCATAAGTCTAGACAACCCACAAAACAATATATCAAGTCCTGATTTTAATGTTGGCTGATTTATTGTATATAAACATCCATACTGAAAATTTAACAATTGTCCAACATAAAAAGGCTCCAGCACACATACCCCTGAGTCTGTAAGTATTGTTAGTACCAACTACATTCACCTAGGGAAAGTCTGGTTCATTCAACCCTAGATATAGTTCTAGATATGTAGGAAGTGGAAAGAGTAATAGATTTGACATCACATAATCTGAGTTCAAATCTTGCCTCTTCTATCTATTATCTGTGAAATCTTGGGCAAATTAGTTATTTGGCTTCTCAGGGTTATAGTTCTACATCTGCAAAATGAAGGGTTAGATGGATGGCAATCTCTAAATCTCTGATCCTGGAATCCCATAGCCTTATAAATAGGCACATGTTGCTGAATGCCATTAAATTACGTCTGTGGAACCTTGATTTGGGGCCAAAAACTTCTAAAGGAAATTAGTTCCATATGAATAATACGTTGGTGATGAAACATAGACTAACAATGTCATCACCAAACTGGAGTTGTTGGAGTTATGGAGTAGACCAGATCTTTGTAAATCATCCTATTCTCATCTTCCACAGCTTGTGAATGATAAAGAAACTACATGTTCACAATATCATAGCTGAGTCTGGTTATTATGTATTCAATGATATAAAATAACATTAATTATGGTAACATTGTATGTTTATATTTCTTTCATTCTATTTATCCGGATTTTTTATCATTTCCCCGACACCATGGTAGCAGAAAGGATAAGGCACTCAACTTAAGGAGTCACGAAGATCTGAGTTCGAATCTAGCCTAAAACTAGCTGTAGTAGTGGTGGTGGGAGAAAAGCTGTGTTGACCCTGTACAAATCAATTTTCTTTCTCAGTCTCAGTTTCCCCATCTATAAAATGAGGGTCATAATAGCCACTACTTCTCAGGATTGTGAGAATCAAATGAGAAGTTGTGTCTTAGAAACCGTAAGGCTCTATACAAATGGTATTATCATTGTTGTTGTTGTCTTATATGGGTTCAATCCCATGTGACTATTGGGTTAGAACAAAATTAGAAATATATTTAGGTGTTGATAAGGCCAAATAATGAATCCCATGAAGTGATTCTTTTATACAAATTCTCATTGCATATTTCCATGGAGCCAGGACCAATGACCATATTTAATATAATTATCCCTGGAAGCGTGTGAATTGGAATACCTGCAACTCTATTCACATTAATCTGGGAGACCTGGCTATGAGCTTCTTTGGTTCATGGGAAGGTAGGGATGGATTGCTGTCATGGATCCCCATGGCAATGATATCGCAGGCCCGCTGGCATCTTGGACTATACTTATTTTAGCATTTGTAGAGAAATAGCACTGTGAACAAAAGGTGGTTTTCTTTTCAGTTCGATATGTTTGCTTAGTATGTTCAGATAGGACTAGCAGACCCTTTACAGAAAAACTGCTATTAGCGGCAGCCAATTTAACTGCCAATCAAGACTCCTTAGAAGAGGCTAGTTGTTTTTGTGATTCCCCAAATGTTCTAAATGGACCCACTGAGAAAGCAGAGCAGGCCAGTTGACTGCTATCGCATAGAAATCCAACAGTCCCAAGGATGATGAGGTGCATGAAGAGAAGAGACCATTTGACATAAACAATGGAGTCTCTCACTCCATTTTCATGTTTAATCCCTTTTAGACACAACACAGGCAAAGAAATGAGGGATGAGGACCAGGTGGTCAGTTTCAGTCTTTGAGATCATTTCAAATTCAAATTGATATTAGGTGGGAGTTGATATACAAGTGAACATCTTCTATCACTAACTGTAGTGATAAGAGAAAAGCATCCCTCCCCTACTTTTCTTCAGAAGCTAAGCAGAACAGTGGATAGAGGGGGCAGCTGGGTAGCTCAGTGAATTGAGATTCAGGCCTAGAGACAGGAGGTCCTAGGTTCAAATCTAGACTCAGACACTTCCCAGCTGTATGACCCTGGGCAAGTCACTTAACTCCCGTTGCCTAGCCCTTACCACTCTTCTGCCTTGGAGTTAATATACAGTATTGACTTCAAGACTGAAGGTAAGGGTTTAAAAAAAAAAAGTGTATAGATCAAGGGGACTCCTCTTCCCAAATTCTAATCTCTAATCTGATAACAGACACTTACTAAGTGACCATGGACAAGTCCCTTAATCCAGTTTGCACCAGTTTTCTCATCTGTAAAATAAGCTGGGAAAGGAAATGGCAAATTCTCCAATATCTTTGTCAAGAAAATCCCAAATAGAGTCATGAAGAATTAAATACTGCTCAGACAACTAAACAACACATTTCTTCTCCCCAAAATATAAAACAAACAAAAAAAGAAAACCTTTGTAAATATAGAGCCAAGCAAAATGAATTCCTTTACCAGTCATGTCAAAAGAGGTATGCCACATTCTACATTTTGATTTCATCAGTCTCTGCCAAGACTTGGGTAGCATACTTCCTCCTTAGTCCTCTGGAGTTGTGTTTGGTGATTGAATTGATGTGAGTTCTTAAGTCTTTTAAAGTTTTTTTTTGTTTGTTTGTTTTATAACGTGGATGTTATTATATAAATGTTTCTCGTGGTCTCCCTCATTTTAGTCTACATCAATTCATTCATATTTTTGCAGGCTTCTCTGAAACTATTCCCTCGTCATTTCTTATACCGTGATAATAATGAGACATATTCATATCCTACAATTTGTTCAGCCATTCCCCTAACTGATGGACACTCCCTTTCTTTTAGGTAATATGGATCCTTTTTTCTTTCTTTGATCTCCTCAGGTAAAGGCCTATTACTGAGTCAAAAGATATGGAATTTAGTGACTTTGGCAGAGTAGGGAAGGTGAGGGTTGGGGGAAGCTTCCAAATTGCTTTCCAGAGTGGCCGCACCAGTTCACAGTAGCCAGCATTCCCTAAATGACTACAGTTTGCCAGACATCAACCCACCTAATGAGCTGATGAAGTGTAAAACAAGATAGACCTGGCCCTGAAGGAGCTTACACTTCTACTATGGGAATATAGCATGCACAGAGATGCAAGTTCAAAGAAGACTTCTCCAAAGGAAATATAAACCTTTGTTGGCCTTGCTGGAACTGGATTCTACTGTATCTACAAACTCTCACTATCCTGTGATCAAAATCTGACTGAGTGGGGACAGCTAGGTAATGCAGAGGATAGAGTGCTAAGCCTAGAGTGGGGAGGTGCTGGGTTCAAATCTGACCTCAGACACTTCCTAGCTGGGCAATAACAACCACATTGTAAGAAAACAACTTTGAAAGGTTTAAGAATTCTCATTAATTTAATGACCAACCACAACTTCAGAGAACTAGTGAAGAAGTATGCTACCCATATCCTGGAAGAAGATTGACAGAATCAAAATATATAATGGATTGTGTATTTTTGTGTGACCTAAAGAAATCAAAGAAAGAGAAGAAGGCCATAGACACAATACAAAGGGAGTGTCCATAAGTTAGGGCAATGAATGAACAAATTATGGAAAATAAATTCATCAGGTTATTATCCCCCATCGCCTGATCCTTACCACTGTTCTGCCTTGGAACCAATATATGGTATTGATTCAAAGACCGACAGAAAATTGTTTTATTTTTTAATCCAAATCAGCATAAAAGGTCATTTGTAGATGTTGTCAAAAAATTCTCTCCTCTCTTCTTTATAAAGATGATGCAGCAACTCTCTTGCCTTCTTGAATAAAGTAAATAAAACTCTTCAGCATCCATTACAAAGCATTAATTCCATGAATATGACAGTCTCCTCTGAGGGTACTTTGGAATATATTTCAAACCACTACTGCAATGATTACACTTGTAAACAATCAATAAAAATTTTTAAAAAAGAAAAATATTCTCATTTGACTTAATCTCACCAAGTGGTTAAATTAATAATAAGAATCAAATCTCAAAGATCACAGGAGAAAAAGTTCCCTTCCCATGACAGTGAGAAAAGTAAAAATCTTAAGAAATTTACAGAAAATTTTACAGAAAAGCTAGCTGCACCATAGCTTATTCACCAGAGAAAATGAGTTCACAGCATAAATGCCTATAGTAGAACAAGTCACCAAGCATACAAACAGGTTCATGGAAAAAATGGATAAACAGAGGAATCACAAAATTTGGGACCTTTCTGCTACAAAAGTTTTATTCATCCTGTTTTATAGCATTTAAAATGAACCTAGTTTCTTCTTTTAAAAAAAAATTCTTAACTTCTGTCTTAGATACTATGTATTGGTTCCAAGACAGAAGAGTGGAAAAAACTAGGCAATGGGTTTAAGTGACTTGCCCAGAGTCACACAGCTAGGAAGTGGCCATATTTGAACCCAGGACCTCCTGGCTCTTAATCCACTGGCTGCCCCCATGAACCTAGTTTCCTGAAGTCCTTGTCAGTAGAATACAAGTCCTGGCAAATCTAACAAGCTGGAAGAGCTATAAGTCTAGGTCTATTTGGGTACTGCATGCCTTGTGTTCAAGTACAACCCAACTAAAATTTGGAGAGGATCATCGCCAGATTTACCACATGGTAATGAGTTGTTTAGCCACAGAAATTCCCAAGTGCCATCAACTAAGTTATAGAGGTTTCAGATCTATCCTAGGGAAGAGTCAGTCAGTCAGTAGCATTAGTTAAAGTTCTAGATCTTTAAAGTATTGGAATAAGAATTATGGAACTGGAAGGTATCAGGATACTATGGCCTCTCATACAAACATGCCTTAAAAAATGGGGAAGGACTCAAAAGATGCTCTCAAGAATAATGTTATCACCCTTCAATGTCCTCTGTGTCACAGAACTCAGACAGCTTACAGTCCAGTTCAGAGTGCAAAACTTCCATAGGGATACATACAACAGAGAGGAATATAAGCATAGAAACACAGAGTAAGCCATTCATAACACCAGATACCTTGAGCTAAACTGCTATGCTACAGAGAAGTATCCTCTGGATTTTTCATCATCTTTTCTTCCCATACACATAACTCTACAAGAATAATATAATACAGCAGCTTCAAACATCAGCCTTGCTTTTATTTGCTTTCTATGTGAAGCAATCTCAAAATGAGGAAGAGATCAGTGCCCTTCTTATGGTCACTGATAGCAGCTGCTACCTCCCTGCTTCATCTTCCTGATTGTGATAATGATATAATCAAATAAGGCCCATCATTTCATTTAATCTTCCCTTTTCTTGTCTTATCTTGCCTTCCATCCTGTCATTTCCAAGTATATACTTGTTCTTTTTCCCTTATAAAAAATGCCCAGAAACAAATTATGTCTAAAAGAGGATACTACAATCCATCTTTGTAATCCTTCATCTCTCTAGAGAAAAGAAGGAAGTGTGTTTCAACAGTCCTGCTGGACCAAGATTGGTCACTGCAATTAATCCAAGCTTGACTGGGATTGACCCTAGTCATCACTGGGTATATGCTGTCATTGAGCCATTAACCTTGCTCTGAATCAGTTCGTAGAAATCTTCCTATTCAGAATCATCTTTCTATAGACCTTCCTTCCCTCTTGCCTTTCTATGCTCAGGTTAGCTCTGATATACCCTCTATTCCCTGTGCTCTGCTAAACTCTACCAAGAACAATGTTAACCTTTTTCCCTTTAATTTTCTTTTTACTGACTTTCCACATAGGGTAGAAATGTTCCTTTTGATGTATTATATCTCCTGAGGATTCCTGATCCCTAAATTTCTCTTAGTGGTCCTATTATTGATCTTTTGGGTCTCAAAAACATGCCTCTGTTAATCTTATCCTGGAAATTCTGGAATTCTCAATGGTCTAGGCTAGCGTGCCTCCATTTCCCTCCCAATTCTCTTCCTCACTTTCTGGAATTATAAAATCATGCTCCAATGCTGGATAACTTTCATCCCTCTACCCCTTCACTTTTCAGCTCCTTTTTGTGTGCTGTATTCCATCGATTAGAATGCTAGTTCCTTGAGGTCAGAAACTGTTTTTCTCTTCACTTGTGTTTGTATCCACTGAACTTGGTACAGTGCTTGGCCCAAAGTAAAAATTTATAAATGCTTGTTTTTCTTTAAGGGTTGTCAATCTAACCTGCATATGACCAGAAATTTACTAATCTGCTTGATCCTACCTGGGACTTCCTTTGGACCTTGCCACATTTCCACCGCTATGCCCATGTTAGCCTGGAATTAGACTTCTGACACCAGAATAGAACCATGGGAAGATTACCAAAATGAAAACAAAGGCTCTTTCTCATTAGAAGTATTCTACTTAAAGATGGATTATGGCTTATGGGCTATATTGTAGAGGAGATTATTACTGAGGTATGGAATATACCAGATGACCACTGAGGAACATAACATCATAGATTTAGATGTAGAAAGTGGCAGTCATTTAAACCAACCCTCATATTTTATACATGGGGTTACTGAAACTCAGGAAGGTTTTTAATTACTCAACAAATATTTATTAAGCACCCACTATGTGCCAAGTGCCGGAGGTACAGAGAAAAACAAAAGTGGAATCAATGGCATTAGATTTAATTTATTGGTGGCTATGAAAAGTAGCATGGTGCCAAGGATAAAGTACAAGACTTAGATTTAAGAAGAAATGGGCTTAAATCCTATTCAAATATGACTAGCTGTGTGAGTTGAATTGGTTGTATAATATTTGTGTACATCTATTCCCTCATCTATGAATAAGGTTAATACTACCAACTGTACTTACCTCTCAAGGTTTTTGTGCAACTCAACTGAGATTATGGGGTCAAAGGACTCTTGCAAACCTTAAAGCATCCCATAAAATCAGCTGCCATTAGTCAACATGCACAGAATAAATCATACAATCCCCCAAAATACATCAGAAAAGGTTACCACCACCCCTGCCTAGTTCTTGATAACTAACCTGCCTTCTCTAAATAATGCAAAGACATATATTTTTCAGAAAGTGTTGTTAAAACTGTAAACAAATCACCAGAAGCAATAGGGAGGGGGCTACTTTCTAACCCCCAGGGAAAAGATTCCTTACTTTGTGCCAGTGAGGAAGTGGGCATGGAAGAGCTGCTTGGTGCTATAGAAATTCAAATAACAGTAAGAACAGAAACAGCAAATCCCAAAAGGGCTTTGTTATGCAGAAGCTGATTTTGTTACCTTGTGTTTTCCTTTTTGTTTTACCAAAAGGAGAAAAATACAGGGCCACATGACAAGGAAAATAGATGTTCCTTCTGTAGAATGTTTGGAGTAGCATTTGAGAGAGAATCTGGTGTGTGTGTGGGGGGGGGGAGGTTTCTCTTCCCAAGGGGCACACTTCCTGTCAAGTGGACTCACCCACCCACCCACCCTATTTCCATAACTGAAAATTTTCCAAGCTATATTTTTGTAGCTTTCTATGTGCTGAGACTTTTGGATCCTTGGAAAGATACCAGGGTGCTTTTAAGAGAAGTCGTTAACATTGAAGGAATAAGACTAACCCAGAGAGGGAAGGATCAGAAGAGACTGAAGGATGAGACAAGCCAATGTTTTGGAAGCTGCCCTTTCAGGACCCTGAGCTTCAAAATCATTGCCATTCAATTCAGTAAACACTTAGAGATGGCTATGATACATACAAAAAGAATGAAAATAATCCTAGCCCTCAAGAAACTTACATTCTCTTTGCTCATTTCCAGTAACTCTAAGTACTGTGGCCATGAAACTTAAGCAATACCAGTGGATAAGGTATAGTGACTGGTAAAGGATCAGGAAGAGCTGGGGTAGAAATCTGTCTTAGACATTTATAAATTTTAAAACCTTGGAAAGGTTAACTAAGCTCCTGAAGTCTCAATTTCATCATTTATAAAATAGGAAGAGCAACATCCCATAATGAATAAAGTTGTGAGAATAAGATCATGAAGATAAATTACTCTCTAAACTTTAAAACCCAACATAAATGAAGATTATTATTATTATTATTAAACATGGGAAATGGATGAATGGAGAGATCGGTGAGCATCTGTTAAACCCCTAGGATGTGCATGAGAAGGACTGGGGATGATAGTATAAAAGGAGATAGTCTTTGCTCTCCTAGAAATTAGATTCTAATCATTGAAGACTGTATGTACAAACTAGAGACACCCAAGAAAAGAGAAGACAAAAGGGAGAAGTACTTGCTTTATGGCTAGAGTCCCAGACATAAGATCCAGAATGAATGGAATTTGAATGCCAACTCTTACACTTACTAGTTGTGTGACCATGGGCAAATCATTTAATCTCAAAGGACCTCAACTTCCATCTCTATTAAATGGGGAAATAATAAAATAAATGTTAAATAAAATAATATATAAAAATAAAATAAAGAATAAATAAAAATAAAGTAAAATAAAATAAAAATAAATATTTTAGTCAGAAAAAAATAGGCTGGATAATCATCCTGGCTCTTAAATTCAAGTTTCAAAGAATGTCATAGCATCTCCATTTAAAGGTGTCATGGTGAGAAAATAATTCCAATTCAATATTACACGCTTTTATTGAGTGGCTGTTAGGTGTGAGGCCTTACATAAGGTGCTGAGGATCTATAAATCTCATTGATGTCAATGTGGATTCTGTGTTCCAAGATAAATTCCCATGAAGAAATTTCCTCTATTAATGCGGAGGAGTACCTGTTCATCAATTGAGACCCTTCAGGAGTTGCTTGAAGAACTGCCAGTTTCAGATACTTGTCCAGGACCCTAGAGACAACCTAAGTGCATACCTGAGACAGCCCTGTAGAGCAATAGTGAGATGGCTGAGCCTGGAGTCAAGAAGACTTGAGTTTAAATCCAGATTTGGGTACTTACTGTTATATTTTAGAGGATAAATAATTTGGTAACCATTGAAGATCTCTGAGCAGGAAAGAGAGAGTAATCATAAGATCATGCCTGTACTTAAGGATTGCCAGTTGATACCACTGAGAACCTAGCATTATTAAATGCTAGGGTTGGACTCTGTTCCACAGCACTAAAATTTGAAGAGTGCTAATAGCACTTGAATTTCTTTAGCAGCTAAGAAACTACTGAATTTAGGACTTATTTAGCAACAATAATCAGTATAATTATGAAGTTTTCTCCCCCTTCAGTCACATCTTCTTCCAACACATACACACACACACACACACACACACACACACACACACACGTACGTCTTTGAAAGATGACTTGAGAGAAGTTCCCTAAGTATATTTTGAATTTCTTGGCCCAGGACAGGTATATGTTGGTTTCATCTTTATAGAGAGAAGGGTCTAGAGGCAGGGAGTTATTATTCTAAAAGTTTAAATAAAAGAAAAAAAAGATATAAAAGAGGTTTATAAGAGTAAGAGTAAAAATGAGGGGAAATATTGAGGATGCAGAATCAATAGATTTTAGCAATTAATTGGGTGTGAGATAAGATGGAGTGAAGAGTTAATAATGACTTCTAGATTTTTGCCTTCATTTTGGGAAGTTTGGGAAGAAAGGTGGATCTAGAAAGTAAGATAATGAGTTCTGTTTTTGACATGATGAATTAGAGCGATCACTATAGAACATCCAGATGGGGAAGCCCCACAAATAAATGGAAGTGAGAGACAGACTATAATGTACAATTGATATACTTTCTGGGGCAGCTTTTTGTTGTTCAGTCATTTCCCTCATTTTTGACTCTTCATGACCCTGTTTTGGGTTTTCCTGGTTTTAGCTTCCATAATTGGAAAGAAGGAAATACCATCCATAGAAATGGGGAAGTTTGAGAAGAGGAGTAGTTCTATACAGTAATATAATAAGTTCTGTTTTTGGTATGTTGAGTCAGACAGATTACTCATTTCCTTCTCCAGCTCATTTTACATATGAGGAACTGGGATAAAGAGGGTTAAATGACTTGCCTAGGATCACACAGCTAATAAGTGTTAGGGGCTAAATTTGAACTCAGGAAGATGAGTCTTCCTAATTAAGAACCTTGTGCTCTATCCACTGTGCCACCTATGTGCCCCTTAGAAAACTACCAGAGTATTCAATGAGGGGAATGTGATGACAATTAGCTGAAGACCAAGACTTTTGAGCAGTTCAAGAACAATAATAATAATGACAATAAAATAATACATGCAGATTTTCAAAGCTCCTTCCTCGTGGTTATATCTCCAAAAGGCAGATCATATCAGCAATATTATTCTTATTCCTATCCAGATTCCTATCAGTAATATTATCCTAAATAGATGATAAATACAAGACTCAAATAACTTAAATGTTTTGAGCTCTAACATGTGTGTTGGGATTTGAACCTACATCTTTCAAATTCCAAATCCATTGCTCTGTGATATGACGTCCTATCTTTGTAAAGGATGGAAAATGAATAGGAGTAAGGGAAACAGTGGCAGACATATAGTTGAACCGTCTGAATCAGAGAAGGAGTCCCTCCCTCTGCCTTTAGCCAGTAGCATGTAAAAATTAACTGTCCCTAAAGCTTGAAGGTACTGACCTAACCAAGGTATTTTATCAGTTTTCATGAAAGAAATTTATTATTAGAAGACATGATAGCCTCCATTTTCTGAGCTTGATCACTGAATTTCCTCTGTGTTCTCAATTTGGAGAATCCTTCTATTCATATGAGTCAATATTTCTCCCAAACAAACATCAAGTATAATAAACTCAAACTTACAAGAAAATTCCCAACAGCACAGAAGTTATGCCTAACAACGTTAAAATCCTAGGGGTGACCCTGAAGGGTGAAGGTTTCTAGTAGTTTACTCACAAGCCCCTATCCAACATGATCCCTACTGATTATCAGCCAGAGTTAATGAGATTTTAGAAAAGGTATTCACTAAGCAAATATAGCATGAAGAGTTGTTACCGAAATATTCTTCCCAAACTAGTGATTCATTTTCTCCTGGCACAGTCAAGATTTTGGGGGAGATTGGGTTAAAAATTAGAAATTATTGGTTTCCAACTGATAAACCCACAGCTAGTTACTAAAAGTGGTCTTCTCCTTTTATGGAGTTGTTTTCTTTTTTTTGAATCATTTCCCTTTGGGCTTTCTGCTGTGATTTGATAATCTATGACCTGTTGAGTACTGCAGCTGTTGTTCCTCAGTGTATCTAGTTTGTGCTCAGGGTTTTTCTCAGCTCTAAATCCAGAGACACTTAAAAAAAAAAAACAATTCTTTACCTTCTGTTTTATTATCAACTCTCAGACAAAAATGTCAAGAATTAAGCAAGTAAGGTAAAGTGACTTGCCCAGGGCCACATAGCTAGGAAGTATCTGAGATAAAATTTGAACCCAGGTTCTCCCAAATTGAGACTTGACACTCACACACTTGACACATTCACAGAACTATCCAGAAACACTATTACCAGTACTAATAAGAACTCTAAATCACCTTGGCTTTCAAAGTTCACAAGCAAAATGGCAATGGGGAAATGAGAAAGAAAGAGATTCATTCTCACCACCCTCTCCCCCAAGGGATATTTTCCTCAAGAGTCTTTCACAATAAGAAAAATAGATAAATAAAATTTTATTTATTTCATTGATTGATTGATTTAATCAAGAATTCTGGACTTTTCTTGATTAATTATGGTGCAGTGAGCCTCCCATTCCCCATTTTACATTAATATTGTAAAGATCAAATACAAAATTAGAAGATGCCATAGAAGTCATTTTTCCCAAATCCCATCATTTACAGATAAGGAAACTGAGGCCTTGAGGTCTTAAATGATTTGCACAGGGTCAGACAGAGAGCATGTATCTAAGGAAGTATATGAACCCAACTCTTTCTAAATATGTCCGATTTTCTATCCACTAATTTTTCTTGTAGCAAACCTAAATTCTCTTCTTTCTGCCTCCACATTACCCATCCATATTCTTAGTTCTGTACTCTATAGCTCAGAAGAAGATAATTATTTGTCCAGATGAGACTCCTTTTAATACTTAAAGACAATGATATCTCTGCCCCATCCTCCAATCAACTCTTCCCCAAGTTAACCATTCCTAGTTCCTTTATCTGCTTTTCATTCCATGTGATCTCAGAATTTAATTATTAAAGGTATTAAAGAATGACTCAAATAGCTGATTTTTCTCTCTCTTTCAATAGGATTTTGTTTACATTACCTCATGTAACCTTTCTTTCATAATGCAACCAATCAATTTCTCACAGTTTCTTACTATACATTCTTAGAAAGAAAGAAGAAAATCTAACAATGGGACAATCTGCTATTCCCCCAGAGCAGAAGGTTGTAGAAAGAATGCGGAGAAGAGAAACAGAAGAACTTTTGGATCAGATCCTCCTCTCAGACATATGATTAATGTGATCAAGAACAAATTATTTGAATAACTCAATCTTTATGCATTTAGTAGTTACTATGTGCTAAGCATTACAGCTAGGTCCTGGCTATATAAAGACCAAAAAAAAAATGAACTAATCCTTGCCTTTAAGGAGCTTATCATGAAGATAACAAGTGTATATAGAATAAATAACAAAATCAATGTAAAATGCATGCAAAATAATTGCCAGCAGTTCATATATTAGAAAATGATGTATTTAAAGAGTTTTATAAACCTTTAAGCATCGTATGTCAGCTAAACCAGTGATTACCTCTTTATGTGGCATTTCTTTATACTCATCCTAAATTTATTCTTTCATTTAGTTTGCTTGCAACTAATTACTTACCCACAAGTGGATCTATGCTAAGCAAAACTAAAGGCTCCATGTCATTAAAAACTATTTTTGGTATAAATATTGACTGAAAAAAAATCATATCACAATGAAAATGACTAAATTTAAGTCATATAGGATATTCCTGGGAACAGTAAAGACCAAGAATGAAGCATTTTAATTTCTTCTCTGAAACGGAGGCTTTGCATGATATTTCAGTAATCCCCTTGGAACAGTTAGACCTGCTAAAGGGTAGCCTAGTCATTATTCAAATTATTCCATTAATGAGTCCATCCCATAGCAATCCAGGTGAATAAGTGATCCTCTAGAGGGAACTGAAGATCACAGATTTGCCTTCAAGTTTGTTAATTTCCTAGAAAATTACCTCAATGCAGAACTGCCTTTACCAAGAGTAATTGTAGTTCCATTAATGGGAGAAATTTTCCCAAGAGTCCAAGGGATCCACCATTAGAGTTAAAGACTTTAAGTCTTGTGGAGGTCAAGGCATCTGATTAAGTTGGTGAAAAATGCCAAAGGGCTGGTTGTTAACTGACCAACCCAGCCAAGATGGCCCCGGACATCAGAGCTTCCTTGAGTTATGTAGTTATGTGTTACTATGAAGAAACAGAGAGAGACAGAGAGACAGACAGAGAGAGAGAGAGAGACAGAGACAGAGAGAGAGACAGAGACAGAGAGACAGACAGAGACAGAGAGAGAGACAGAGACAGAGAGACAGAGACAGAGATACACAGAGACAGAGACAGAGACAGAGACAGAGACAGAGACAGAGACAGAGACAGAGACAGAGATGGAATGATGAGATTTCTGGGTCCTGCACTTTCTATTTTGAATTTCACATCTGAAGCCTTTCTCCTTCAGGAAAACAAGCCTCTCACTAAATGTTAATAATATTAAGACAGCCTGGGAGCAAATACCACCTACATATGTGAAATGAGCGAATTCTTCTAAGATGTCATGTCAAATAGACTCTTCTAGGATACTTCATACTGCCTAAAGAATTCTTTTTTTTCCACATGGGAAAGTTATTTTCTCACAGAATAGGTCACAAATCCTGGATCACCACATCAACCCAACCTATCATGTTGATTCTTCTCATATATTTTCTTTCAGTCATCTTTGATTGTGACTCTCTTCTTTCCCCTCTGTTCATCTCCCAATTCTCTAAAACACACTCTGAGAATGACAAAGAAAGAAAGAAGAAAACATGGGAAGAGGTAACTAAGTTGGAAGGAAAGAAGGGAGAAGAAACTCCAAAATCAATTAGATTTTGGAAACTCAGAGCTTTCCAACTAACTCCCTTGCCTTGATACAGAATCCTACATTTCTTAGAATAAATGAAAGGATCATTCCACCATTGTCCTTTTAGACTATTTCCATCTTCACCAGGGAAAATTGATAGCTTTTTAAGTCTCTGTCACTCATTTTGAGAATTCATGTAATCTCCATATAAAGACAAAAATATAATAATTCCTCAACTCAAAACATTTAAGATTTAATATTTCTTTATTAAGGTATAATAATATAATAGCTATCTCACAATCTTAGTCCCACCATTTACTAGCTGTGTGACCTCCAGAAAAGTACCTGTACTCTCTGATTTTCAGTTTTTTCAACTGTAAAATGAGGATAATCATATATATAAATAATAGTAATAGTGTATAGGACATCTCACTGGACTACTTTGAGATTTAAATGAGATTCTGTAACTAACATGACTAATTGGTTCAGAGAAAATGTGACTTTGGGTTTAACAACATTGAAGGGTGAAAAGCAATTATAAATGTCAATAAATTAGTATATATGCATATATAGACATATATATACATGTGTGTATATGTATTAATATATAATATTTCTATAAATAACTAGCAGTATTTCTGGGTACTACCAAGCTAATAGACATAGTGGATAAGCTATGGGACCTGGAGTCAAGAAAGCTTTGTCTTCCTGAGTTCAAATATGGTCTCAGACATTTCCTAAGTGACTCCAAGTCACTTAAACGTGTTTGCCTCTATTTCCTCATCTTTAAAATGGGCTAAAGAAGGAAATGGCAAATCTCTTCAATATCTTTGCAAAGAAACCCACAAATGAGGTCTCAAAGAGTCAGACATGATGGAAAAGACTGAACAACCAGCTCCAAGCAAACCATTATGAACATAGTAGCCCAAAATTCACTCCTTCATCCAGCAAGAATTTATTAAGTTCCTACTAACTGCCAGTTTGAAAATACCAATCCAAAACCAAAACAGGAAATGGTCTATCTGCAAAGACCTTCATTCTCTTTCAATGACACAATATGTTCCCAATACAGCTAGGTGGCACAGTAAATAGAGTGTCAGACTTTGAGTCAGGAACATCTGAGTTCAAATCTAGCCTCAGGCATTTTCTAGTTGTGTATCCTTAGGCGTTTCATTTAACCTTTCTGTAGCTCATTTTCCTCATCTTTAAAATGGGGACAATAATAAAACCTAATTACCAAGTTTGTTGTAATGATAAAATTAGATTATATACATGTATATGTGAGTGTATATAAATAATTTATATACTACATAAAGATACATTTCATAAAAATAATTTGTAAAATTTAAAGGATCATATAAATTATAAATATTATTATTATTATTGTCATCACAAAATCTTAACACCTAAGATGTGTCTCTCATCACCTTTGTGTTCCTATACACTTGGGGGTTTTCATTTCTTTGAGCCTCAGTTTCCTCATTTTTAAAATGGAGATAAGAAATAACTTTAGTAGCTTCCTATAAGGAGAATTAGGAGGCTTAAAAGTGTTAATGTATTTAAAGTGCTATACAAACTTTAAAGTTCTATCTGGATGTTAATTATGATTATTCAGTAAAACTGAAATCTGGTACACTCTAGGCTTACCATCATCTGAGCCATGCTTCCTCTCTATGCCGGTGATTCTAAGTTCTACTGAATAAAGAAGACCCTAGTCAAAGGCAAAACATTTCTATATTTAGCTGTGATTTCTGCACCTTCTTCTTAAACATGATCTGTATATGGTACATTCATAGTATAAGGGTATAGTCAGAACGTTCAGCCCCATTTGAGTTCTGCTACATAAAATGAGAAGAAAACAGCTCTTGATGAAATGGCCTTTAGATTAGAATGTTACACAAATGTCACTTAAGAAGCATTTAGATGTCAAAAGAACTTGGTCGTGTTTCCAGGGAACATCTGTACATTTTCAAATGAGTTGAAAAGAAGAGATAGTACCAAAAATTAGAGTGTGGAGTCCTACTTGAATCCACTGGGAAGGAACTACCCATGATGGAAAGAGAAACCTAACCTTCAGCCTTGGCCAGATCTACTCTTCCCTCCACAATTTTGGCCAGAGAAGGATCAAAGAATGTTAGAATTCTCATCTTCCCACTGACATCCTTAGCAGCCTCCTTAGAATAGCTCAAGAATATAGAAAGTTGCATTGGAATCCAAAGATAGATTTGGAGCCAAGGACAAGCTATTGAGGAGCCCAGCAAAGAGACTCTACCGTGTCTGGGGGAACTTTCTTAAACATACCAAAAATGAGGGGGAGAAAGTCTTCCAAGAACCAGGAGTTGTGAGTTACTCCTTTGTCTCATGACTTCTCTGTTTGAATCAACTCTTTATATGTCAAGGAGAGTACATCACAAATATTTTGAAAATTTCTACCATCTTAGTGCATACCCATTTCTTTAAAAAAAACAACACTGAAGACTAGCTAACTAAGTGATCCTCAACTAACAGTTTCTAGGGGGAAGCATACTGTTTAGGGTTTGAGCCAATTCCATTACAGAATTTCCCTCTTACCCCCTCAGAGCTATCCCTAGAACCCTCAGAGGATGATGTAGTCATATTAACTCTGAAATTCTGACTTATTAATGAGAGTGGGGAAAGGATCGAGGATTTCAGAAGCCATATGGATCTAAAGGTCAAAAGGAGAGGAAGGACAGTAGAAGACTTTCAGACTGATGGAAAGCCAAGACAATTTCTCAGGAAGGATTTAACTAGAATTCCGCATTCAACACTGATATTTCGAATTGCTTTCCTTTCTCAACTCACTTGATAATTTATAGATAATTCCTCCAAAAGGAAACTTGGATATAATAGAGCAGAGTAGCCTCAACCTCACCCTTACAATAAGATTATAGATTGTAGTATCATAACAACATTAAGAGTACATAATGGATAGAGTGTCATACTTGAAATAAGTTAGACCTGAGTCAGAATGCAGTCTATAATAATTACTAGATATATAAGAGCCTCTTTTCAGCCTCTGTCTCTTTACCTAACAAACAAATGGAGATAATGATGGCTGCTACCTCACAGAGTTTCTTTGAGGATCAAATAGAATGTATATCCATTTGTCCACCTTGCTCTGTCTATCACTATCTCCCTCCCTGCCATCTAGTTTCCCTACTAACCTTAAGCATTATATAATTATTAGCTACATATTTAAAGCTAGAAGAGACTTCAGAAGACATCTAGTCCAACTCTCACATTTTACAGAAAAGAAAATGGAGGCCAAGGAAAGTTGAATGTCTTTCTTAAGTTCACCCAGGTAAGAATCAGAGGTATTATTTGAGCCCGTGTCTTCTGACCATAAAGTTGTTGTACCTTTGTCACATTGCTTCCCAATTCTGGCAGGATATAAGAAAAGAGACTCTTGTTTCTGTTTTCCTGGCACCAAGCACAGGATCTGGCACATAGTAAGAGTTAAATAAATGCTTATTGATTGACTGATTAGAAAACATCATTAGGGGGCAACTGGGTGGATCACTGGATTGAAAGCCAGGCCTAGAGAGGGGAGGTCCTTGGTTCAAATCTAGCCTCAGACACTTCCTGTCTGTGTGATCCTGGGCAAGTCTCTTGACCCCCATTGCCTAGCCCTTACTGTTCTTTTGCCTTGGAAACAGTACATAGTATTGATTCCAAGATGGAAGGGTAAGATAAGGAAGAGAGAGAGAGAGAGAGAGAGAGAGAGAGAGAGAGAGAGAGAGAGAGAGAGAGAGAGAGAGAGAGAGAGAGAGAGAGAGAGAGAGAGAAGAAGAAGAAGAAGAAGAAGAAGAAGAAGAAGAAGAAGAAGAAGAAGAAGAAGAAGAAGTTGTTATCATCATTCATTCTGACTTTCTATTGCCTTCTCACTTGGAGGTTATAAGATCTCAATTCCTTTCAAATACTGCACTGTCACTGAAGAATTAGCCCTGTGAGGAGTAGGAAATTCCTGTATCTTCTAGTAGCACTCACTCATTCTTTCTCAAGATCACAGCTGGTTCTGATATACCAGGCTCCAGAACAGGGAGTAAATCAAGAACAGGGAATAAATCAGGCATGACCAGGTGCAATGAAAATGGCATGGTCATTCAAAGAACCATCTATGGGGCACAAATATTTATAGGAACATGCCAGAAATATCCACAACCTCTAACCCCCCAGCTTCAACCACTGCAACCAAAGGGTTGTAAAACAAAGGGTTATAAAATGAAATACAAGACCTCTGCTTTGTATGATCACCTTCCACCTGACTCCTTTACTTTTCCTCTGGCTGTCTCGAACATTTTGGCTGACTCAGGATCCCAATGTAAACCAAATCCCTTAACATAAACCAAAGAGACATTCCAACATTATCCTTTTAAACTGTCCATACTCCATTTTATGTAAGAGCTTCTGTGTTGACCTTAGTTTTCTAGAGGTCTCCCTAGTCACCTGGCTTGTGGACCTACTTAATCTCTCTGTGGGAGAAAGACAATATCCCTCAGCCCAGAAGGTTTAGAGCTTAATATCCTACATGCTTGCCTTTGGGAGACCTATCCAAATTAAAAACTGAGAACCATCCAAATAATCATATGTTTATTGGAAGAGGAATTAAACTTCAGCCCCAAGAGCATTAGCTGGGAAAATGCAGAGGGAAATTGCTCAACTGAAGGAGACTAGCACTTTTGAAGAATGTGGTTTGGCCCTTTCTATTTCACCAGGAGATATGAGACTCTTTTAGTAGTTTCCCAGATCCTGAAAGAGTCACAGGAAAGGAAACATTCTTTGGGATTGGGGTCCTAATGGACAAGAAAACAGACTCTAGTAGTTTATTATGTTTGCCAGTAGTGAAATGAGGAGTTAAAAATGAAAAGGATCTTTAAAAGAAAACACCAATGGCAGTTCATTACTGAGTTGTTCTTTTTTTTATTATTTTGAGAGAAAAGGGATTCTAAACTTTTGATTTAATCATTCTAGAGAATTCCTAGTATGTAAACTCCTTCCACTGTTGAAGATCTACAACTCCTTTGTAACTTATAAATTTAAAGAGCTATCACAAGATGAGAGGCTAACTTTTATTCCATGATACATAGCTATGTATCAGAGTCAGGATTTGAACCCAATTTGTACAGATGCTGAGGTTTATTCTTTATCCATTTCCTACTCGGATCACTTGCTTATTAGTAGGGGACAACATGTAGTTGGGTTATTCTTTGAGGGGAAAAAAGTCAGAGAAGGAAGAAGAGGTAATATTTCCATAAGAGAGAGACAGAGACAGAGAGAGACAGAGACAGAGAGAGGGAGAGGGAGAGGGAGAAGAGAAAGAGGAAGCATGAAAACATTTAGGAAGTTTATTCAAATGTAATATTTGGCCATGCCTGTTGATTCCCCAAAATCAGAATAATTGGGATGTCCATTCCTATAAAAGTCTCCTAGCTCAACCGTAAAACCATTACTTAAGTGTTTGTAGTTTGCACTATTGTTTCTATTTAAAACAAAATACTCTACAAAGAACTCACCAAAGGGAAAACCATCTGAAAGATGCCAGATGTTTGAAAGCAGAAATCATATCCAGGTATCAAAGCCAAGATCCTATTCTGTGTGCTGATAGTTTGATTGTAATTGATTTCTGCCACACTTGGAAGATAAAAAGGATATTTTTGCCCTCTTAACAGATGATATGACAATGTTAGGTTAATCTATCTTTATCACATGATTTTTATTACATGATAATGGAAAGGTCATCTTTTGTTAGGAATCAAAGCAGTTTGCTGGCCCTCTTGTAAAATGGAGAAGATTCAGAGAGAGAGAAAAAATCAGTTACCTGAATCTTGCATCAACTTTTTGAATTTAAATCATAATTACATGACTGTATATTGTTTTATTTGTTTGTCTGAAATATTCAAAAAATATCCTGAATCTGATCAGATGTACACTTTTCTTCAATAGACAACTGGTTCACTCCTGAGATCAACCACACTTGAGTTGAATAAGTGATCATAAATTGACTTTTCAAAAGGCTATGTTTACCCCCTCTACCCCTTCCTCATGAGTAAGGAGAAAACTAGACTAAACAAATTTGTATTTTCTATGGACATGAAAAATTAAATAATGCTTTTACCATGTAAGAAAAGCATATGAAATGAAATAAGGTATCCTTGAGCTACACATTAATTTACATGTAGCTCTATAATCGGATAGGAAGAACTGGTCCCAATTTCATGTTGGGATTATGCATTTTATTCATTTTCATTATCATTAAGCTTTCTAGTACTCTGGCATGGCTAACGAGTTGGGCAGCAGCTTGTTCTGATTTCCAACTCTGGGAAAATAGCCTTGAGAGTTTCTTCCTTATAGAGTGATGTCATTGGTTAGTCAGTTTCCGCTGTACACTGTACACTACCAAAGTTCCTCTCTGTATTAGTTATACCTTCACCTGCCAAGAAAAGAAAACACAGAGCTTCCTTTATTCTGCAGTGAAACAAAGTGGTTTGGACACAATTTGGAGGAAAACTGCCAGAAACAACAAAAAAAGGCTTTAACTTAATAATGTTTCCATACATTTAGGTGCTCTTCTAGAATATATGACTTTAATTGATTTTTACCTTTTTTATGGAATACAACTGGTATAGAAGAAATTATCCTTTGGCAATGACCCAGAATTTTAAATAAAAGATATAAAGCTTTATGAAATCCAAAACTATTAAATCAAGCTTTGAGGGGTTTTTTTGGGTGCCCTTCACTAAATAACACAATGCTTGCTGTTAAGAAAAAATAACCCTAATTTTATCTGAGGCTTTACCTTTGTCTGTTTTATCTGAGATAGAATTCCAAGCAAAATGATTCATTAAAACCACATTGTGCATTAGAGAAACTGAAATAATTGCCATTGTTTTCACATAAAAATTATTGCATTCACAACATTCTGTGGATGACTAAATATAGGCTTTTAAAACTATGTGCATGTTTTAGCCTCCAAAGAGAGAAAACCTAGGTATTCAGTACTTGACAGAAATAATGATACAGGATTGACACTGAGGACTATTGAAAACTCATCATTCCATTGGTGGGATGTGGCCAATGCTCTTGGCAAATTTAAAGTGATCAGTATTTTGACTAACTTGCAGTTTTAAAATGTAACTTTTTCTTACTAAACATCAAATTACTTCTTTTTGATTTAAACTTTTTTTGAGTTATATATCCTCATTTTAAAACTGATAACTAAAAGAATTAATCTACACAAAGTCTTTTGGATTATTGAGATTTAATCATCAGCAAACATTTATTTAGTCCCTACTAAGAATAAGTATTACTTTGTTAGTAGGTCCTGGTGCTATAAAGACAAAAATGACCCAATGTCTGCACACAAGACACTTCTATTCTTAGGTTCTTCCTTTAATACTATTTTAATTATTAGGCCTAACATGTAATGGAAATTTTTAGCACATTAACATATATTATGGGGACAACATGGTAGAGTGAATAAAGAGCCAGCCTTGAATCAACAAGACCTAAAATCAAATCTTGCTTCTTATATGTAGTGCCTGAACTCTTGAATAAATCTCAAGGCCCTTGCCAGTTCCCCAAGACTAAAAGTTACTGAAGAATTGCAGATCTGAAGGCAAGCCAACAGACAGGATGGCCTGTGTTCAAATCTGAACTCAGATACTTCCTAGTTATGTGAATCCTGGACCAGTTACTTATCCCCTATTATCTAGTCCTTACCAAGATTTTACCTTGGAACCAATACATGGTATTGATCCTAAGATGGAAAGTAAGGGTTTTTATAAAAATAAATAAATAAAAATAATTGCATATCTGAGACCAAAGAAGGTAGTTTCCATAGAATTACCCAAACCAAACATTTTAAAATATCAATGTTAAGAAGAAGAAGAAAATTTGGGGACCATGTCTGTTGCCCAAGAGAGGCAGATTGGATGCCATTAGAATTTTGCATTTCTTGCAGTTAGGGAAGACTATCCCAAGAAGAATATTTTAGATAGATAAAAAGACAGACAAGAAACATTAAGTATCTACTATGTTCCAGGGAATATGTTAAGCATTTTATAATTATCATCTTATTTGTTCCTTACAACAACCCTGTGAGGTAGGTGCTATTATTGTCCCCATTGTACAGATAAGGAAAATTGTTTAAAGTAATAAAACATTGTTTGAATAGGGAGAATTGAATAAGCATTTGTGAAACACCTACTATGTACCAGGCACTATACTAGGAATTTTGTAAATATTTTCTAATTAGGTTCTAACAACAACTCTGAAAATGTAGTGCTATTCTTATCCTTATTTTATGAATGATAAGACTGAGGCATACAGAGGGTAAAAATAGTTTGCCTTGGGTCACATAAATTGTTACGTGTTTAACACTGGCTATGCAATCATTCAAGTCTTCTTGACTGGGTTCCATCCAAAATGACACAGAATAAAAGAAGAAAGTAGGTAATTAAGAATAGATGATAGACACTGTGGTATAATCGAACATAATGGACTTCTCCATTAGTGGCAGTGTAATGTCCCTGCACAATCTGCAGGGATCAAGGAGAAAAAAACACTATCCATAAGCAGAGGACAAACTGAGGGAGTAGAAACACCGAGGAAAAGCAACTGCCTGACTACAATGGCTGAGGGGACATGACAGAGGAGAGACTCTGAGCGAA
Organism: Monodelphis domestica; assembly: GCF_027887165.1. Lineage (NCBI taxonomy): Eukaryota > Metazoa > Chordata > Mammalia > Didelphimorphia > Didelphidae > Monodelphis > Monodelphis domestica. Next base: position 50,628,413 of record NC_077228.1, on the reverse strand, counting down.
CACTCTGATGCAAATACTAACAACATGGCAATGGGTTCGAGTCAAGAACACATATGATACCAGTGGAATCACGCGTCGGCCACGGGGGGGGGGGGGGAGGGAGGAAAAGAAAATGATCTTTGTCTTTAATGAAAAATGCATGGAAATGATCAAATAAAATACTATAAAATTTAAAAAAAAGAATAGATGATAGAGAAAGGGAGGCAGACAGATAGACAGATAGATAGATAGATAGATAGATAGATAGATAGATAGATAGATAGATAGATAGATAGATAGATAGATAGATAGATAGATAGATAGATAGATAGATGAACAACAGACATGACAGATGGATAAATAAATAATTGAAAAAAAATGTGTTTTAAGCATTTACTATGATACCAGCACTGTCCAAACTACTAGGAACATAATAGCCCCTACCTCCAGGAAACTTACATCCTAATGGGGGAATATAACAGATAAAGCTGAAGTAGAAAGACAAAACAAAAATATTTGTGTCAGAGAAAGATAACTGGTGAGGAAGAGATCGAGGAAAAGTCTAGAAAATAAATGCAATCTTAAGAGAAATGATTATAGCTGCACCTTCTCCTGAAATAATGGTCTCCACAAAGGGTGCACTAATCAGATCAGGATCTCTAGAAGTTTTCTTCAGGGTGGAAAGAAGGTTAGCAAGAAGAGGAGAACTTTAGATAGCGAAATTAAATATAAACAGCAGGAAAATAAAATATGTGGTTAATGAAACAGATGTTGTGCAAAAGTGTGTACTGGGTAGATGATGTTCCGTGATGCTGTTTTATATTTCCAGGAGTTAGGGTGGGGACCAAAGATTTTGTTCTTAAAATAAATGATCTCCCCAACTATACTGGAAGGAGTAAAATGTGATACTGCAATTGAGATGGCGTCAGGTTATTAGAAGCCTTAGGGAGCTTCTTTAAATTGTTACCATAGAGACATTGCCAAGCAAGTGTGTTCATTATCTACAAGCTTCCACTCAGAAATAGTGCAAGTTAAGAGATCTAGGGCCCAAACACACACTGGATCAAACTAACCACTGACTCTTTCACTCTAGCTTGTCACCATATTCCTCTCTTTCTCCTTCTGCTTCAGCTTTGATACCCATTGCAGAGCTATTACAAATGTCCTACTACATAGAACCAAACATTTTCAGTTGTGCCTAAGAAGATCACAAGTATACTGATGCTAAATTATTTTTGTAGATAAATGGGAATAATTTAATCTCTGAATTATTGCCCTTTCCCAAATTAGGGCAAGGAAGCCAGAAGTTAAAAACTAAGCCAGGAATTTACAAGATGGAAGCCAGGGGTTTGACTCACAGGTGGAAAAAACATGCTATAAGATCATTTAGGACAATTTAGGGAAAGGTTTCTTAACCAGGGGCCCAAGAAATTGGTAATGTGGGTGTAAATGACTGTGTATGTATAAGTATATAATTTATTTACTTTATAGTCTTTTGTTTTTTTATTTTATCCAATTTAAAAATCTAAAAATGGATCCATTATGCAAAGAAGTTGAAAAACGCAAAATTTGGAGGTGAAAAGGGCTTTAGAGATCATTTAGCCTAATGAGCCTAATGTCAGGAAAAAAAAGAATTCTACCTTGGTGTAATGACTAGAATCTTAGAGACAAACTCATCACTTATGTTCAAGTCTCCCCTAAGACATTTACTAATCATGAGACCACATAACATCACTGAGTCTCAGTTTCCTCATCTAGAAAGTAGAAATAAACATATTTATAGTTTCTAGATTAGGCTCAAATGATATAACATAATATATATATATATATATAGAGAGAGAGAGAGAGAGAGAATGCTTTATAAGTTTTAAGTGTTATATACATATAAATGATCATAATTATTATATCCAAGTTCACATTGGCATTAATGATCAGATACAGGATTTAAACCAAGGTTCAACTGATTATAAGTACAATAGTATTCTAACCACTGTACCATATTCCCTTAGGAATTTTGTGGAGCTGGAAAATTGATCTCCAAATTGATTTCTTCCACTAAAACATGTAAAGTAAGGCTGGAGAATGTCTTACTATTGAAGAGAATATTGCATCTTATCAGTAGAATCTTCAAGAAAAGCCACCATTATTGATATATTCCCGAGTCCCTCTGAGGTTCTCATGGTTGGCTTTTAATGGGTCCCAGGAACTTTAAAGGACGTTTTTGATAAATCATGGTCATGGGGCAATAAAAAAAATGGGCAATTGATCCTGGGCCATTTCCCACATCTGGCACAATCTGACAATTAACTGAAAGGATGTAAAGCATAGGTGCCAGTGAGAACCAGATCAGCCCTCTAGCATGCATTCAGAATAAGATGCCTTCTCTAAATCTGATATGGCATCAGGCTCTTGCCCAATTTCACACCATTTGATTGAAAAACCAGAATAAAAACAATATATTAATTGACTGATACTCTAGAAGAATATTTCCTTTATAATGAACTGGCCATGTTCAAACAAAAACTAAAAATTAAAAATGTTTCATAAACTATTGAAAATATAATTGATGTAAACTTCTCAATCATACAAACTAAGAGACAATGTTATGACTACATTATGGGTTTCTAAGGCTGTGCATGATGGAAATTCTTCAACACACAATCTCTCTTGGGCCCTACACAACTGAAGGCAAATGAAGTCTAGGAAACCTTATAAAGTCACATATTTTAGAGTTGCAGGGCTCCAAGAAGTCATCTTGTACAACTTTTTCCCTTTATAAATGAAGAAAATGAAGCCCAGGAAGATTAAATTACTTTCTAGACTTCCCTGGGTAGTAAGTATCAGACTTAGGATCTGAACCAGGTCTTCTGACCCCAAAGAAGCTCTGTTTCCACTGGACTGTGCATTCTCTTCTCAGTAGTTTGTCTTTAGTATGAGCTGCCCCCCCTCTTCCTTGATTCTTCCTCCTTTAAGAAGCACCCGCTCTCTCCTTCAAAATCTTAGAATTTGTTCCTAAGAAATCATGAATACATGCTTTTCAACTTCATGCAGTCTTCACTGCTTGATTTTGGAAGCCTATGGTAAATGGAGGAAGAGAGTCAGTCTTAAAGGATCAAGTTTCTTCCTGCCCTCTCTTCTCATACTTGACCTAGAAAGAAAAGATTGGGGAGGCACTCAAAGCTCAATTGCAGTCCAGACACTGGGAGAGAGTATGGGAGTTAGTGGTCTCACTTCATTGCTTTTATCTTTAATGGCCTCATGGAACAGGTTCAGACATCAACGAGAGGGTCCACAGCTTCTGGTCCCTAATGACTTTGTATTTTTAAAATTATTTTTTCTCAATTATATGTAGAAACAATTTTTGATAAATGTTTTCTGACATTTTAAGATTCATATTTTCTCTATCCCTCCCTTACTCCTTCAATGAGACAAAAAATAGTTTGATATAGGGTATACCAGTTCTTTCTTGCAATACATATTTTTGTATAACTCATGTCATGATGAAAAGACATATCACACAAACAATAAAAAACTCATGACATAAATAAAATGGAAGATGCCATATTTTTATCTGCAATTAGACTCCAACAGTTCCTTTTCTGACTATGAATAGTGTTTTTCATCATGTGTCCCTGGGAATTTGCTTTGTCAATAATGTTTAGACATTCACAGGCAATAATTGTATAATATTTCCATTGTTGGTTCTGCTCACTTCACTTTGCATCAGTTCATAACCTGCTGAATTTCCATTTGGGAAAGCAGGTATCAAATAGTGAACCATCTGTCTCTCCTCCCCATCTCAATGTCCAAGAGGCCACATGTTTAATTCAAAGTTTTCTTGTTCTTTAAAGTTTTTTTCCTCTCTTTTTTCTGTTAAATGAAAAAAATGCAGACTTAGAAAAATATTTGATTCATCAATACTGCTTTGTTTTACTTGCTTCATCATTTTTGAAAAGAGAATTGCAAAAGAGAAACAGTGGCTAGAACATCACAGTTGGAAAAAGAAGAGGTCAGAGAAGATATATTTATATTATTTTTGTTTATTTTGTAGACATATATCCTCATTGGGAGAATTATCAGTTAGTGCTTATTTTCCATAGATGGAAAGAAAGAGATTCAGACAGACAGTAGGGCAGATGGAGATAGAACAACTGAAAGAAAAATCATTTTTGAAGTGCTCAATATGTACCATTCGCTATGCTATCCTAAGGATATAAATACAAACAAAAATTAAATAAATACAGTCCCTAACTACCTCAAGCATCTTATATTTTAATAACAGAAAACAATACATAAAAGGGAGTGCCAAAGGGGTGATGAGGACCAGAGGGAGGAGAATGATAGAAATATCTAGAAAGTAAAAAATGGAGCTGAGAGAGAAGTGACCATGAATGACTTGGTTTCTTCATAAAAGAGGGATGTCAGGGCCAGGAGCATCTTTGTTGCAAAACTATTGGCAAAGAAGAAGAAGTGATTTATTCTGTATCCTCATGCACTTGTTTTGGAAAGATAGCTTCTAGGCACTCAAGTTTTCAAATGAATCCGTGTTCTCATTAACAGTAATATTTTCCTCCAACAATAGCGATTGCAACTCAACCATACCTGCCTGTTTCTTGGTGCTTTTATCTCTGCCACACATCCATTCCTTCTCAGCACTTATAACAGTGTCTGGCACATTGTAGGCTCTTTATTATTTGATAATGTTTATTGTTTGATTGATTGATATGTTCACCACAGGGAATCTAGTCCACATTCTTACTTTCTCTTGACATCAAAAGATCATCAAAGGAACATGTAATCTTTCTGTTGGTTATCCCTTGATCTCTCCCCAAGAATAGCCAATCTTCTTTTACAATCATATTTTACTTCATCATTATTCCTTATTTATGGCATGTAGCAGCATACACATCTTCCATGTGTTTTTCCATAAAACTCTTGGTGATACTCATCCATGAAACAAAGATTAAAGCTATTTCTTTACATTTCTCCTGACAGATTATCTTTACTAGACCAAAGAAGCTGATAAAAACCATACCTTTTAAAAAAAAACATACCTTTCAAACCTGAGGTTTGAAAGCCTCAGTCCTGTGAAGCCTCTTGGACTTGTAAGGGCCAGTTGGCATGATCTAAAGCCAGTTTACCCAACTTGGCTATGCTGAGGTTAGAAATTTGGAACCTGTATGTGTTCACATCTTTCGTTGATCTCAGAAGTCTTGATGATGTATCCTGAGAACTTCAGTAATACTTATGCTATCAAATGTTTCTACAAAATGTAACTATACAATATTTTTAACTTTCCTTCATCCACTAATTCTGTCATGCTAAAAAAAAGAAAGCAATTAGAAGTGATGGATCAAGTTTATGTCTAGTGGGCTAATTGTCCTTTGTAGTTCATCAATCTTAGATTTTTCTCTCTTCATGCCAGTTCCTTTACTTTACTAATTATTGACATAAAGTTCTCTTGGAGATATTTTTTTTCCAAACACTGACCTAGTCAAGTTGCCCTTTCCATTCACAGTCTCAGCATAGAGCAGTATAAGTTATATCATCAACATTCAATGCTATATTTGTAGTGGATCTGTGATTTCTTAAGTGGAAGGAATTTCCCTCCAGTAATGGAGATTTGCAAATATTCTATAACTTAGAGAAGCTTCCCTTGGGTACTGAAAAGTTGAATGGCTTGTCCAGTCACACAGTAAGTTTATATATAGGGAATAATATTTACAATGATTATATAACCTAGATTTTAAACTTCTCCAAATGTTCATCCTTTTTTCTTCATCATTATCTTTTTTACCTACTGCATTTTATGAAGTTGCCTTCCATTTCATTCCTTCATGTTGGGCAAAAAAGTAAATACACAAATTAACCTGCTTACTTTGTGAGTAGAGAGGTAAGTAGGTAGAGAGATGGATGGATGGATTGATGGATGGATGGATGGATGGATGGACAGTTGAAAGAAGGCAAGGAGAAGAGAAAAAGACAGACACAGAGAGAGAAGAGAAAAGAGAGAGATAGAGAGAGAGAGAAAGAGAGAGGGATTTTAGATGGAGACATGCATGCACATATTCAGCATTAAATATAATGGGGGAATAGAAATATGCCTGCCTTGCAGGAACTTCTATTCTAATGGAGAGAGGCCACACATAAAGGAGTAGTGGGGGAAAAGGTTGGGAAAGGGTATAGAATTGGAGGGATGATCTAGAGAGAGGAAAAGGGAGTAAAGTGAAGGCTAAAAACCTGCCAAGAAAAGACAAAATCAAAAATACTGTAGGTCAAGTGTTTCCAGGGACAGGCTTCAATGTTGTCATGAGAAGATGGGGATAAAAGCCACAGTGGAATTGACAGAATATTTCTTTTTCTAAAAAAATGAAACATTTGTAAACTCAACAAAAAATTGGAAGAAATGGAAATAATAGTTTTTCTATATGTGTGGGGAGAAGGAATTTCAGTTACTTAACATCTGAAAAGGTCAGACGAAGAAAAAGAGAGAATGACGTGTAAAAATAAAGTGAGTATAAATCTGTGAGTTGAAGTGGGTGGAGGAGAAAATCACTAGAAAAAAATGTTTTTCCATAAATATTTCAGCTCAAACTCTGACATCTAAAATCTTTAAACAATTGACACAAATGATGAGCCATATCCATTCTTTGGTGGATAAGTGATGAAAGCATGTGAATAGGCATTTCTTAGAGGAAGAAACAAATTGCCAATAATATCCCCAGAAAAGCATTCAAAGTCTTAAAAAATAACTCAAAGAAATTCAGATGAACCAATTCTGGTGTTCTATTTTATCTCTGTTAAATGGACAAAGAGAATTTAAAATATTAAAATAGAATATTGATAGGACTATGGAGAAAGCTATATTTTTATATAGATATGAATAGATGTTACCTTTTGCAGTTTAAAAATCTGGCATTATATAGTAAGAGTGATGGAGTTGCTCATGCCCTTTGACCTAGTAGCCATACTACTAGAATTATACTTTTAAAGTGGTTATAGAAAGTAAAAGAGAAGGAAAGTTAAGATGGGAGGGCAGTTAGAGCAGATGGGGAAATATATATATATATATATATATATATATATATATATATAAAACCTTCATAGTAGCACTATACTAAAAATAGCTTCCAAACTGTCATATGTCCAAGAGGAATGGCTGAACAAATTGTTGCATATGAACATCACAACATTATTGTACCTTAAGAAATGATAAATATGATGACTGAAATTATATAGGAAGACCTAGATAAAAGGATGTAGTGTAAAAAGAATAAGAACAACAATATGCACTACTGATTACAACTTTGTCTTTAAAAAGCAAGCAACAAAGAAACCTGGGGAAAAAATAACTTAAAAGACCAGTGGAAGGCATAGAAGTAAATAGGGTATTTTTGCAATGCTTTACTAAACTCAATCAACAGTTTTACACAATTGTAAATTAGAGCATATGGGTTTATTTATGTTTTTATGTCTTTTGTTGGTTAGTGCATTTAGAATTTTTAAAAATAACTCAGTTGTGATTTGAAAAGAAACTGTCTTCATTTCAGATTATTTTAAATAGGCCACCTGTTGAGGTAATAAGCCAAACTTGCTTTTTATTCAATCCCCACTAAAATAGGAACCCTCATTTTAAAACTTCATCCCTCCTCAGATACTTCCTAGATATGTGACGCTGGGGAGGTCACCTATCCCAAATTGCCTAGCTCTTACCATTCTTCAGCCTTGGAACTAATTCTTAGTATTGATTTTAAGACAGAAGGTAAGAGTTAAAAATGTTTTAAACCATCTCTCTATATCAGATTGTTTATATTCCCAGAGGTTAGTAGAAAGGGTGGAAGGGATTGAGGCAAGGAGATTGGAAATAAGGGAGAATTTGGAATGCAATTTTTTAGATGAATGTTATTGGAGAAATTTTACATGTAATTTGGGGGAAAATAAAATGTTACAAAAAATAAATAATTCATCTTTCCTTTGTAAACCGAACAAGTGCATGAGTATAGATTTTTTCTATAGAATCCCAAATTTTTAGACTAGAATTCAGACTATTGTGAACTTTCTTCATATCCCCATCACTTAGCACAATGTGTAGTTTGTAATAAGCCCTTACTAAATGCTCATTGATTTGACTTGACTTGAAAGAGACTTCATTGTTCAACCCATAACCCAACAAAGATCCACATTACAAAATATTCCCATAATGGTCATCTACTCTTTTCTTGAATATATACAGAATATAGAGGCATTTTCCATCTTATTAAGCATATCCATGAGGACATTTAATTGTTAGAAAGTTCAATAATGTAGATATGTTTCACCAAATAGTAGAACTAAATTTTATGACACCTACGGTAAGAATCAAAGACTAATAATTTATCTAAGATGAAAAAGAAAGTCAGTGGCTGAGTTGAGATTAAAACGAAAGACTCCAGAATTCTATACACCAAATCATTCTTCCTCCCTGAGGTTTCTGAATGGACCGAACATTATGAGTGATGTAGATGCATGGTACTTCTTGACAGTTCAATGTAGGCTGAAATGTGGATTGGACAAGCTTTTATGACACTAAAGGGAACTAGCAAGTTATCAATTCTCTCCATTTGCTTCAAGCAGTAAGAGCTTTCTGTATGTACTCTTCATACATGAATTTAACTTGTCTACAGGTATGCAATGTTTATGAATCAGTGAGATTCTCTTCTACTTGTTCACTTAGACTGCTCTTTTTTTTCTATTACCCTTTTAGCTGTCACTATTATCCACCCTGATCTCCAGTCATGGTTGCTTTTAAATGTACTCACCAAAATTGGGTTTTATTTAGCATTTACGAAAAAGAGAATAAATACTGCCCCCAAACAAAGTAGACTGAAAATGCAATTCTATTTTTTCTTCTGTTCCAGCGGAAGATAACATATAAATCAGTATAACAGAACTTACACACTATATTTTTTTCGTTATGTGGTCAATAGAGAATGAATTCCTTTATTTGAAATATAGTGCCTTTTCCTGACCAAAAATACATATTTTGAAGGCATCGTTTAATCTGATTCTTTCTTAACTTAGAAACATGATACTCTGTGAGAGATATGTACCTCACCGAACGAAATAAATAGAACTAACATTTATTTTCATAAATTGGCATTTCTAAACTAATTATTCTTCCAGGATTCTAAATGACTACAAAGCATAGAATATGACAGTTTCTAAAGAAATGTAGTTGCAGATCATCCAAAGAGCAATGGAGAGGAACAGAGTTAGTGAAAGGAAGCTATAGTATATTGCCAATGAGGGGACACACAGTAGACCTGGTTTAAAAGTCATTGTCAGAGAAAATGCACAACTAGAAGGAGAAATAGGCAGTCATAAAGAGAGGGAAAAGAACAACCAAGAGACAGAATATTACTAATACCCACTACAATGTCCAAAGGGCTAGAGGGAGGACCTTAGCATCTATCTTGGGATTTACTGAAAGACACTGGGAAGAAAAAGACATCCACCAAACAGGATAAAAAGTCATGGCTGAGTTGTGACCTATGCAACTGGAAGAAGTGCCTCACTGATGAGATCATGAATCCATTAAAGTACTAAAGAAATAATTACAAACCCTGTGCTGAATAAAGAAACAGAATGATATGTTACTTCAATGGAGCAAATTTACTCTGATCATAATTTAACAAGTTGTCTGGAGATTAAAGCCTTTGTCAAATTAAACAGTAGTATGGACTCTGTGATGCCAGTTGAATGTAAGTTCATTGAGGCAGTGATTGTTTTCATTTTGTCTGTATCCATGATGACTAGCATAATACCTTTATATAGTAAGTGTTTAATAAATGCTTATAAAAGTAAATCAAATGAGTATTTAATAGAATGTACATGATGTCCAGTTTTAACATATAGATAAGAATTTCTTGACATGTGGGGATTTTAAATATTTACAAAAGTTAGAATTTGGTAAAAACACTAATCAATTGAAAAACAAACAAGAGATATAACTTATTCAGTGACAGTGAAAATATGTTTTTTAGGAATAAGAGACAGAAGTGGTAGTTATTTGTAAAATTAAAAAAATAAGATACAGAATGAATAATGAAATTTTTGCAATGCATCACAAAGAGAAACATAGAAAGGGGCTTGCAAAATTTATACAAAAACAAAAATAACTACCTGGAAAAAAGAATGAGACTTTTAATAGGAGTTTCCCCACTAAATAAACATAAAGATATACTCAAAAGTAAGAAGCAAATGATCTCGAAAATAATTGCTAGAGAAAATGAAAGGTCTTCAAAAACCAAGAAAATAAGTGTTAATTTGAAGTATGAGACCCCAGAGCTGAGAATGTTTCTATAATTGCCTAGTGTCCTTTAGGAACTTGTGGCTCATTACAGGGGGAGAAAAGACTCAGAGAGCAATCTTCGTTTGTTTTTTGTTTAAATAGCAAAATCTATTAGGTTGGAATGCTTCTAACATAATAGAATTTTATGTCCCATTCTTTCAAAATGAACTGTTCTTTGCTTTGGAGAAAAAAAAAGTGAGTGAGAGATCAAATCAAAGGTAATCTAATGTCTTATCAGACTGTTCTCTGATTTAAATGAGAAATGATTAGTGCAATAAAATCCTCTCCAATCTTTGCTTTGGAGAACTAAGGAAAGGAAATCTTGTAGGTAGGAAATCATGTCATTTCAATATGGCCATGTAGTCATTTTCTTCAATGATGACTCTGCTATTGAGGTAGGATAATCAGATATTCTTATATACTAATAAATCTGTATTTTCATCAAATATGAGTACTGGAGGTATTCAGAAATGCAGAACTCAACTCATCATTGTCTACCCAACCAATGACACTCTTGTCTATGTCTGTCTATAACAAGGAGTCTTAATTTGTGTGTGTGTATGTGTGTGTCTTAACCTATTGAAATGTTTCTCTTTCAAGTGTCAATTGAGATTCTACCTTCTCTACAATGTATTGCCTGATTCCTCTAGATAGATATATTCTTCCTCTTGTTATAGATAAATCATCTGGCTTGATCTCTGTTATGAACTTGAAGGCATACCATTTAGAATGTTAGCCTCAGAGACCAGAAAAACTGAATTCAAAACCTGTTCAAGATATTTACAATGTGACCCTGGACAAATAATTTCCCCCTCTCAACTTTATTATCCTTGTCTGCAAAATAGGGATGGCATTAATACCTAATCAAACCAAAATTTATGTGTAAAGCACTTTATAAAGCTTAAAGGTTTTTATGAATATTTGCTATAATTGCTTGAGCTATGGATAGCTGGATATGTCTTAAGTAGCTCCCAGAAAATAAGTTCCTTGAAGATAGGACCTGTGTCATATTTTCCCTTTATATTACACTGACTTGGACACAGTAAATTCTTCATTGAATCAAATGTGTGAAGAGAAATCTTTATTTTGAATCTATAGTGTTTGTGAAGCTTTTAAAAAATTCTCTTATTGCCTATATATTTCCAACATTCTTCCCTTGGCTAGGATAAATATTCCCTGTCTCCTTCAACTAATCTTCACATGAGATGGACTCGGTTAGGCATTTATCCAAATCATTAGGCAAAAAAAAAAAAAATTAAACAACAGAGTCAAGCACAGATGCCTAGGGAACTTCACTGAGAGCTTTCTTTAAAGCTGACATTGAGCTATTAACAATTCACTTCTTTTTTAGTTTTTCTAATCATTTAACTAGTTCCAAATCTATCTTCTTATTATGTCACCTGGGACATATATTTCCAAATTTTATACAATAGCATGAGATACTTTATCAAACATTTTGCTGGAATCAATATAAACTATTCATATAGTTTATCATCAATCTATTCTTTAATAACTCTACCAAAAAAAGTGCATCTTGCATGACCTGTTCTTCATGAAGTCATGTTGATGTTTTTCAATAACTATTTCCTTTTCTAGATGTTCATTAATTATCTTTTTCATGATTTATCCCAGTATTTTATAATTCTACATGGACCCAGATAATTTGGTGTAGGATAAAGAGAATAATTCACAGAATCCAGAAAATCTGAGTTAATGTATAAAATACGGTTTCTTTAACCAATCCTCAAAGATCATGATATCAAAACTCTCACCATCCTTTGGATGTACTATAACTTATCAAAAGTATTGTAGTCTTTCCTAAAATGCAATGTCCCAAACTTTGACATGATCTGAACAATGTACAGAGTACAGAGGGATTAGATCCCCTTTCATTCTAGATACTATACCTTATATGGATCAATTTCTCATGAGTTCTTTGGCTGCCATGTCATATTGTTGACTCACTCATCTCGAACTTTCAGAAAATTTAACCCCTAGGTCTTTTTCACATGAACTCTTCTTTAGTCATATCTATCTTCATCCTGTTTACTTATTCTCTCTTTTCTGAAAAAAAAACTTTGAGTGAAATTTTCCATTTATTGCATTTTTATTTAATTCAGTCCATAATTCTTCCTTTCTTTGATCTTTTTGGATCCTGATTTTGCCTTTGTGTACTATATCAGCTGATTCTCACAGCTTCATGTCATCAGAAACTTTGATTAACTTATTCTATAACTTTATTTGAGTCAGGATTAAGTGGATACCTCCTATATGACAATTCTAGGTGACCTTGGAGAACTTATAAAACCATACTGACTCAGTTTCCTCATCCATAAAAGAGGGATAATAATATCTGACCATGCCTCTTAAAATATTGTTGAAAGATATTCATACCTTCTCAAAGAAGCCTTTCCTGATCCCTCCTAATTTTGATGTGTTCCCTCTGTTGATTATCCCTGATATAGCTTGGGTATACCTTGTCAGTCTATAATCACTTGCCTGTTGTCTTCCCATTAAAATGGGGGCTCCTCAAGATCAATGTGTAACTATGTGGCAACGTGAATGGAGTGTTCAACCTGAAATTAAGAAGACATCTTCCTGAGTTCAAATCTGGACTCAGATACTGACTAGCTTTGCGACCCTGGGCAAGTCATTTAATCGCCTTTACTTCAGTTTCTTCATCTGTAAAATGAATTGGAGAAGGATGGGGAAAACCACTCCCATTTTCTTTTCCAAGAAAACTCCAAGAGGGGAGATGAAGACATAAACATGATGAAACAACTGAACAACATCCTTGAAGATCAATGACATTTGCTTTCCTATGTCTCCTTAGAGCTACAGTGCCTGGTATAGAATAGGCACTGAATAACTTTATTGACTACAAAAATACTGTCAAAAGGATAAAAAGAGTATAGTGGTAAGAAAATGTGTAGTGGGTAGAAAGTAGGAATTGGGATCAGAAAGATAGGTTTCCAAATGTTATCTCAGGAATTAAGTTATGTACTCTGAGCAAGTCACTCATGTGCCTCACCTATAAAATAAGTCAGTTATAGTAGATGACTTCCAAAAGCTCTTCCAGCATTAACTCTGTGATCCTACATACAACAGACAAGAAAAGTGCTTAAGTTCTAGTTTGTACTCTTAGTTCTGCCACCCATTTTTCCTTTTACCATGGGGTACATCAAATGATTTTTTTTCAGGCTTACATTTCTCAACTACAAAATGGACGGACACATGGAATCAAGATGCAGACTAAAGCATACATGTTCAGATAGGCCAAAGTGTGGGAATTGATTTTAAATGGTAGTAAAGAGAGTAGTAGAGAGGGGACAGAAATATTGTACTAAAAAAAAAAACAAACAAACAGTGGATAAATTATCATTTGTCAATAAATCACATGTAAATTATTAATAAAATGACACACTTAAAATAATAAAAGATAAACTAGAGGTGACGATGTGAATGATAAAAGGAGCATTGGTTTTGGAGTCAAAGGATCTGGGTTCTAATTCCATTTCTGAAAACTCCTGTATGAGCTGGGACAAGCCATATGAGCATACAACCACACTTCAGATTCTGTTTCCTCACTTAGAAAATAAAGGATGTGGAATAGATGGCCTCTTATATCCTTTCCAACTCTAGATCATAGGATCACTGATGAGACAATATAACAAGTGATGGGGAAGACCTCTTATGGCTCTAAAATTCTATGTTACTCCATTTGTTTCTGTGAAAACAGTCTTAAAAATATAACACACCTTCATAGTGCAAGGTATTTATTTTAACACCCAATCTGGCTGATGTTGGCTTTCCCTGTGACTCTGATAACTGTTGATTTGTCTGAGTGTTTTAATGCAAACACCTTAAAAAACAGAGCCATACTTTCTATTAAAACATGGTGGGCGTTCCAGTAAATTTGCCATTAAGAGCTCCTTGGTTCCAGTAGTAAAATGCAGGGAGGGAATGGTAGCAAATTGTTTGGCTATTGATTTACACAAAATGTGTTCTTTTTATTCCACATTCTCAGATTCCAATATTCCTTTTAGTTTGTTGTCTATCCTCTTCTCTTTCTCATAAATCCTTTGCCATCCTTTCCTTGATTCCAGTCCAATCTAATCCAACAAGCCCTTTTGAAAGTCTTACTATGTCTAAAGCATAAAGTGGGGTCCTCTGCTCAACTTTGTGTGGAGATATGAGGTAGCAAAGCCCTCAAAGAGATTTTTAAAATTTTCTTAAATTTTTAAAAGTGCTTCACACTGTATCTAGTTCATAGTAGGTGCTTACTAATCCCCCACTTCACCCTTGCTGTTTTAGGAATCCAGTGCTACCTACGAATGTCTACTCAACATTTTTGTTTCAGCACTTAATTTAATCCAATGAGCATTTATAAAAGAAAATAAATTTAGCCCTAGTAAGGACCTTGGGGGTTATGTAGATGTGCTCCTTCATTTTATACATGAGGAAACAGGCCCAGAGAGATGAAGGGACTTGACAAGTTCAAAGAGTGAGGATGAAAATCTACTTCTGATGAATCCAAATCCATTGCTTTTTCTCCTCTAACATGTAGTCTGCTTATATAATACTGAGTAAGCATCAGGAGCTGTGCTAGGCATTTCCAATAAGACATAAAGCTCTGGGTTTGGAGTCTAAGCACTTCCATAATTCTGTTACTTAATGGAAGCACACTGTTGGACAAATTACTTCACCTCTCTGGGCCTCAGTTTCCTCATCTGAAAAATTAAGAGGTTGGACTACATGAACCCTGATTTTCCTTCTAGCTCTGAGTCTAAAATTCTGGTTTACCTGAGTCAACAGAGTTGTTGTTGTTTTTTTAATACACCTTAACAATAAAACCTGCACACCTGGATAGTAATGGCCCCATTGTCACATTGGGAACATCACAATCTCCCCAGATTTCTGAGACTGCAACATAGCTCAGATTCTAGTTTCAACAGAAGAAAAGTGAAGTTTATTTAAAATGATTGGTTCTGAATGTATTTGAGTTTTATACCTGCCATCCCATATTACTTTGCCCCTTTAGGGTCCTTATGGAACCAAGGCTTCATCTATTTTTACCAATTTCTGCTTAAAAATTGCTGGAGGAGCAAGCTAATGCTAACAAAGAAGCCAGCTTGGCAGATAAAGCCCCAAGGAAGCAAAAAAAAATTATCTATATTAGAGTAGTATTTCAAAATTAATCCCACATTCCAAAAAGTGCCATACTTGGATTTAGCAATCCCCATTAGATAAGCAGGATCTGAATTAGCAATGGAAGACTTAGTCCAAGTGCTCTGCTGGAAGCATATTATTTAAGAGACCATGCCCAATAGCATTAAGGAGATATGTGTTGGAGTCCAGATCTGGAAACCCAATGGGGAATAGAGTACCAACTTGTACAATTTCTTCTTATTAGTTCAGCTTTTCTCATGTGTGTTACCAAGGAGGGCAGGACCAGGCGCAGATCCTAAACTAAGTCATCTGCAGGAAACCCTGCCTGTCCTAAGTAGGAAAGATCTATCCAGAATTGGACTCAGACACAGTTAACGTCATCTTGTGAACTCACCATGTTCCTAGAAAAAAAAAAAAAGCTATTATTAGACGTTGATGGTACCCCATCTTATATTGACTGGATCCGACATCTATAAAGATTACATGCTTCTTTCATTGTTTATATACATGCTGTTTGATTGTCTGATAACATCTGCACATGGGAGTGTAAATTTCAACTTTGTTGAAGTTTCCCAAAACAGTTATGAGTTCCAGCTGTTTGTTCTTGCCTTTTCAGTGGAGATCTTACATTACAAAGAATCAGGGTCCTCCTTGATGGGGGTTGGGGATCAGAACTAAGATTTATCTAGTTCCTAGGTCTTCCCATTACATGGGGGATGAATTGTAAATTATTTTTTTTTCAATTGAATTTCAAATACCAAAAGCTCAGAGTAAGGGGCGTTTAAAAGCTCCCTGGTGTTCTCACTAATTTTTAAGGGATAATAGCAAATGATGAAGTTTGTCATGTAGCTGGGAAGAAGCACATGAGTCAGGTAACATAAGACACTCCATCCCCAGAAAACCCTTGTCCGCGTTATGAACTAAACTTAAAGAACAAAACATACTTTTGGAGTTCAGAAATATCTATAAAAAAGAAAGAACAAGAAACATCTGGACCAACACTATTGAGCTGAGAATCAGGAGATAAGAAGTCTAAATCATTTAACATATATTGACTGAGCATTCATTATATACCTAACTGTTCAAGGCATCATGGGGGGGACAAGGTAGGGGTAGTTAAAGGGAAGGGTATATTAAACATGTAATCAACTGACCACCACAGTATATTTTCTAAAGTACCATTTTCAACTACTTGTCTTGATTCCTTGAACATTTAGGAAAAAAGAAAGGTTTCTAGATATTGAGAACTTATGACAATGTAGTTCATGTTTAACTCTTAAATAGACAGATCAAGCAAAAAAAAAAAATATGTACCTACTTATATGCCCAATGCTATGCTAGGCACTGAAAATAAAAGTACAATGAAGGAAATAATTCCTATTTGCATTCAGTGCGTATGCTAATGGAATAATAAGTACACAAATAAATGAATAAACATGAACCTATAAGTATTTTAATGTTACATATGCCCTCAGAAACTTCATATCTATTAAAAGTCATAGCCTTCAAGAATCCAGTCTTAGCTGAGGTCAAACAATTGAGTATGTCATATACCAGATGGATGACACATCGTCCCTGGGAAATTGGGGTCTGAAGGGAATATGCTACTCTGACTACCCAGTGCCCCAGCATCTGTTATTTTAAATGCTAGGTACTTGTCACTTTTCTATAAGGGTCAAAACAAGAAAAGGCTTCCTTGATTAATCGCCTATGAGTTCAGATATATATGGATCGTTAATTGATGATTCCTGTAAACATATCAGAGAAATATACCTTTGGAAGTCAATACTATTGATGCTATCAGACATCCTAGAATCCACTGTTTTAACCCAAAGGATCACATCACAGCCAATCTAATTTTTGAAATATTGCAGATAGATTATAACAAAAATTTAATTACATCATGAAAATAAATCTTTCCCTTATTCCTAAGTAATAAGTCTTCCTTCTCTCCAAACAAAATGTTCATAAATTTTGGTATTTTATGTTGAATTGAATGTTTTGTTTTTGTTTGCTTGCTTAAGAGTCAATCTTGTCAAGCTTATAAATCAGGGGGTGGGGCAGAAAAATCCCAATAACTTTTCAATATTATTTTTTCCCTCATGGTTTTATTTTTTAATTCTTTAAAATCAATTTTAAGTTTAAATTTCTAAATACTTATTCATTAATAACATCTAAATTTTATCTTTCATTTTTATTAATCAACTAACTAACACTTATTAAGCACTAATTATGTTCTGGTCATTAGAACAAGCAGCGGGGACAGAAATAAAATAAAATAAAGCAGAGACAGTTTTTGTTTGTGCCAACTATCCACCTAGCATTGAAAATACATTGTAAAACACCTTTATATAGAGTCAGAGGATCTGGGACCAAATCTTGACTCTGCTAGTTTTTAATTATATAACTTTGGGCAAATTATCTCAACCCTCTAAAACTATGACCCTAGAATTCCATCCATGCTTTTCCTATCAAAAATTCTACAAACATGTTACTAATTTGGAAAGTCATTTGGGTTTGAACTCTTCTACCCACCTCTAGCAAAACTATATGAAGACATATCAGTTTTGGTGACTGAAATATTATGAGTCCTAGAACATGGAAAAAAAAACTGAAAAAAAATTAATGTCCTGTCCTTGTCCATTTGTGTTTTTATCTGCAAGACTTCCAGGTTTCAAATCATAATGAAACAACATATTCCAAGAGTTGTTGTTATTGTTTGTCCTTAATAGGCAAAAAGGACTGATGAATTCCAGGGTAATGTTCTGACTTGTGCATGAATCAGATCCAAGTGAGGCAAAATTGCACAAAGCCATCAGTCTGACTCTCTCTTCCAGAATCATTGAAGTCTAGTGGCCAGGCAAAAGTTAGGACAACTGGTAATGGTCCAGGATACACTATGTCTTCACATTCTTGTGATAGGCATCCCCCACCCCAATTCACTGAGGCATTTGTGTCCCATCAGTTACCCTCAACATGCTTTAGCCCCTTTGCCAAAATGGTTTACCAGAGTATGGCTACCATGCATTCTAGAGTTTCTACTCCAAGAGTAAGGAATATTAAAAGCAAGAAGATTCAATGGCTAAAATAATCACAAAAATCAGCCAGTTAATCCAAAGGCATTTATTGCAGTTAAGTTCTTTTGTATAAAGGCAAAATGAAACAGTTCTGTGTACTTTTCTTCTTTATATATCTGTAGTTAAAGCATTTGTTTATTTTACTCATTTCTTCTTGGCCCTCTTTTATATAATGGCCAAGAACAGAAACATTCTACGCCATGAAAATGCCACTCTTTGTCTTTGAACATGGTGTTGCATTGTAGCTTCTCATTTGTTGCTTATGGGAAGGTTTCACATATTATCCTAGCCCTGTACAGTTCTTATATGTTTTTACTCTGGTTAGTCAACAAATATTTATTCTGTGCTTTCTAAATGCAACTTGGCCTAGCAGGTATGACCCTGGGCTGTTAGAAGACCTGAACTTGGCTCCTACCTCTTGTATTTTGACTCAAATAAATCCCTTGGATTCATCTACTAATTTTTTTCATTCATTCATTCATTCATTCATTCATTCTTCATAGATTGGTGGCCATCTTCTTCAGTGTAGGAAGTACCCATACCAGGAGTTCCCTACCATGATAAAATCCCAGATTGTTTATGTATTTGTCCAGTCTCTCAATTTTTCCTGCTACAACTTCTGAAGACTTTACTACCAAAATGCACAATGGCCTTTGTTTTTCGTAGCATACGAAAAATCAATGCATTATTGCTTTTATTTTTTATAGTGTGCTTTTTTAGATGGAAAAAAAATCTTTCTCGTTTCCTTTCTCTTTCTCCTCCCCCCTTTTTAAATTTCATTTATGCTCACCTTTCCATGGCACATGAGTGACACTTCCTTCTTTTGAATAGATTACAGTAGACTGGTTCAGAAGTCTAGTTTATTACCTGATTCTTCTTTATGGATGCAGATAGGCTCTTGGAGACAAAGCAAACTTGAATCTTGCCTGAGTATTTGCTTAGTTCCAGAACATTCTAAAACAAGAATTTAGGTGTTTCTCAATAGTGTTGAGACTTAAATCTCTGGGCCCTGTCCTTCATTGTTTAATCTTTATCTGTTTCCAACTTTAGCAGGTCTTTGCTAATTACTTTGATCTTTGTGATAACAAACAAACATAAAACCATTAAAAAACAGCTATGGGAATTTTCTGGGAAGCAGTGACCAATAGCTGATCCCTGGGAAAGGGCACCCACAGATAAGTTAGTTTTGTTGAGATATTATCGGTTGCTCAACCCAGCAAGAAAATGGAAAGAATGAGGTATTTCTACACAATTGTCAAGGATTACATTTTAATTTAGTACTGAGTGACCGGGTATGAATAAGATAAGAAGCGACTCAGATAGCCTGTATCTGGATATTCAGTGAAGAAATTTAAGAAATAAAATGTTATTTTCTTTTTCAGAGCAAGAAAAACATATCAAAATGAAAATTCTCCAAACTATGCATGACACTGTTTTCTTAGTGTGTCATATAGCATTCAGATACTTAAAACTTTGGGACAACTAGGTGGATCAGTAGATGGAAAACCAGACTCAGAGAAGGGAGGTCCTAGGTTCAAAATCTGGCCTCAGACACTTGCTAGCTGTATGACTTTGGGCAAGTCACTTAACTCCCATTGCCTATCCTTTACTACTCTTCCCCCTTAGAATTAATATGTAATATTGATTTTATGATGGAAGACCACTGGTTAAAAAAATTACAAATACTTAAAACTTAACTCAGCAGGATATTTCCCTCCACACAATAAAAGAAGCAGCTAGAGTTTAGAGAGGAGTAGCTTCCTATTGTGATAATCACATTTTTTAACATGCAATAGCTAATAAAGACATTACTTCTACATTCAATAGCATAAACTGTTAGTCCATTGGGAAAGAGTCATCCACTTAATAAACATTTATTAAATACCTATTATATACCAGGCACTGATAATAAGCACTGATGATAAAAAATAACTAAAATAAAGACAATCCCTGCCTTCAAAGATCTTACAGTCTAAAGGAGGAAGAAGACATGGAGAAGGGTAGGAGGAGAAGTTGGGAGGGTACCTGGTATGGCGCCATGATGGAGAAGTCCAAAGGAGTGTAACTGAGTGGGAAATGAAGAGATGACTGGCCCAAGTGCCCTCCTTACATTGAGGTTTAGGGAGGGAGCTTTTTGCTCTGCCCACCAATCAATATGACAATTGGGTATGGATACAGGGTGATTTGATCTTGCAAAATGATGAGGTTCCTGAGATGAGGGGCAGGGGGAAGAAAGCCAAATGATTGACACTATGTGAAAAATGAAGCATCATGATGAGTGAGTATAATGGAGATAAGTTTGAAGCTCTATGTGGGATGATTGTCCATATATTTTATGACTAGTCAGGAGCAGAAGATGGCTTTATATAACTGAAAGTCATCATGCTTGTGTGTAACATTAGGTAACACAATGTATAACTGATTTCCGAGTTGAAGTTACCTACTAATATATGAAAAAAAATCTCTAGCATCACATGCCCAGCAGGTCCAATATTTTGTCCAAATCAGGAGGAATTTGATATTTTATTCCACTTTGGGATAGCCCCGGTTGTGAGGAAGATTTTGTTTACATTAAGGTCAAATTTGTTTCCTAGGAATGCATATCCATTGCTGCTAGTTCTAGTAAACTGAATACCTCTCCCAGATAATGAGCCTTCACTCAATTGAAGACAGTCACCACTGGAGTAGATGGGTGGCAGAGTAGATAGAATGCCAAGCTGAAGTCAGGAAGATTCAACTTTCTAGGTTCAAATTTGGCCTCAGACACTTACTAGCTGAATGATACTGAGTAAGTCACTTAAATCTTTGCCTCAGTTTCTCCATCTGTAAAATGAGCTGAAGAAGGAAATGACAAACTACTCCAGCATCTTTGCCAAGAAAACCCCAAATGGGGTCATAGTCAGACATGTCTGAACAATGATCAAACAACAATAACAATTCCCACTTGCATCCACTACTAGTCTCTTCTTCAGGCTTAATATCCCCAATTCCCACAAAGATTAGGGATATGGGGGGAAACTCTTAATGAGTAGCCTAAGGAAGTCAGGCTAGGTGAATGAAAGTATGGTGGAGCATTCCAATGAATTACTAAAGTTGCCATGGAACCTATGGCTCTTAGAGTAACTTCTTGGCACAATTTAGATGTGGAACTTCCTAGAGACTAAGTAACAACATAAGATCTCTTCCCAGTCCAGATGCAATAGAGTATGAAACATTTAATAATACAAACATTGAGTGGCCAAAGAGGCCATATTTTACTGAGATTAGAAATATTCCCCAGTCAAATAGAAACAGCTGCAAGTACAGAAAGTCCCATGGAGATCTCATTCTCAAGAGATTCCACAACCCAGTTCTCAACTCCCCAGAGGTTTGGGAAATGTAGATAAGGTCAGAGAAATGTAGTTAGAAGTCCAATCTGAGTTGTTCTTTAAATAGAATTGCTTCCTTTAACATTCCTCACTCAGAAATTTTGAACATAGTGCAATTTCAACTATTCCTATTGATATTTTTTTTCCTGTTAATTAAAAATAACAAATGATGTCCATGTCTGAAAGGAGTTATGCTCTCTAGTGGTAGGTGCCACCTGAGCCTGTAAATCATTCGACTTGGGGGAATGGCCAAGCTCTGTTCCCCAATCAGCAACATCTGTGATGTGAAAAGAGCACTCAAGAGGTTAAAACCAATTTTGGCTTGTCAGTCTCTAGGCAAATGCAGTGGAATCTTCAGAAACAGTCCTGTGATGAGGGATTGTTGAATGGAAATAAGCTAAATAAACCTTCCTGTATGGATCACTGAGAACACCAGGCTCTTTTGTTTGAACTTCTGATTTCTCGTCTGGCGTCGCTTGGAGAAATGTGGGTTTCTGTTGAGATATCATGTATTTCCTACCATTTCAAGAAATCCTCATGGAAGAGAAGTTCATTGAGACCATCTGTAATGGGTTTAGTAGGGCTGTGATTAATATGGACCACCCGACTATTCCCTTGTTTGACATGTGGGAAAATTTGTAATCGGTTCCTGGTGAGAGAGATTTCAGTGAGGACCCAATTTCACTTGGATACTCCAGTTACCACCAAACTCAGTCACCAAACCCACACATGGCAAGAGTCCATGCATGCCAGCAGAGGTGGTTTCTTCTCTTCCTTCCCCCAATTCTGTGCCGAGAGTACTGATAAGTAAAGTCCAAATGATCCCATGACAAGGAGATATGGGTACAAAACTGAGGTCTGTGGCAAGCAGCCTAGTGTGGCACATCTTTATCGACTTGATCATTACTCAAATAAGAGCCAGTTCAAGCAAGATAACAGCTGTTTTGATTCTGATTTTCAAATATTCTCAAACAATCCAATCCCATGGAAGGCTCTCTTGAAGGGCGAACATTCAACTGTAAACATTGGAAAGAAGCATTCTCATGATGTCAGTAAGACAAGCATGTAAGAAGTAACGTGTATATTCTGGAAAGCTCACTACCTATTTGGGCCAAGAAACAGAGTCTAGCACAAGTTTTCTTATGTGTCCAAGAGGACTTGATGGTATGCAGATAGAAGGGAAGGGGAAAAAAAAGACAAGAGGGGGTTGGTATTGCACAATCTCAGGATTTTCAGCAGATGTTAGCGCAAGGAAATGGTGCCAGATTTTGTCAGGTAGGGAGAGATTAAGAGAGCAGGTAGAAAAGCAAACAGGCTGGATATTTTATTACAGGATCACCTCATTCAGTTTTCATCCATTTAGCTCTACTCAATGAGGCAGGTGCCACAAGATACAAGAATAAAGGAAGAGACCAAGGCTCCATATTATCAGGAGTGCAGATCTCATTCAGGGCAATGTACACCCATTGTGTTTGTAATTGCTCTGATTGTTATCTGATGTGTTAGAGCTGTTTTGTCTGAGACATCATGCCATAGCAAAGACGTTCCCTAGAATGCCTCTCATGGAGAAAGCTGGGACCAAATTTGTCTTATAACAAACACGACAGTGGCTATTGACCAGTTGTAAGTGATAAATGTTCAGTCACTGGAATTTACCAAGATGGTAAATAGCTATTTCTCTCTTTTTATCAAGCATGCACAAATACACACATACACACACATGTATATACTCATGTGTGGCTAATTGATGCCTTTTGCTTTTTTTAATATCTAATTCATGTCTAGATATATAGCCTTCCTTCCCTTTTGTGCAAGCTTTCCCTTGTAACAAAGATTTAAAAAGCAAAGAAAAGTTCAGCAAAACCAGCCAATTTAGTACCAAGTCTGGAGGGCAGTCTGGCATGATTGGACTTTGATTCAGGTTTGAATCTTTCCTGAGACACTTAGTAACAGTGTCACTCTGGGCTAGTCACTTAATCTCCCTCATCTGAAAAATGGGGATGACAATAATAGCATCTAGCTTCCGGGATGATCATGAGAATCAAATGAGATGGTGTCTGTAAAGCACTTTGCAAACCGTAGAACTCTATATAAATGTTAGCTGTTACATAGGAAAGAAGCTTGGCATAATGCATAGAGGTCTACCTTCAAAGCCAAGAAGACCTGAATTCAATCCTCCCTCTGATTTGGCTGTGTGAAACTGGGTCACTAGGTCTCTAAATCCATTAAGTATTCTAGGCACCTCTCTAAGACTAAAAGTATAGGGCAGAAATGAGTCTCCCTTATGGAAGGGAGTTTCCTCATCTAGAAGTTCCTTACATCCCTGAAATCAAAGATCTAATCTGTGTCAGGAAGCAACTAGCAGAAATGCAATGAAATCAGGAAGACCTGAGTTCAAATTCAATCTCATACTAGCTGTGTGACCCAAAGTGAGAAAGTCACTTAACCTCCCTGTCTGCCTTAAATTTCCTCAATTGTCCTTTCCTCTCTTCTTCTCTCCTTCTATTCCTACTCCTCTGTCATCTTTCTTTCCTTTTTTTCTTTCTTTTCTTCTTCTCCTCCTTTCACTCCTTCCTTCCCTCTTCTCTTATTTCCTCTTTCTTGCCTCCCTCCTTCATTCCTCTCTCCTTTCTCCTCTCTTTCATACCTCTCTTCCTTCCTTCATCTTTCCCTTAACTCTTTCCTTCCTTCTTTTCATTCCTCTTTCTTTATTCCTCTTTTCCTCCCTTTATCCCTCCCTTCCTCCCTCCTTCCTCCCTTCCTCCTTTTTCCCTTCTTTCCTTCCTTCCTTCCTTCCTTTCTTCCTCCCTTCCTTCCCCCATCCTTCCTTCCTCCCTTCCTTCCCCCTCCCTCACTTCCTTCCTTCTTTTCTTCCTTCCTCCCTTCCTTCCCCCTCCCTCCCTTCCTTCCTTCTTTTCTTCCTCCCTCCCTTCCTTCCTTCCTTCCTCCCTCCCTCCCTTCTTTCCTTCCTTCCTTCCTCCTTCCTTCCTTCCTTCCTTCTTCCTTCCTTCCTTCCTTCTTTCCTCCTTCCTTCCTTCCTTCCTCCCTCCGTCCCTTCCTTCCTTTTTTCCTCCCTTCATTTCTTCTTTCCTCCTTTTTTTCCTCCCTTCTTTTCTTCCTCCCTTCCTTTCTTCCTTCTTTTCTCCCTCCCTTCCTTTATTCCTTCCTCCCTCTTTTCTTCCTCCCTTCCTTTCTTCCTTTTTCCTTCCTTTCTTCCCTCCTTCTGTTCCTTCCCTCCCTCCCTCTTTCTTTCACTCCTTCCTTCCTTCCTTCCTTCCTTCCTTCCTTCCTTCCTTCCTTCCTTCCTTCCTTCCTTCCTTCCTTCTTACTTCCCTATCCTCCTCCTAGTTATCATATGCAATATTACATACCTGTTGTCTCCTACTTCTATAGTAAAGGTAGTAGAAAATATTTTTTAAGCTCTCAATGGTCAAATTTGGCCACTTTAATTATACCCATAATCAGCTTTATTTTATTGGTCTTTCTACTCATTTACATTGTATTACTCATAGTATATATTGTTTTCTTGGTTCATTCTACTTTTTGCATCAGTTCATCTAAGCCTTCCCAATGTCCCCTTATTTTTTTATACTTGCCATTTTCACAGGCCATAATATTTCTTTATATCTGAGTGTCAAATTTGTTTTTCCATATACCAGGTGATGGGTGAAATATTTCTCTTGGAAGCATTCAGCCATGCTGGTATGGGTTCATTTTGGGGGAAAAAATAGAAACCTTTTTTTTTTAACTATTTCTGTATATATCATTTTTTTCCTCCTTAAATGGACCATATGCCTTAATGCAATCAAATGAAAATAATTCCTTTGCTCTACTTATTAATGACTTTTCTCATTAGTGAGGTAAGCACATACACATTGAAAAGCAAGTTGTCCCTGGGAATCATATTAATTATAAAATGAAATCAAAAGATCATCCCAAGAATAAGTTTGCTTTCAGACTCTTTTTAAGTTCTTCGATTTTCTTTACTTTAAAGAACAGAATTGGAAGGCATAAAAATGTCAGCTGTACAGATTTGCTATTAAGAAATCCTCGTTTACCTGGGAATAAAGTATAACTGCCCCCTAGGGTGTGCAAGTTTTAAAAGGCAAATTAATCTTTTAAAAAGGAGTTTCCTGTTCCACCAAGCAAAGGGGAGAATGTCTCAAAACAGAATAACATCAGCCAGCAAAAAATTAGTATAATTTTGCCTCACATCCAAAACAACAAACAACCCAAAACCTACTATGAGTCCTAGGTTAGGTCCAATTCTTTACTCTTGAATATTCATTCACTGACAAAAATAAACAAGACAAGAACACAAAATATTACAAGATCTCCTTAGGGATAGAGACTAGACTTTTGATTTCATTGGTATGAGATCCTCCTAGGGGAGTAAACTATCCCCTACAAATACAGGTCATTTGAGAGAGAAGTAGTTAATAATAATAAGAAAGATTCTTGTTATTATGATAATGATTCATCATCAAAAATTTAAGTTTTGTAAAGTGTTTTACATATGCTGCATCAATTGATCCAGCAATTCTGGGACTGTGACATATCCCCATTTCACAGATGAGGAAACTGGGGCTAAGAGGTTAAGCGACTTGCCTAAGCTCACACAAATGGTTAGTATCTGAGGCAGGATTCAATTTCAGGACTTCTTGACTCTAGATTCAATACTTTAGGCACTGCTCCATCTCATCACTAGCCATTGTCACTATGAGCTACCAGGGTCATATAGCCTGTATGTATCAGAGATGGGAATTGAACCTAGCTCTTTATCCACTATACCAGCTTGCCTCTCATATATAACTTTTGACTTAGAAGTTATATAGTAAATTATTTCTTAGAGTCATAGATAGATGGATGGATGAACAGATGGATGGATAGGCAGACAGAGAGAGAGAGAGAGAGAGAGAGAGAGAGAGAGAGAGAGAGAGAGAGAGAGAGAGAGAGAGTCAGGGTAAGATGAGAAAAAGGAAGAGTTATTTTTTAAATGAATACAACAGGATTTTTATTGGAATAATTAAGGTCAAGATCACTGGATCTTCCTCTAAGAGTCAGATTCTCTAATGGCTAAAGGACTAAGGCTAAGATAAAATGGGACAAGAACAAAGGATCATAACCCATCCATTCAATATACTTCCTGAAGTCCCTCACCTCCAACCAAGACTCTCCTGTTAGTCCTTTCCTAACCTTATGATCCAATTTCTGGGTTATCCTGGGTCCAAGAATTTTGCTATCTACTTGTTCAGTAAACAGGTCTTTAGCATTTTTGGTAATAGAATAAAATAAAAATTAGAGGAGAAACATTAAAAACTATCCCTCATCTACTTCAAATTCAACAATTCTGTTTATCACTTAAGAGAAACTAGTTAAAATCATCTAGTTCAACATCTTCATCTTACAAATGAGGAAAGTGAGGTGGAAAGGTTAAAATGACTTGTCCAACATCACCCATTTAATAAGTAGCAGAGATAGGGACTGAAACCTAGAGTTGTGACCCTAAAATCAGCATGTTTTCCACTGTTCACTGCAGCTTCCCCATTAGTACCTCAAGACAAAGTTTTAGATAAAAAGAAGGTTTTAAGAAACAGGTAAAAGTGGGAATTTTCTTTTTCCCCCATTTTTTGGATAGTTTATGTAATAAATAATCTGCCATTATGAATAACACACAGCTTGTAATTCAAGAAAAACGAGGTTCAATTACTGTCTCAGACACTTATTAATTCACATGACTTTGGACAATTCTCTTACTCTTTGAACCTCAGTTTCTCTTTCAGTCATTTGGCAATAATAATAGCACCCATCACAGAATCTTGTCATGAAGCTTGAACTCAGTAAAAGTGCTTTGTTATCTTTTAAGTAGAAGACTCTATAAATGGGAGCCATTAATAGCAGGATTCATTAGGGTTGTTGTCTAGTGATTTCACTCATGTTTGACTCTTTGTAATCCCCTTTGAGATTTTCTTGGCAGAAAAACTGGAATAGTTTGCCATTTCCTTCTCCATTTGCCATTTCTCTTCTCATTTTACAGATGAAGAAACTAAGGCAACCTGGGTTAAATGACTTGCCCAGAGTTACAGAGGAAGTGTCTGAGGCCAGAATTGAACTTGGAAAGATGAGACTTCCAGACCCCAGACCTGATATTCTCTCCTTTGTGTCATCTAGTTGATGCCCTCATTAGACTAAAGATCTGCCTCTAACTCAGCAGGTCTAAGACTGTAGTAGAATGTCAGATGATGGAGGAGTGTGTTGTTTTCATTCTTGTCTGTGTATCCTGGCACAGCCTTGGCACATAGTAGGTGTTTATTAAACGTCTAGTTCATTCAATAGGTGAATTTACTTCGACACAAATCATCACATGGTATCTCTTTATGGCACCTTTAGTAGTCACATTCTATCGATTCTCATGCCAAATGAATACCAAGTTCTAAGCGACTTTCAACATCTGTGAAGTGAAAATATTCCTGTATATCCCTCCCCTGACATGTTCCTGTGTAAGGAACAACAGAGTTACTGATCATTTTTTTTTTAACAAAGTACCTTCCTTCTGATGAGAGCAGGTGTACAAAGAGAGAAGCTTGGCTTGGAATCCACATTAACCAAATCAAAATTAGATCCCAATTTTTTTTTAATCCATCCCAACCAAATTTTAAATCTTAAAATCTCAAAAGAAAAAAAGAACATATGATTTGTTTCTGGGAAAATGATAGATTTCATTGGGCTCTTTTCGCTGGGATGGAGATGAAGTCAAAATTTAGCCAGTAGAGAGACGCATTGAAAATCTGCCCCTTTTGCCCCCTGTCTCTAGTATATTAATGGTTACAAGATGTTCAGTGAATATTTCAGTAGTCAAGAGAACCTACCTTCCCCAAAAGGGAAAAGAAAATGGGAACAGCCACAGAGGAAAAAAAAAGTTAGTAAATCGACTTGAAATATTCTTAATGTTAACAGAGACCAGCTTAGAGTAACAAAGGTTAGGACAAAGCATGGTCTAAATGTCAAAATCAGAACTAACCTCTTGATCTTAACTCTAACTTGCAGGTCTTAGCATATTTTTTTTTTTGGAAACAGATAACGATAATGCTTTCTTGCCCTGGCACACACTTTCTGATTTTTAAAAAGGCTTGCATACTAAAGTCCCTTCCTTAAGGGCTTGTTAGGAGCACCATGCTTTATAAACCTTTTAAGTGCTATATAAGCATGAGTTATTATTATTTTTGTTTCCTTTTTATCCTGACAATGAAACATTTTATGAACGAGCAAGCAAAGGAGAGTGAAGAATTAAGGGAGAAAAGGGAATTTTGTTATAGGCAATTTATTGAGTTAGCTTTCCTTTGTGATAGATGAAAATAAAATAAAAAATTCCTACTTTTAAAATCCCATATCTGTTTTGACTGTGTAGAATGCTCACCATGGTGCCATTCTTTCTCCTTCATTTATTTTCATTTGCATTAGTCACGATTTTCTCTGGATCCATGATGCAGATTAACACAGGCCTTCAAGCCCCCGGCATGCAAGAAATTAGGTCAGACCCCAAAGAAATCAGGTTTAAGGAAAGTAAGAGAAAAAAAATACAGTCTCAGAAATAGTACAGAGTTCTTTGGGCAATTGGGGTGCTGGGATGTAATAATTAAACCATAAGAAAAGTGGAGGAGAACTATAATACTGAAAGTTTTGAAATCATGTTTCAAAATATCAAGATATTTTAAATGATAAATTAATCTGAATGTCCTGGGGCTGAATTGGATTATAGACTATAGTTTTCTGCATGAGCCCAGCATATATGGGTTTGTGTGTGTGTGTGTGTGTATGTGTTTTGACAACATAAGTCTGCAATGATTTTCACTTCACAAAGAATTATTCCAAATGTGGCAAAATATTTCCACTTAATGCTTCTAGAAAGAACATTTTTCAACTAAAAAAAGATATAGTTATTATTTCTGTATTCAACCTTGAACTTAATGTTTCAGGTTTCAGTTTCTTTTATTTATAAATTGAAGGCATTGAACTCAATGACCTCTAGGGTCCTTTCTAGTTCTAGATCTATAATCCTATTATCTCTGACCTTATGACTACTCTAAAACTATGATCTTATGTCCATTTTAAGAGCAATATTGCTTATTGTCATTCAGTTATTTCAGTCATGTGCAACTCTTGGTGATCCCTTTTAGGGTTTCTTGGCAAAGATACTAGACTGATTTTCCATTTATTCCTCTAGCTAATTTTACAGATGAGGAAACTGAGGCAAAGAGGGTTAAGTGACTTGTCCAAGGCCACAGTCTTAGGCCAGTTTTGAATTCAGGAAAATGGGTCTTTCTGACTTCATACCCAGCAATCTATCCATTATACTACTTAGCTGGTCACAATATTCCTATATTTCACCATAATGCTAAAGAATTGTTTAAATGTTTATTAATGCTTTTTTTTAATCCCATGGTCATTTCCCAGTTTTTCCCATCTCCACTGAAATCACCTTGTTACAAAGATTAATAGTTAAAACAAATTAATTAACCAAGAGAAACTAGCATGAAACAGCATATGCAATATTCCATCCCTATATTCATTTAACTTCTCAGCTAAGAGGAGGAAAGTCTGAATCTATTGAGATGCCTCTTGGTCTTGCATTCATGTACCTGATCACAGTCATCATTTCTATTATTCTCCTGGCTCTACCTACTTAACTCCTATATCAATTCATAAAACTCCTCTATTTCTGAATTCCTCATAATCTTTATGGCAAAATATTACTCCATTATATTCCCATGCCACAATATTTTTAGCTCTTTCCCAATCAAGGAGTACACACTTTGTTTATAGTTTTTGCCAACATAAAGAAAGTGCTGTTATAAATATTTTGGTATAGATGGGGCTCTTCATTCTGTCTGGTCTTGGGGTAGATGCTTAGCACTGGAAATGCTAGTCAAAGGTATGCACATTTTAGCGCCTTCCCTTGCATCATTTTCAGTTTTGTTGTTGCTTTTTCAAAATAGTTAAATCAATTCACAGCTCTCTGACAGTTTCAATGAAAGGATTTTTATTGTGCACTAAACTATATGTCAGTGCCGGTTCCACTTTGAGATTGTTTTAGAAAGAACAAAAATGAAGACAGATAGATGATAGACAACAGACAGATAGTCAGGCAGAAAGGCCAGGGATGGGAGTGAGAGAAAGAGACAGAGACAGAGAGATAGAGATTAATGGATAGACAAATATATAACTTGACAGACAAAGAAATAGAGAGAAAGATAGACAAACATAGATATAGATAGATAGATAGATAGACAGACAGACAGACAGACACAAATGAATGGTTAGAAAGATATAGATAGGTATATAGGCAGATAGATGTTGACATTGACATAAACAGATGGACAGATGGGCAGACTGGCAGATAGATAGATGGATAGATAGAAGGATAGATAGATAGATAGATAGATAGATAGATAGATAGATAGATAGATAGATAGATAGATAGATAGATGGACAGATGGATGTCCAGATGGATGGATGGGTGGATGGATGGATGGATGGATGGATGGTTGGATGGATGGATGGATGGGTGGATGGATGGATGGATGGAGTATAAATAAATGTGTAAGATTGCATTTTTGTGGTTCTTCTTGTTCCCTATATCTGTGGGGGGAAAAAATTTCCTTAGCAAGTGCAGATGAGCATGCTTTCTGAAACTGTGGTCACACACCCCATTTACTATTGCTATATTGACTCACATGATTTCTCTACCACTCACTCTTTTTTAAGCCCATACCTTCTGTCTTAGCATCAATACTAATTATTGGCTTCAAGATAGAAGAGCTATAAGGTCTGGGCAGTTAGAATTGTGACGTGCCCAGAATTGCACAGCTAGGAAGTGTCAAAGTACTCTAGAATCTAGTACCTCTTGTCTGGAGCTGGGGTTCTCTATCTACTGAGCCACCTAGCTGCTCCTACATATTTCTTTATATCAAGGTTTCTTGCCTTTTTTTCCCCTTTTCTGACCCCCTTTGGCACTCAATTAAAGTCTTTGGACAGTTTTACAGAATGCTTGGAATGCATAGAATAAAAATGCATATAATTACAACACAAAACAATGATATACTGAAACAAAGAAGAAAAAATGAAAAGAACCCCAGCTTAAGGACCATTACTCTATGAAGACATATGCTATTACTCTATATGCATGTTCAACATGTATAAAATGGTAGCATTATTATTAGAAAATATCCCTTCTCACTTAGAGCATCTGCTAATGATAATTTTTGTTACGATTATTTCCTCCCCAAAATGATTGGAGGAATAATTCACATTCAACCTATCACATCATCCAAGGACATTCTATGAATAGTTGCACATCAGGGCTGGCTCGGGCTAAACTATAAAGGCAACCTATCAAAGTCAGGGATAATGGGCAGCAATGTTTCCCAGAGTTAGCTGATGCAGATGAGAATATTAACTACAGAATCTGTAAATCTATCCTTCTTTCCCTCCCTCCCCCAAAAAGGCATAATAAACACAAGATTTCCCACAAATTTAGCAAAGTCTAATAGTGGATTCGAGTTTTTTTTCAGTAAGTAATCAAAGAGAATATCTAATTTTTTAGGAAGTCCCAGTGTTGCTATCATTAAAATTTCTGAAATAAAACCATCTGATATGTAAATATGGAAGAGCAGAATCTGATATTTTGAAGCCAAATTCCCTGTCATAAATACATACATATGCAAATATGTATGGGCACTTTTAAAAAAGCATTTAAATTATCTTATAGAGATCAATTGTTATAGAAAAAGGCTAGGAAATTATTTGCTATGTAATTCATGTTAAATAAAAAGCATAAACTGAAGTGTTCATCAAAGTCACCATATAATAATACCTGATGGAACACTATGAAAGGGGCAAAAGATAAAAAAAAAATCAATTAATTAAATGAATTGATGAGGACCTTTGTCAATGTCCACATCTTGGAGGTGTGGAAATCAAACTTACTTAGAATTATTGAAATGCACTAAATTTGAGGGAAGCAGTAAGGAATAAGAAAGAATGATCTGAGTTTAAAATCCATCTCAGATACTTATAAACTAGGTGATACTAGACAAGTCACTTCACTTTCTTTGGACCTTGTTTCCTCATCTGTAAAATGAGGGAGTTGGACAACATGGCCTCTTTAGTCTTGCTTCTTTAAACCTCTGATAATATGAGTTATTACCAGTGTAGCTTAAGGAAATAATTTCACATCTCTGAGCTCAAGTTTCCTCATTTATAAAATGAATGGGCTGGACTAGATGACTTCCAAGGTCACTTTCAAATCTAGATCTATGATCTTATGAATTTTATAATCCCATATTTCTTAATCCTATTTGTTTTTGTGACTTATCTTTTATCACCTTTCTTTTCTCTATTATCCTTTAATGGTTGTTACCAAGAAAATGACAAATTTCTGATAAATGAGTTTTTTCTACCTCTTTTTTAATGCCGTGTCTGCTATACATATGCATAAGCACATGTATATATGTATAAACATATATATATATATACTTATATACTAGGTATGTGGCATAAATACAAATGTGTATATATGTGTATGTACATAAGTATTTCTAGATGTATAGATATAGCTCATGATAGCTCTCTAGTAATAGATAATGTCTAATAATGTACCTAAAATATCTATATATAATATAGAGACATAAATCAAAAGATATCTATAACTATAGATATATACCTTTCATATATATATGTATACACACGTGTATATGCATATGTGTAGATAGATACATAGATATGAATAGGTAGTGATAGATAGACAGGCAGATAGATAGATAGATAGACAGACAGACAGACAGACAAACAGAGAGAAAGAGAGAGAATGAGAGTTGGATGGACAGGGGACAGGAGAGATAGATAGATAGATAGATAGATAGATAGATAGATAGATAGATAGATAGATAGATAGATAGATAGACAGAGAGAAAGAAAGAGATAGATAGATAAATAGATAGACAGAGACAGAGAGAAAGAGAGAGTTGGATGGATAGACAGAGAGATAGATAGATAGAGAGAGAGAGATAGATAGATAGATAGATAGATAGATAGAGAGATAGAGAGATAGATAGATTTGATCCAGAAGTATTCCAGTAAATATTTAACATTTGAGTGTAATCTGTATCATTACTATTTTTCCAATCACTTTTTAAAGTCCAGACAATCAACAAAACAATAATTCAAGCCTTGATTTATAGCTTTTGCCCATTTTCCAACATCTAAATGCTCACAAAGAAAATTTAACAATCGGCTTTTGAGAGCCAGTCCAAGCTGGCTCTGGTTCAATCTCTCTCCACTCAGTCTTGACTCATGGCCATTCCAATTAATTTTGGATGGAAAATCAGAGTTATACTTCCTGGCTCAATGCACTTCTATGAGCCCTTTTGCCAAGATCTGCCTGGCAGGTGCTGCTCTAAGATTTGGCCTCTGTTTTCCCCTCTAGAATGGGAAATACAAGCAGCCCCCAAAACTTAAACCAGCTGCCAAGTGTGGATCTTCAGTTTCATGTGCTGCCCCAGTGCTAGAAGGATCAGACCATAGAATATTTCTAATTATCTGAGTACTTCCACCCCTCACCTCAAATTATTTTTATCTCTATGTGGAAAGATGCTGATTAACTCAACATTAACTGTGACATCAAGAACTCACATTAATTCCTGCTGAAAGGGGCATGGAAGCTATGTGATGATGTCATAGGTGAGCCAGTGATTTGTATTTTATAAACTGTTTTTTCTCCTAAAGTCCTAGACCTGTTATTTCAGTGGCATAGGGAACTGGCAGGGAGGAAACTGTCTATGTCAAGACAAATGAGCATCTGCTTCAAAGTTGTCGATCTTAGAGGTTTTATGTGTGTGTGTGTGTATGTGTGTGTGTGTGTGTGTGTGTGTGAGAGTGTGTGAGATGGATCCCTTTCACAGTATAGTGATTGTTTATATTTATAATTGAAGGAATTACTAAATTTTACTTAGAGTTAATTAAAGATATATTTTTCTCCCTTCCAAAAGTTGCATATGAAAAGTTAGTGACTTGCCCAGAGTCATACAACCTGTCTCTGTCAAAAATGGAATTTAAATCCAGTTATTCCTTACTCTGGCTTACTCTCTATTTACTACACTGAGGGATACCTATAAATGTGCACTAGGTAGTCACAATAAGGGGCAATATTAAAGTTAGAGAGCCTGAGAGCCAGGAAGACCTGCATTCAACTCCCAACTCTGAAGCATACTGTGTGGAAGTCTTTTGGCAAGTGACTTAACATCTTGATGGCATAGGTCCCTCAAGTCCCCCATTTGGAGAGCAGGTGTTATTACTAATCTACTTCAGAAAAGGATGTTTCCTTCCTGGTTGTTTCCCACAAATTAAATTGCAAGTCTGGAAGAAACAATGTAATATTCACCATTGTGAGTCACTTCCACCCCCATTTCCTGTTCCCAATTAATTATTTCATTTTCGTTTCCTATATATTTGTTATTTATTTAATTTAGGTAGTTTACTCTTCCATCACTTCTCCTAAACACACACACACACACACACACACACACACACACACACACACACACACACACACAGTAGAACACAAACACTTTGAGGGAAGACATTGCATTTTTGCATTGTTCCAGCATTTAGCATAGGGGATGGCTCATGGGCATTTCTAAGCAAATTCTCCTTGAATTATGAGACAATCAGTCCAGGAGAAATCTGTATCACCATGGAACTAAGGAATGCCTTTGGAATTGCATCTACAGTTTAATAAGGACGTTGGTTAATAAAAACTGATCTTTCTACTCAAGACTAAGACTTGCCTACTTTTTCATCTAAATAGACTCATGAGTTTTTGTTTTATTCTACTACCAAATTGACTGCTTCTTTCTTTTGTGGAGACATGTTAGATGTTCCGATGTTAGATGATCAGAAGGTTTGCTTTTATTGGTCTCTGATTCCTCCTGCACTTATTTGGGAGGTGAAGGAGGTGGTATATGTTGTTCTAAAGGCTTCCTTCTTCTTCTACAACCCTTTGGCTTGTTTGCCCACCATTTGTATCTCTAGTATCTAGCACAGTGCCAGACACATAGGAATTATTGAATGATATTCTAGTTGATTGATCTATGTTTGGCCATATATTGCTTTCTGGCTTTTATTAGCCAGACACCCACTGTGTCGCTCTGTGACACTCTTGAAACAATAGTGAACCATTAGACCATAACATAAGCCTGTAATCATTAAAGAATGTTCATGATAGTAAAGGTGTTAGAGGGCCAAAGACCTAGGAACAAATCTGGTCTCTGTGACTCAGGGCAAGTCATATAATCTCCAGGAGCCTCAGTTTCCTCAGCTAAGAAATGGGAATAATATAGTTGAATTTGCTCTATTCAGTTGTTATTATATAAAGCATTTTATAATTGGTTCCAGTTCAAAATATAAGTAATACAAATTTTAATAACAACCACTTCACAGAACTTATTGTTCTCATTTGCAATTTAGCTTTAATATCTATAGTACTTCCCTTAATTAGTGAGACTATGAGGCTCAAGTGAGATAATGCATGGGAGGTACCCTATGAATTTCAGTTATTATTATTCAAGAGTAAGCTCACTAAACTGATATAACTCACAACTTAGCCATATCTAAAACAAATAAACCAAACAAAAAAAAAAAACCCTAGTCAAAGAGGGGCAAAATTTATTAAGTGGCTATTTATGCTAGGCATTGGGGATACAATGATTAAAGGAAAACTATTCCTGACCTCAGCATGCATAAAGATAAGTGAATTAAAACATATAAAATATTAATTAAATACATGAATATATAAGGAAGTGGGTAGTAGAAAATTGACAACTGGAGGGAACTGGGAAAAGACTTGGCACTTGAAAATGGACCAGGAAGGGAAACAAGGATTCCAAGAATTGGAGGTAAGTTTGAGAAAACAGGGTAGAGAGAGTATTGATTGCTAATAATAGCTTCTCCTGAACATTCTCCCCCTGTCATTTACCTTATAAAACTTCAGCAGGCTGGGTAGTGAACAGGCAAGTAAAACCAAATCATTTTTGCTCCTGCTGAATGGGAAGAATGGTGGCTGGAGTCCTGCCACCTTTTGGTTATGTAAATTGGGAATTATGCAAAAGAGCTGCTTGATTCCTGTTTTATTTTTGCTTAATCAGTTGTCTACATGTTTATATAGTTTAGCCACTGCCACCGTGTGTCCTGCTTTTTGTTTTGTTTTGTTTTGTATTTTACCATGACTGAATCTACTGAGAAAGAAAGTGTTGAACCAACAAAGAGCACCAGCTTCATACTTAGAGAGCGCTTGGGATGATGGAGAAAAACAGATTCCCCAGGCAAGCAGAATTCAAAGTCTATTACAACTTTTCCTGACTCCAGCACGATTTTGACACTGAATTAACAATTGCATGATGGTGAATGTTTCATGGTTACAGTACCAGCCTTTTATGCTTCATGTGGCTTGGATCACATTTGAGTATGTCTCATCCTGCCTCATCTCCCACACAGCCTGCCTGCTTTCTCTAGTTTCGAGAAAAGATTTCTCTTTAGCTCTCAAACATAGTAAATCCCAGCTTGGGTGGCAGGTCCCCAAGGTCACCTAAAGCCCTGAATTGGTTGGGCTTCCAGCTCATCCTTGCCAAAATGGTTCAGAAAAGACTCTCCAGCTTCCCACAGTCATAAAGTGGCCCTGTTCAGCATCTCGAAGGTAATAAAAGTGGGGAATTTTTTTTGTGCTCCAGCCTTGTAGATGAGAAGAGGGGGCTGGTTGTTTGAAACACTGATTAAAATTCATGTGTTTCCCACAGATAATCGAGCATGTTATTATCTCATTTACCTCAGTTCCCAGGCCACCTCAGGGAGTTATTGCATCTAAGCCTCTGAGGGGGGGAACAGGAGAGCCTAGATTGTGGGTAAGACTGTTTCCCAGGATGGATTACAAGATCATAGATTTAAAGCTGGAAGGAATCTCAGAGTCTATCTGCTCAGACCACATCCTTTACATAGGAAGAAATCAGGCAGTCCATAAGTATTTCTTAACTGCCTTCTCTGGCCAGCACTGTCCTGGGTTCTGAGCAAAAAAAGACAAAATTAGAACAATCTAATAATCCCAGAGAGGTGCCCATTGTATAAAATGCTGGATTTCAAGACAGAACACATGGGTTCAAATCTCAGATCCTCACCGTAGTAGAGCCAGTATAACCTGGGGCAGTCTTAACTTCTTTGCCTTTCATTTCCTCATCTATAAAGCAAGGAAATCAGAAATTCAGTGTTTGAAGAAATCTTTGATGTCATTAATATTCCACCTCCCATTTTAGAGATGAAAAAGCTGAGACTCAAAAAGGCTAAGGTGATATCCGAGACAGACTCTATTCTTCTGACATCTGACTGACACTATTAGACACTATTCTTCTGACTCCAGAAATAATATTTTACTTTAGGATTAGCCTGAAGAAGAAGGTCCTTAGGAGATATAGGATACTTGTCTGCAAGAAATAAAGGGTTGTCCCCTGGAAAAGAGATTGGATTTTTTCTGCTTTGCCCATAAGAACAGAACTAAGATATTGAGTCAGATGGTCTAGGAGGCTAGTTTTAGCTCATTATAAGTATGTAAATATTAGAGTTTGGAAACTGAACTTGAACAGATGAATGGAGTGACTCAAGAACCACTGATCTTTGACAGAGGGTGGATGACACCCTCTGACTCCAAATTCAGTGTTCTGGGTCAGAGGCTTCAGAGAGGGTTCAGTAGATATCACCCTTCCCTCTGAGTCAGTATCCAGGCAATCCAGCATGCTGGTTGGCTTCAGACAATCCTCAGGGAGGAAACATTGGGGGGGGGGGGGGAGGCATCAACTGTGACAGTCTTTTTTTTTTGTTGTATTTTTTTAATCTCTTGGTTTTATTTATTTTTCAATTAATTAATTTATAATATTTTTCCACGCTTGCACAATTCATGTTCTTTCCCTCCCCTCCTTCCTCCCCTCTCCCATAGCCAATGCATAATTCCACTGGGTTTTACATGTGTCATTGATCAAGATCTATTTCCATATTATTAATATTGCAATAGAGTGATCATTTAGAGTCTACATCCCCAATCATATCCCCTTTGTACCATGTGATCAAGGAAATGTTTTTCTTCTGTGTTTCTATTTCCACAGTTCTTTCTCTGGGTGTGGATAGTGTTCTTTCTCCTAAGTCCCTCAGAATTGTCCTGGGTCATTGCATTGCTGCTAGTATAGAAGTTCATTATATTCACTTGTCCCAGTGTATCAGTCTCTGTGTATAATGTTCTCCTGGTTCTGCTCCTTTCACTCTGCATCCATTCCTGGAGATCATTCCATTTCACATGCAATTCCTCCAGTTCTTTATTGCTTTTAGCACAATAGTATTCCATCACAATCAGACACCACAATTTGTTCAGCCATTTCCCAATCGATGGACAGCCCTGCATTTTCCAATTTTTTGCCACCACATAGAGCACAGCTATGAATATTTTTGTACATATATTTTTCCTTATTATCTCTCTGGGGTACAAATCCAGCAGTGCTATGGCTGGATCAAAGGGCAGGCAGTCTTTTAAAATCCTTTGGGCATAGTTTTAAATTGCCTTCCAGAATGGTTGGATCAATTTACAATTCCACCAGCAATGTATTAGTGTTCCAATTTTACCACATCCCCTCCAACATATTACTTTCCTTTGCTGTCATATTTGTCAATCTGCTAGGTGTGAGGTGGTATTAATAGGAAGACCTTTTAAAGTGTTATTGGCACTCAGCAAGGGCCACTGGACCTCATCTCAGAGCTGAGTTGCTTTTCTGACCTGAATAAAGTGTAGAGACCCCAGCCCTGCAACGCAACCATGAGATTTTTTCAGATGAGAGAAAAAAGGAGGAATTAATATTATTAGTCAATAGGAGATGCTGGGGAAATTGTACTGCCTAGACCACCATGGCAGGGCTGTCAAAGGAAAGTGTGCTTCTTTCCTATTTGACTCAGAGAGTCTAAGAGGAAGCTGGACTGCAGCCGACTCTCCTAGTTACTAGTCTCACACCTGCAGCTTGGTGATTTCTCCAAGGCAACACAAGCTTCCTGGATACTTGGGATTTCTTTTTTTTTTTCCTTTTCCTCTAAAATAAAAGCTATCCTTGAAAGGGAAAAAGCTGTTTCCAGCATCCATCTGGATACAAAATGACCATTAGGTAGTTGGCAGGATGAATCACCTTTATGGACCAAAGACTGTAGTTGCCTTTCCTTGGCATCCCAGGCAGGGGCAACACTCCATTGTTCCAACCAGCATGGGGAAGATGGATACAGAGTTAGCCAGCGTCCAACCCACAAAAGTCTTTGTTGATACTCGGCAATTAGGAGGATATTATAAACAAATTAGTCGGAGCACAGAAGAATTTTTTAATGACTTGCTGCTTTCAATTATTGCCAAGTGCCTTCATCTACCTGTCACATTCTTAATTAAGAGACACCAGTGTGCTAGGGTGTTTTATAGGCTCTTTGTTGAGATTGTGTAAGGGTTAGACTCCCTCCCTCCAGCTGAAGGTGTGGTCTGTCCAATTAAGCAGACAGGGCCATTAAAATAGGTTAGACAGTGCCTGTTTGGTTTATTACAAAGGGAGCAGGATGTAGACACACCCACTGCTAACAATATTGGAATTTCCCCCCTCTTCCCACCCATTACCCTACCCCACCCCAAGCAAAGATGTGATAAGATGAAAGGAAATGGGGACTAGGTTCACTTAAATGGACTGTAAACACTTGAGTAAGTGCTTATTAAGTCAATGACAGTTCAGGCTAACAAAGAGAAAATTAGCAGGTAAATGCTAATGCCTCCTCTACAAGAAACACTCCCAAGGATGGTGACCCAAAGCAGAGCTGGAGATTTTAGTAGGATAACCATCTGTGGTGAAAGGGAAAGTACTTAACTCAGCTCTGTTCCAGAAATACAAAGTTCAGACTTTCTACAACTCCATTCTCTGCTCCTTCTCCCTTGGAGTCATTGATTTTGCTGGTGAAATGAGGGTGTCACCAGGCAGCTGGCAGTTACCTAAGGCTTAAAAGGAAAATTATCTAGCCCTTGTTCCAGAATAGACTTCTAGATCTTGAAGGGACCTTAATGTATTTTATGATTTAGGGAAAGATAATAACAAATTATCCTTGTGGAGAAGATATAAATTAGCATTAATAGAAGTCGTTTTCTCTTCTGGGAGGTCCTTATATCAATGAAAGCACAAGTCTACTCCTAAATGCCAGGCTATGCCCTTCAAAAGAGAAAGAGAAATTTGTCATTGGTCATGAATGAATGAATAAATAGGAAAGCAGAACCATGTTCGTTAGATCCATTCCATTAGCTGCCATTGAGTAGAAGCATTCTGTAGTTAATAGAGTGCGAGGCTTGAAGTCAGGAATCCAGGGTTATAACTGGGTTTCTAACACTTCCTAGCTGTGTCATCATGGCTAGGTTATTTAACCTCTCTAAGGTCTACTTTCTTCATGTGTGAAATGGAAAGCTCCAATTAACTGGTATTTTCCCCCTTGCTATGACTAACAAATTGTTATCTATTCTTCTACTTATACTTAAGATTTAAAATTCTTATCAGCTGAGGTAAAAAACTCTGTTCCCCCTACCATTGCTTTGAATTCTTTCATGGACACCTAACTCTACCCTACTCCTCCCTCATCTCTATTCTCTTTTGCTCTCTTCTTCCATTGGGTCAAAGCTAGAATCAGTGATGAGTGAATGTGAGTTTTTTCCCAGGGCTAGAACCAATAGAGTGAGTTTGACTTTTTCTTTGAGCACTGATATGAAGGAGAACTTCTTTATATGGGACTGACAGCACCACATCTTTCCATAAAATCCTTTTGCAATGGCACAGCCTTCCTTGGATCACCAACCTCAGTCTTGTGGTCATGGCACCAAATCCCCAACTCCTATGGAGGATGGAAGGCATTGACTCAATTCTCAGGTTGTTAGACTACAACTTCTAAATGAATTTGGTCATCCACTAGTTTCCTATGCTAAAAAAGAAAAACAAACCATAGACCCAATCCCTATTGTCTATCTTCACTGTATTAATTCAGATGCCAACCTCTCTATGGATAAATATTTCTTTGGGATGTGGTGAAAAACCCAACCAAGTGATGAGCCTCTTAGCCAACTGATCCCCTTAGATAAGTAGTCACACATGGAATATTTCCATCAGGGTTCAAACAGCCATTTTATACTCTGCTAAGCACAGCTTTAAGAACCCAGAGTCACCTATGTGCCATAATGAGACACTGGAAAACTTTTCTGGGCTAACAAGGACATATGAAGAAAGTACTAAAAAATGATGATTAAAAAATATGTATGATATAATTCCCATTTGACCTTTCTGAATTGGTTTGTAGACAATGTGATACAAAGGAACATGCACTCAATTTATAATAAAAAGATATAGATTTAAATGCAGCTATTTACCAACTTTATACCTTTATTGTCTTTATTATTCTGTTTCCTTATCAGAAACTGTGCTAGGAGACATAGAAGCTTTTTTATAGCTCTACAGATATTATATAAATGAATATTACACTAAGTATTGTCATCATTTTTACTTTTTTTTAGTACTGCAAAGGTGAATTTGACAAGGCTTCTACCAGATGCATTCCTAGAGCTAATTCTTTAAAATTGTTTTACCCTTCAAAATAGTCCAATACCTCACAATATAAGTTTTTCCTATGATATGGTAAGAAGAAGTAGTCTGACCTACCACCTGAAGACCAGGTACAGTAGATAGGAAAAGGATGTCAGACCTTACCTTATAAAAATACCTATTAGTTCAGTAATTATAAGCAAGTCACTTAAAGGCTCAGATTCCAGGCAATTCTTTGAGATTACAAATTACAAATAAGTTAGTTGTTCACCTGTATCAACAGAGAATTTTCACACTAGAAATTTCCTATATTTATGTAATATTATAGAGGAATGAATGAAAGATTTCTATACCTATTCTCATTAATAATTCAACAAAATAAAATAACTGTTTTAATACCATTTGCTTAGATCTTTCCTTTCTAATTCCCATCATAAGCTCCCTGAGGTCAGAGACTGGCTTTTGACTCTTTTTGTACACCCAGTGATCATTAGAGTACCTGGCGATAAACACTTTCTTTAAAAATGTTTATTAGTTGACTAATTCATTTCAACACATCTCTAGTGGGATATCCATTATATTTGTTGGTTTGAAAAACACTTAAATGGGTAAAAGATACCCTCCCTGCCCCCCCCCAAATAATGTAAGTTATTGTCCTAGCAGATATTGAGAGCAATGCCTATTGTCAACAGCAATAGACTTGAAGGAAGAAAGTTTGGTTGCCAGGCCCACCTCACTACTCACTAGTTCTATGGACTTGAATAATGAAATTAACTTCTCTGAACTCAAATTTCTTCAATTCCAAATTAAAGATAAAAATACACTACCTACCATGCAAGGTTGCTCTGACAAACAAATTAAATCAATACCAACATCTCATTAATTCCATTTAAAAAGCATCTATTATATATTGTACTGTGTTTGGAAGAACATTCATTACAGGTAACAGAAAAATAGTGAGTTTCAGATATGTCAGTCCAACTAATAGATCATGTCTTGCTAGCTATTTAGTAGATATCAAACTTTTAAATTCTACAGTGATGATTTGTACTATATTTACAGTTTCATTGCAAAAATCTATATTGATGACAATCCAAGATCCTTAAGGATAACTTTTCTTTGGTTTCTGGTGGTAATGACCTGATGGTACTGAGCTGTCATCATCCCCTCCCCTCAGCTTGTTTCTACAAACAAATCCTCATTTTTTAATCCTTCTTTGTTAGCATTCTATTGGCTAAGTGCATATGGTTGTCATCATAGAGGGAGTAATCAACCCATTCTTGGATATTGGTCATTTCGAAGTATTTATCTGAAGGTAAATGGCTTTCAGCTATACTTAACAAAAACCAAATAGGTATGTACTGGCATATACTTATTAGCAGTCTACCCCATTGCCCTAACTTATTATTGCTTGTTCCAAAAACATTTTCTACAGGGTTTTTAACTTTTTATCTTATATTCTAAAAATGCCAATCAATCAATCAACCAATCAATCAACAACTTATTATTAAGTGCTTACTATATTCCTGGTACTGTGCTAAACAAAGGTGATTGCCAAAAAAAGGCAAAAACACAGTGGGTAAACTCAGAACTTATATTCAACATCATTCAAATAACTATGTACACATGAAATAAATGCATTATAAATGGAAGACAATCTCAGAAGGAAAGGATAAGCAGCACAGAATTTAATCGAAGTCTTGAAGGAAGTCAGGATGCAAAGGTGAAAAAAGAAAGAATTCCAGGCCTGAGGAACAATGAGGGCAAAGGCATGGATTTGGGAGACTGGGTTTCATATGTAGGGGAAAAAAATTACACCAATATGGCCATATCTTAAAATACATGGAAGGGAATAAAGTAAAATAATGACTGAAATGAAGAGCAAGTTTGTGAAGAGCTTTGAATGCCCTCTGAGGG
Source organism: Monodelphis domestica (assembly GCF_027887165.1). Taxonomy (NCBI): domain Eukaryota; kingdom Metazoa; phylum Chordata; class Mammalia; order Didelphimorphia; family Didelphidae; genus Monodelphis; species Monodelphis domestica. The sequence goes on along the minus strand of NC_077228.1, from coordinate 50,583,889 downwards.
GGGGGGGGAGGAGAGAAAGAGGAAGAGAGAGAGAGTGAGAGAGAGAGAGAGAGAGAGAGAGAGAGAGAGAGAGAGAGAGAGAGAGAGAGAGAGAGAGAGAGCATTTTCTTTTTTTATTCTGGAGGTAATCAAGAGTCTCTAGAGTTTGTTGAATAGTGTAATGACATAGTCATATCTGTACATCAAGAAAATCACTTTGGAAATTGAATAGAGTATGGATTTAATAGGGAAACATTGGAAAACATTGGAAAAGCTACTTCAGTAGTCTAAATTTGAAGTGGTAAGGACCTGTACCAGGCTGGTGGCTATATGACTGAGAAGAGATGTGAAGGTAGAAAAGACAAAATTCAACAACAATGTTGGTATTTAGGGGGATGTAAAGATGAAATTGAGGTTATAAACTTGAGTGACTGGGAGGATGGTAAAAGGATATTTTTCCTCTTTTTTGAATAGAATTATTCATCTTTCTTTAGTTGTCTTACAGAAATGGGATAGAGATAGAGAAAGGACATGATTTCATTAATCTAAGAAATTCCTAGATGAGGAAACTCTACCAATGAAAAATAGTATTTTCTCTGTGACATAGTTTTAGAGAATTATCCAAATCACTAAACAATTTAGCAACTTTTGCAGATTCATTAAGCAAAGGAGAAGCTATATGGCACAGTGGATAGAATCAGGAAGATCTGAGTTCAAATGTGACTTCACACACTCACTATTTGTGTGAACCTGAGCAAATCACTCAACCTCTATTTACCTTATTTACTGGAGAAGGAAATGACAAACTACTCCAGTATATTTGCCAAGAAAACCCCCTGGACAATATTGGTATGCTATGGTACATGGGGTCACAAAGGCCATCAAATGTAAGACTTGAACCCATATCTTGATGTTTCCAAGATCCGACAACTACACCACAAAGCCAATATGCGTCATATTAATGTTATACGGGGTTTTTGTTAGGATACTTTTCAAATCTGTTGAGAGTCCATTTTACAATTCCAAAAGTATATTGCATAGGTGTTAATTGCTTTAAACATGTTTTTTTTTTCATTTTCAGATTTGATTTCAGAATGCCAATAAGCCTTTTAACATATCCAGTCAAAGCCTTCTCCTTGATATTTTTATGCTCCATGCATTTCACCTGAAAGAGACATTTGTAATCATCACCTCCATCCAATGATTCAATGTGACCCATAGATTCAAACTAGAAGCCTTCAATCTCTCTTTCCTTGACATAAATCAGGAATTTTACTCTTGAGTCAAAATGATTTTTAGCTATCCGCAGAGAAAAATTCCATGGGATGAAAGAGTAATTTGTTTTCAGTAAAGCCATATAGCTTGATGTCATATTATGTACATATATATGTATCAGGTCCTTAATAAAATTTTTGGGTCTGATTCCTTTAACTTGGAGGTCACTCATGGATCTATTCATGGAAAATTATAATGTAATTGAAGATAGTCAAGAGTATATAAGGGGCCTCAAAATCTGTGAAAAATGCTACATCTATATGAATTGTTTTTCTTGACATTATTGGTTGGTAGCATACTTTAAATACGATAGATGATGGAGTTGTGATTTCATTGAACTAGAGAAACCTGAATAAGGTATCTTATTCACCAATACAGTCTGGCACTTTCTCAACAATTTATTTTCTTAGAGATCATAGGATCATCATGAATCAGTGGCAGGACTTGAATCTAGATTTTCCTAATTAGTTCCCTATTTCCCACCCCATGCTGCCTCTCATATTTTATAAAACAAAATTATTTTTCCATGCAGAAATAAAACCCCTAGTGTTCTCACTATACTTCAGAAAATATATTCTTTATATATTTTCAATACATGAATAAGCAATGAGTGCATAAATGAGTCAAAGGCTTTTCAATAATCAACAAAGGCTATAGATAGATAGGTAGGTAGGTAGGTAGGTAGGTAGATAGAGATACATACATACATACATACATACATACATACATACATAATGGCACTTTTGGGAAGTTCATTAAATGCAATAATTACTCAATCCAAAATAAGTTGCTCTTTCCATCCTTGAGATTGTTTTTTCTTTTCAAAATTTTCTTTTCCTTTATTATTGGTTGGAAGAAGTCACTAATCTATACATTTTTTTCAATACATGCTTATTAGATATTTGATGCATTTTTTTACTCTTTAGGCAATACATTTTCCTTTAGTGTTTATAGATTCTTGTGTGACATTAGCTGTGAATGCTTTGTGTACAACATATAAACATATAATTGATCTATATTTGAGGGCTCACTGATATTCTCATCCTCTTATTCATTAAAGTCCAGTGGCCTTCCTTTACTTTCAAGATCATCCAACAAGGCTTTTAAAGTACTTCATAATCTTGCTCCTTCTTCCCTTTCCAGTCTTCTTACTACATCTTACTATCCACTACTCTTCCCTACTATATACATTTGTATTTTTCCATCAAGCAACATTGACCTTTCTTGCTACTCCTCAAACAAGACACTGCATCTTCCATGTCTATGACTTTTCATGGACCATCCTCCAAGTCTAGAATCCTCAGTCTCTTCACCACATTCTTACTTTGCTGATTCCTTCAAGTCTGAATTAAAATTTCACCCTTGTCAAGACTTTCCCATTCCTCTTCAATGTCAGTGTGCCTCTCTAATTAGTTATAATTTACTCTAGATATACTTTGACTATACATATTTTTGTGCATGTTGTCTCCACATTAGAATATGACCTCCTTGAGTTAATTGACTTTTTTCCACCTTTCCTTATATTCTCAGAACTTAGTGCAATACATCATATTGAGTGAGTATTTAATAAATACGTGTTGACTCATAAGATCTTAGATTTACAGCTAGAAGGAACACTGTGAACCAACTTGTCAGTCCATCTCCATTTTACTAGTCAGGAAACTCTAGCCCACGTGAGTTGACCAAGATTCCACAAGTAGTGGTTGTTAAAATGATGTGGCATTATACTTGGGATACCAGAGTCCGATGGTATAATTTTTGCCTCATATTGTTTTGATGACCATTGCTTTATAGTCTACTTTAAGAACTGGTACTACTAGGCTACCTTCTTTCACATTTTTTTTTCATTATTTGCCTTGATATTCTTGATCTTTTGTTCTTCCCATTTTTTTTTTCTAATTCAGTAAAAAAAGTTTCTTGGTAGTTTGATAGATGTGGCATTGAATAAGTATATTAATTTGGGTAGGATTGTCATTTTTATTATGTTAGCTCATCCTACGCAGGAGCAATTACTGTTTTTCCAGTTGTTTAGATCTAGTTTTAATTGCATGAAAGTGTTTTGTAATTGCGTTCATATAATTCCTGTGTTTATCTTGGCAAATAGATTCCTATATATTTTATATTATCTAGGGTGATTTTAAATGGAATTTCTCTTTCTAATTGTTGCTGCTGAGATATGTTGGAAATATATAGAAATGCTGATGATTTATGTGGGTTTATTTTGTATCCTGCACCTTTGCTAAAGTTGTTGATTATTCCAACTAGTTTTTTAGTTGATTCTTTAGGACACTAGGACACTTTAAGTAGAACATCATATCCTCTGCAAAGAGTGATAGCTTATTCTCCTCATTACCTATTTTAACACCTTCAATTTCTTTTTCTTCTCCAATTGCTACTGCTAGTGTTTAAAATACAATGTTAAATAATAGAGGTAATAATGGACATCCTTGTTTCACTTCTGATTTAATTGGGAAGGCTTCTAACTTACCCACATTGCAGATGATGCTGCTATACTTTCTAGTATTTTCAATAGAAATGAGTGTTATTATTTTGTCAAAGGCTTTTTCTGTATCTATTGAGATAATCATGTGATTTCTGTTGGTTTGCTTGTTGATATGGTCAATTATATGGATTGGTTTTCCTAAAATTAAACCAATCCTTGCATTCCTGGTATAAATCCCATCAGCTCATAGTTAATAATCCTCATGATCACTTGCTGGAGTCTTTTTTGCTAGTATTGTATTTAATATTTTTGCATCTATGTTCATTAAGGAGATTGGTCTATAGTTTTATTTCTCTGTTTTTGGGCTGCCTGACTTTGGAATCAGTACCATATTTGTGTCATAAAAGGAACTTGGTAGAACTCCTTCTTTGCTTATTTTGTTAAATACTTTGTATTGTATTGAGATTAGTTGTTCTTTAAATGTTTGATAGAATTCACTTAAGAATCCATCTGAAGCTGGGTCTTAGTTCTTTGAGGATATCATTAATTACTTTTCCTGATTTGGGATAATTTAAGTATTCTATGTCTTCTTCTGTTAATCTAGGCAATTTGTATTTTTGGAAATAATTACCGATATTACTTAGATTGCCATATTTATTGTCATATAATTGGGCAAAATAATTCCTAATAATTCCCTTAATTTTGTCTTCATTACATCTTTGATATTATTAATTTGATTTTCTTTTTTCTTTTTTAAAATTAGATTAACCAGATATTTTGTTAGTTTTTTTTTCAAAGTACCAGCTTCCAGTCTTATTTTTTTAATTCAATAGTTCTTTCACATTCATTTTTATTAATTTCTCCTTTAATTTTTAGGTTTTATAATTTAGTTTTTATATGGGGGTTTTTAATTTGTTCTCTTTCTAGTTTTTTTTTTTTTAATTTGCATGCCCAATTCATTCCTCTTCTCTCCCTGATTTCTTAATATATGCACTCAGGGATATAAATTTTCCCCTCAGTACTGCTTTGGATGCATCCAATGGATTTTGATATGATGTCTCCTCATTGTCCTTCTCTTCAATGAAATTATTGATTGTTTCTTTGATTTTTTTTCTCTACCCAACCAATTTTGGAGAATCATATTATTTAATTTCCAATTTATTTTTTATTTGCCTCTCCATGTGCCCCTACTAATAATTTTATTGCATTATGATCTGAAAAGGTTGCATTTATTATTTCTGCTTTTTTGCATTTTTTGCCATGTTTTTATGTCCTAGTATGTGGTCAATCTTTGTGAAAGTACCATGTGTACTGTGGAAATTTTTTTTTCTTAAAAGAAATTTTTCTTTTACCTCTCTTTCTTGTTTACTTTTTCATATTTCTCTTGAATTGTGTATATTGACCTCAAATTTTCCACTTAGTTCTGGTCTTTTCTTTACAAATATACCTTTTTGTACATGTTGATTTTTCTCCATATATCTATTAACTCTAATTTTTCTAAGATTCCATTCACATCTCTTACCTCTTTCTTATTTATTTTTTGGTTTGATTTATCTAGATCTGGTAGAGGTAGGTTCTGGTCTCCCACTAGTATAATTTTACTAACTATTTCTTCCTTAAGATCCAATAGTTTCTCCTTTAAAAATCTGGATGCTATATCATTTGGTGCATACCTTTTGAGTACTGATATTTCCTCATTGTCTATACTGCCTTTTATCAGGTTATAATTACCTTTCCTATCACTTTTAATTAGATACATTTTTACTCTGGCTTTGTCAGATTTGATTTCTTCTCCTGCCTTCTTTTTTCTCAGTCAATTACCCATAGATTTAGCTCTAGCCTCTTACGTTTACCCTGTGTGTGTCTACCTGCCTCATGTGTGTTTCCTGTAGAAAACATATGGTAGGATTTTAGTTTCTAATTCACTCTGCTATTTGCTTCTTTATGGGTGAGTTCATCCCATTCACATTGAGAGTTATGATTACCACCTGTGTATTCCTCATCATTTTGATTTCCTTTCCTAGTCCTGCCTTTTCTTATTTCTTTTTTTTCCTTCTACACAAGTATTTTGCTTTTAATCAGTCCCCCTAATCTGCACCCTTATATTACTTCCCTTCTTATCTCCTCCTTTATTATTCCCCTCTTATTTTTCTTTAGGGTCTATTAGATTCCCTCCCCCCTCTATTTCCCTCCCTTTTGGTACTCCTGTCATACTCTCCCCTTGGTTTTTCCCTCTCAACTTCCCTTTAGGGTAAGATAGAATTTGATACTTGAATGGAAGTAGATGCTTTTCCATTTCAGATTTGATTCCACTGAGAGTAAGGTTTAAGTATTCCCTATTAGCATTTTCTTCCTCTCCTTATAATAGTATTCTTCACCTCACCCTCCCATGTGCTTCTTTCTGTGGTATAATTTATCCTATTTTTCTCATTCCTTCAAGTTTCTCTTGATGCCATTTTCTATTTCCCCCCTTTCTTTTTTTTACATATCATCTTTAAACCACTTAGTACCCTAACCATGAATTATGATTAAATCTTCTAACTACTATGATAGTGAACAAATTTATTGAGAGTTACAAATATCATTTTTCCATATAGGAATATAAACAATTTAACCTTACTGAAGCCCTTAAAATATTTTTTTCTTTTTTTTCTCTCTTTCTTGTGTACTGTTTCATATTTCTCTTGAATTTTGATTTTGGACATCACAATTTCCATCTGCTTCTGGTCTTTTATTTACAAATACTTAGAAATCTTTTATTTTCTTAAATGCCCATACTTTACCCTAAAAGTATGGTTGTAGACCCAATTCTTTTGCCTTTCTGCATATCATATTCTAAGCCTTGTTGTCCTTTAGTGTGGAGGCTGCCAGATCCTGTGTAATCCTGATTGGTACTCCTTGATATCTGAATTGTCTCTTTCTGATTTCTTATAATATTTTCTCCTTAGCTTTGGAGCTCTTGAATTTGACAATTACATTCCTGGAGATTGTCTTTTGAGGATTTAATGTAAAGGGTGCTCTATGGAGTCTTTCAATGTCTATTTTGCCCTCTTATTTAAGAATATCAAGGCAGTTTTCTTGGATAATTTCTTGTAGTATGATATCAAGGTTTCTGTTTATTTCTAGGTTTTTGAGTAGACCTATGATTCTCAAATTGTCTCTCCTGGATCTGTTTTCCAAGGCATTCATCTTCTCAATGAGATATTTCAAGTTACCTCCTAATTTGTCATTTTTTGACTTCACTTTATTAACTCTTGCTGTCTTCTGAGATCAATAGCTTCTATTTGCCCAATTCTCATTTTTAAAGACGGGTTTTCAGTTATGATATTTGGATTTCCCTTTTTGGTTTGGTCTATTCTACTTTTTATGGCTTCCAGTAGGCTAATTCTGGTCTCCAATTTGTTTATCATTTCATTTGATATCTGGACTTCTTTATCCATCTTTTAAACTGCTATTTTCTTTTTTAAACTATTTCTTACTTTTCTGCCAAGTTTCTTTTATCTTTTTTACTTGGTTCTCTACCTCCTTTCTAATTTTCTGAAGAGCTTATGACAATTTTCATTTTTTGGAAAGTTCGATGTGTTTACTTGTTTGTCTCCCTCTGCTGTCTCCTCTGTAGATAGTTGTTTCTCCATAGAATTTATGCAGGATCAAGAGTTTTTGTTTGTTTGTTTGTTTGTTTGTTTGTGGGTTTGTTTGTTTTTTTTGTGGCTGTAGATTATAATTCTTGGGTGTTGCTGATCATTGCTGTGTTAGTTTTTTCTTCCCTTCCCAGACAGACATCTGAGTGAGGAGAGTAGGCAGCCCCCTATATATCAAAATACAGAGCAATTTTTGCCCTGAGGCTATTTTTCCATCTCCACTCCATCTGCTGTGGGCAGTCCCTCTCTCCCCTATCTCTGCACCCAAGCTCTAGATTCCTCAGCCTCCTGGGATCCCAAGTCTGGCTGCTCTCAGTGGCAAGTCTGAGGTGGCCTCAGCCAGCCCCCAAGAACCTAGTGTTTGTCTGACTCTAGCACTATAGGTGGAGTGGGTGAGGAGTGATCAGCTTGATCTTTGGTATGAGTAATATTATCCCCTTATAGTGTTCAAATGCCCAAACCCTGTCTATCTTCATGGCTGAGCCCTACAGTAGAGCCCCTTCGCTCATCTCATTTTGTTTTTTTCCCTTTTGGGGAATTTTATAACTGTTGGTGGTGAGGAGAAGAAGACCTCTACTCTGCAGCCATCTTAGCCCAGTGGAAATTATGATTTTCATAGACGTTGATGAGAAATGATTATCTCAGGTTAGAACAGCAAATATCCCGTAGCATATTTTGGTCCCTCATGTGACTTTTTTCTATTTCTTCTTCTTATTTTTTTTTACTTACTATCATTTTTAGAGGCTTGGGAATAACTTGATCTAAGTTCATTTGAGTTCCTGGGTTGGTGAGTGTCCAAAACATCTTTTCCTGACAAATTCAACTAATTATTTAATGTATCTATATATTCTGGGTTGAAAGGAAATTAGCCTAATGGTATAGCAATTTTGTCATTGTTCAGTTGTTTTCAGTTGTGTCCAATTCCTCATGACCCCACTTGGGGTTTTCTTGGTAAAGATACTAGAGTGGTTTGTCATTTCCTTCTCTAGCTTGTTTTATAGTTGAGAAAACTGAAGCAAACATGTTTAAGTGACTTACCATGGGCCACACAACTAATAATTGTCTGAGGCAGGATTTGAACTCAAGAAGATGAATCTTCCTAACTCCATGCCAAGCACTCTATTCCCTGGATCACCTAGTTGCTCCTTGGCAAATGTAGTTGCTCAGTAGATATTTTCAGTTATCATTGGCTAACAGTGGAACCAAAAACAGTCTTTATGTTTTGCATTAGAAGACTTTTTTTTAAGTTTAAATAGTCAACTGATCTTAAAATGGTTTTTTGTTTCCTTTTATTGTTTTTTGCTTTTTGTTTTTGTATTTATTGTATTTATTTACCACCTATTGTCTTTGAGCGCTGGAAATAATTGTCACAATATTTTGTAGAACAGAAATGGGATGGGTAAGAACCACTGCTCCTTTGGTGGTTTTTCTGCTATGGTATAAATTAGGAGTGTTATAAATCTAAGGATTTAGCAAATAGACAAAAATATCTTAACATCTTGTCCACTTTCCAAATAAAAGAATGAATTTGGATAAGATTCCAAACCAAGCTTACAAATTTTTTAATGTTGTTAATTATACAACTGACTTCCAGTTGCTAGCAAGATGTCAAAATTACTCTGGTTATAATGGAAATATGTAAATTATTAATCATTGATTTTCCCTTTTTCCTGCCCATTTTAAAAACATCACAGTTTTCTTTGTATATATTCCTTTGGAGTCCTACATACATGTGATGCTTTATGAAACAAAACAAATAAATTAAATTATATCATCAGGTTATAAGTTTGGTGCTACTGACAATTTGACTGAATCAATGCCATATTTGAAAAGAGAACCCAAAAGTTCAAATTTCCTCTTCTAATTTGAGCATCTCTTAGCATGGTACAAGAATGAATTGGTTTGAAATGCAGTTTGGCATGGAGGATGTAGTATTAAACTTGGAGTAGGGAAGTGCTGGTCAATTCATGCCTCACACACACACAGTAGATGAATGAACCTGGGCAAGTCACATAATTTTTCTTAGCCTCAATCAATTTCCTTTTCTACAAATAGGGGGACAAGACTAAATGACTTTTTTAGGTCCCTTCCAACTCAGCATCTATAAGTTTATTATTCCTCACCTTTAGTACTATATGTTGAGTGCTAGTTTTGTGCCATATGGATATTTCACTAATTTAATGTTATATTTTTATTTTTTGTTGTCTTTAAAATTAGATATTATTCCAAGGAAACATACAAAGGTTGTAGTGCTTAAATATTTCAGTGACTGTTGGAGATAGTAAAGCAGCTGTTAGTGTGGAAAAGTCAACTATTTCAAATGTAAAGGTGTGGTTTCAGCCCAAATTCCATTCCAATCTGAAGGAAGACTTGGACACTTTTAACTAACAAATCAAACAATAAATACTCCCCAAACTAAAATAAGACTGGAATATTAAGACCATGGGGAATGATAAATATTAAAGTAGTTTTCTAGGGGCAACTTTGAGGACTTGGTTCTCTAATACTATCACTCACGAGCCCCTACCTATGTGTTCTCCATTAACAGTTAGACATCAAGACTTAATTAGCATTTTAGCAAAGGTAAATTATGTTTGTTGCTAGGACAATAACTGTGAGAAGTCTGGAACTCATGTATCTATAATCACTCACATCAACAAAAAAAATTGGAAGTTTGGATTGAAAAGTTTTCCAAATTCCTTTTCTTTGTTAAGAAGTTTTTGTCCCTCTATTTGATCAATTCTTAGAAAAGGACTTATAGGACTCCTAATTTATTCTAAAGTTAATTTTAGAGAGCAATACATGTAAGAAGCATATAATAATATACAGCTCATAATAATATATTACTGAAAATTATTTCTTATTTCAAAGATAGTGTTCTTTTCTGGTTCAAGGAAACTGACCCTTTGAAATTAGACCATCTCTTGGTCAATTATCTTTCTGTTTAAGTTTCTCTGTATTTGTCAATGTACAGTCTCTTAGCCAGATTCATTGTTTGGTATTGTCAGTCTTTTTGATGTTATTATCAATGTAGGTAGAAAGGAGATAGAGAGGAGTTTCATTCCCTCCCTTAAATTCACCCTCTATTAGGGGCTTGGCTCCAACTTGGGAACTGGATCCTTATTTCCTAAACTTAGAGTCTGCAAGACTGGCCCTCTATGAAATTCCTAATCTTTCCAAATTTACTAAAATTACTGAAAATAACATCTTTTTAAAGCTTTCACTGGTGTGGTTAGCTTGTTCATTTGAGCAATCAGGTTTTCCTTCTTGATACACTCAAAGAGGTTCACAATTCATAAAGCGATCAATGATACAAACTATTCATTTATACAGTTGACTATCATATCCATCTATTGATTTGAGGTTGTGAGCCTTCAAAGATAATATTAATTATGGTGATTGCAAAATCATCGCCCCTTAAACTCTCCCCCATCTCCCATTCACGTATTTACTGCCCCAGAAATCAATCAGATATTTTTAGCAAAGATGATATTCTAAAACATGGGGATTTTTCAGAGATCATTTTTCAAAAACCATTCTCCATAATTCTAAAAACTGAAGAAAATCTATAGGCTTTGCATACTCTGTTAGGTCCTTCTATAGTTGCTGGTAGATATTAAGAAAAGTCAGTACCTCTCCCAAATCTAAATTGCTGTTCACTTCCCTCTGCAACCCCCATGATTTTCAATAACTCAAAGCATTAAGCCTGCAAAGAAGTGTCACTTGCTTTAGTGACTTATAGAACTTGAACTACTGCACTTTTCAAAGGCTTTCCCCAATTCATTTTAAGCAAGAATTTTAGGAAAGGCCATGTGGCCTGGGTCGTAAACAATTCAGAAATTAAAATTTGTCAAATTTTCAAAAGCATGTTGATAAAGTTTTATGAACAGGTAATAGATTATTAAAGGCTTTTACCAAGAGTACTATCTCTATTGGTGCTTGCTAATCTCTTTTCTAACCTAAAAACAATAAAGAAAATGAATAAAGACAGAAAGACAGAAGGAAAGGAAGGAAGGAAGGAAGGAAGGAAGGAAGGAAGGAAGGAAGGAAGGAAGGAAGGAAGGAAGGAAGGAAGGAAGGAAGGAAGGAAGGAAGGAAGGAAGGAAGGAAGGAAGAGAAGGAAGGAAGGAAGGAAGGAAGGAAGGAAGGAAGGAAGGAAGGAAGGAAGGAAGGAAGGAAGAGAAGAAAGGAAAGGAAAGGAAAGGAAAAGGAAGGAAGGAAGGAAGGAAGGAAGGAAGGAAGGAAGGAAGGAAAGAAGGAAAGGAAAGGAAAGGAAAGGAAAGGAAAGGAAAGGAAAGGAAAGGAAAGGAAAGGAAAGGAAAGGAAAGGAAAGGAAAGGAAAGGAAAGGAAAGGGAAAAGAAATCTAAGTGAGCCAAATGGTTTCCTAATAAAGTATTGGATAAAAAGTGAACCATGTTAAACAAAGAATGTGAAGAAAAGAGTAGCATGTTACACATACGTAAAGCTGTGAGGTTTATTTTGTATGTCAGAGTACTTAATTATTTTTTTTAATATTTAATTTGAATTCCACTGTAGTTTAGAAGGGAAGCAAGAATGTGCTAGAGTCATCTGAACCAACTCCTGAAAGTCAATTATTAAAATCTGTGTGAGCATTTGTACCTCAGAAATTATAGTAAATGCTACAAATCAGGACTTGATTTACTGTTTTGTTGATTGTCTAATTTTAAGAAAGTGATGGAGAAAATGTTAATGTTAATAATAAATATTAAACTTAAAATATGTTGTATGTAATTTTTGTGTGTGTGCCAATGATTAAACATATATCATCATGACATTGGAGAGAAAGTGGTACTTGAGTTACATACTGAAGGAAGAGAAGAATTTAAGAAGGCAGAAGTAAAAAGGAAGTGCTTTCTAGACATAGTGGATAACCAGGGAAATGCCAGATTTGGGAGATGGAGTTTTGTTTGTGAAAACCAGAAGGATGTCCAATTTAGCTGGATCACCAAGTGTGGAAAGGGGAATGATGTATTATGAGGGAGGTTGGAAAGATAGGTTGCAGACAGATTGTGAAAGGATTTTTTTAAAAGTCAAAGAGAGGAGTTCATAGTTTATTCTGGAGACTATAGGGAGCCCCTGGAATTTATTGAATATGGGAATGACATAAGTTTGCACTTAAGGAAAATCACTTTGGTAACAATGTGGAGAAAGAATTGAAGTGGGAAGAGACTTGAGGAGACTTCAGGTAGAGAGACCACTTAGGAGGCTATTGAAAATAGTCTAAGGGAGTCAGGACCAGGGTCCAAATTAAGGTGGGAGATTTAAAAGTATACAGAAGGGAAGATCTCTCTCTCTCTCTCTCTCTCTCTCTCTCTCTCTCTCTCTCTCTCTCTCTCTCTCTCTCTCTCTCTCTCTCTCTCCAGCTGATTAAAGTAAGCCATTAAAAGCTGACAGGGATAGTCACAGTAAAGGAAAAGTTTAGGAAAGTTAAGAAGATTGAGGGTATTTTGTCACAACCAATGTGGTCAGCCAAATTATTATATTTATGGTTGGAATTGAATATATTTAATTGATGGTTGCCAGGGATTTAATGACTAAATCCCAATTACTAAAGTAAAATGGAATTTATGGTAGTTTTTTTTTTACAATAGAGGGAATATATTAAGGAAAAGATAAAAGGGAGAAGAGAAAAGAAGAGAGAGAGAGAGAGAGAGAGAGAGAGAGAGAGAGAGAGAGAGAGAGAGAGAGAGAGAGAGAGAGAGAGAGAGAGAGAGAGAGAGAGAGAGAGAGAGAGAGAGAGAGAGAGAGAGAGAGAGAGAGAACTCTGACTTCCTCTGAACCAGCTAGAAATTCTAAGGCACCAGTCAGGGGAAAGGAGTCTCAAGACAATGGGTCTTTCTCAAAGGTTCACACCTCCAGAAAGGGCAAGGAACTAAGTCAGCCTTTACATTCACCATGATGACCTTCTAAAAGAAAAGCAGTCTGAGGTGTCCTGCAGGAGCAACTCCAGGGGTCTAGTTCCACAGACAACTGTCTTCACTCAGAGCCTGAGTGGTGTTCCTCCAGTCCAACTCTGAGTGACTGACTGATTCCAGTCCAAGCCCAAGTGACTGATCTTTTTCACTCCAAGTCTAAGTGTCTGTCTTCCAGTCTTTCCTCAAGTGTCTCTCTTTACTCCATCTGAGAGTCTGTCTTTCAGTCCAACTCTGAGTGACTGATCTCACTCTAAGTCCAAGTGACTGCTGAATGATCCTTGTCTATCTCTGTTTCCACTATTTAAACCTTTTTCTCTTGTGTCACCTCCCCTAAATTTTACATCTACCAATCACAGCAGATGCTTTTCTCCAGGACTGTCCATTCTTTCACTTGTGGGTCACAGACCTCCCACTCAATGTATGAAATGGGTGTTCACACCTTTTTGTTGTTATTTCATACCTTTTTGTGGTTAAAATGGGTAGATCTACTTTAAATACTGAGTTTACACGTTTAGGGATTTAAATCTAAAAATAGGGGATTGAAATTTAATCTTCACAATAAAGGAAGAGCTAAGTACCTTCATTGTTACAATCAGAGGAGAGCCAAATCCAATCTTCATAAAACACATATATGATGTAGGGTGTGTGTGTGTGGGGGGGGGGGATATTGAGGTAAAAAGGACAAGATTTGCAACTGATTCAATATATTAGAATAAGAGAATATGGAGTCAAGTATGGAATCAAGGGTGTAGACCAGGAGGATTGAAAGAATAAAGAATCTTTTGAATGCAGAGACTCTTTCATTCTGTCTTTATAACCCCCTCTGCCTTGTATAATGCCTTGCCTATAAAATACAGATAATCAAAACTTGTTGTGTGGCTGGATAGATGATTGGGTTAACAGAAGTAAAAGGAAAGGTATTATAATCTTCAATTTTCCATTTTTGATGAGTTTCCTTTGATTATACTTTTTTCTCCAAGAACAAACTTTCTTCCTCTGTCCTAAGTCTTTTATTAGAGAGGTATAAAATGTCTACAAAGCAACGTAATGGAAAGAGCTTGGAAGTCAAGTCAAAGGAACTGAATTAAAATCCTGACTCTAACATGTATGATATTGGAAAAAATAATTTAACCTCTCTGAGCTTTAGTTTCTGTGTTTATAAAATGAGGGCATTAGACCTGATTTTTTAAAGCTCTCTTTCATTTTGAATTTTGTAATCTTATTAATTCCGAAAGATCATATATTTAGTTATGACCAATCCAACATTATTTCTCCTGCTATTAAAATTTAGTCTATCACATAGACAATGCCTTCACTTGTACAAAATGACATATGTAGTCTTCTTGAAAGAAAACTTTAAAAACATACAAACATGGAGACAAACACATACATACATGCATGCATGCATGTGCAGACACACATTTTAAGATCCTGTAAAAATAAAACTCCTCAAGGAAAACTCTGACCCTGGCCTTAAAAATAGAAAATGCTGGAAAAGTGAATACAGTAGTTTCAATCTGTCTAATCTCATCAGTCTGGACACCTCTTAAGTATGTTTCTTGCAGTGAAAACATCTGGTCTAACTGCCTCCCCTGTCTTTGAGGAATAAATTGTTGGGAAAAGAAAATATTTTTGTCTATTGTAAGCAGGCAAGGGATTAGCCATGATCATAACTGGGCAACAGTTGTTGCATTGGAGGACTATAATTGTAATGAAAGTTCATAATCCTCTTATTTCCTTGCAAATCTTAATTTACAGATGTTGGTTTAAAAATTTTTAAGTTAAAAAAGTGAAATAAACATAGCTGATAATCTACTTTTCTTTAGATCTCCAACAACCACCAAACAAAAACAGCCAATTATTGTATTAAGAAAGACTTTTGTTGTAGTAGTTGTTGTTGTTCACAAAAGAGGTTTAAAAGAGAAATTCCCTAATAATGTTTCTAGTCAATCAGCCAATAATCATTAATTAAGCACCAACTATATGCCAGGCATTCTGCTAAGCAAAGAATAAACAACAGATAGTCTCAACTTTTAAGGAACTTAAATAAGGGTCTAACAGAGGAAGAGATATGCATATGATATACAAACAACATAAACCAGATCAATAGGAGATAATCAACAGAGTGAAGACTTTAGTATTAAGGGAATCAGGAAAGGCTTCTTGTTGAAGGTGCCATTTTAGCTGGAACTTGGAGGTAGCCAATTTGCCAAGTATTTCCATTTTCAATGACTTTGAAGCCCTCTAGAAGATAAGACTTTGTATTAGGAATTTTTTTTTTTTGCAGTTATGACTAAGTAAGAGTAGGAATCAGAAACTAGCTACTTTCATTCAATGAGGGTCAATGGAAATCTGGGGAGAGAGAGACAGAGAGAGAGACAGAAAGACAGAGACAGAGACAGAGAGACAGAAAGACAGAGACAGAGACAAAGAGAGAAAGAGACAGAGACAGAGCCAGAGAGACAGAGACAGACAGAGATAGAGAGACAGAGAGAGAGAGAGAAGAGAGAGAGAGACAGAGAATAGATAGAGAGAAGAGAGAGAGAGACAGAGAGAGAGAGAGAGAGAGAGAGAAGAGAGAGAGAGAGGAGAGAGAGAGAAGAGAGAGAGAGAGAGAGAGAGAGAGAGAGAGAGAGAGAGAGAGAGAGACAGAGAGAGAGAGAGAGAGAGAGAGAGAGAGAGAGAGAGAGAGAGAGAGAGAGAGAGAGAGAGAGAGAGAGAGAGAGAGAGTCTGTCCTGTCTCCCAATCTGGAAATTTCAAGACATCTCCAGCATTTAAAATGGATTTGAACATAGTCAAATTTTCCATTTGGCTCTTAAGGCTCTTCTCAGAGATCTTTGATAATAAGATAAAGTGGGATGTTTTGTCCAGCCAAAGCTAAAGAGTGATGTTAAAGCAACCCATTTTGACTTGAAAGTCTCTATCTGGAATAATTATACATTCTGTTCAGGACCCCATTGACAGGGAAACAACTCGTTCCTCTCCTTCATCTGCAGCATTTAAGAAAAGGGCCAGATGGGCCCATGAGCTCACGCTATAAAAGAAGCTCTCCCTCTGCCTTTGGTGGGAAGTTCAATATTATTGCATCCCTAATAGCAGCTGCTTCTGTTTGAACTCAGGGTTATGAAAGATGAACTACATTAAATGGTAAATCATTAAAGATCAGCTGAGTAAAAGCAGTGGGCTGCACTATGCTTAAATCACCAGCATCTGTCTTCCCGCATGCAAAGAGTTGCTCTTTGCAATCTTGCAGTAACATGCTGACAGAAGGGCCAAGGTGAAAAACCACATTAAAAAAAACCCTCAAAAGCATATCTTTGGGGTTTTCAACTGGTGAACAATTGCTCGTGTATGAAACTTCAACTGTGGTAGGAAAGCAGCGACATTGCATTTAATCACAGCTATGAAATATTTAGGGATCCCCATTACCATTTGAGTCCCATCTCTTTCTTTTTACATGTTTATTCTTCAAAAAAGGACAGAGGAAAAATAAAACCTATTAAAATTGTGTCTATCTGAAACTGTAGATGAATGAAGAAACCTATAAATTTCTGGTAGCTAGATAAGTGGATAGAGCATTAGACCTGGAGTCCTGAGGACCTGGGTTCAAATCCATCACAGACACTAGCTATGTGATTTTAGGCAAGTCACTTAACCCAGTTTGCTTCAGTTTCATCTACAAAATGAGCTAGGAAAGAAAATGGAAAAGAACTCCAATATCTTTGTCAGGAAAACCCCAAATGGCATCATAAAGAGTCAGACCCAATGGAACCATGACAACAACTGTAAGTTTCTTGATTCTTTTAATCATTGATTCTCCTCTTACTTATAGAGATAGAGACCTAGAGATCAAAGCACATGCTGATAGACTTTTTTCCAAATTCACTTTATCTGATAATAGGTGTCTTTGGCTGGTAGGACTATTGTAAAGATTAGACCATATTTATTGACATGGATTAGAGAATAGACAATCTCTGAAGATGGTAGAAACTTATGATCTGGATTGGATTTTGTACCATTCAGAATGAAGAGCCACTAGCAAAGTCATTCAGGGTCTGTATCTGCATGAGTATTTGCTCTATTCTCTCTCTCTTAGCTATGTAACAGTCAAAAATTTTAATTTCTGTGAGCTTCAGGCAGCTCTTTGAAACTACTAAATTAAAGATCTGTAAAGGTAGAAGTTCCCCTAGGTAATTAAACAGATTTTATGAAGTACCTTCTCTGTGCACAATGTTCTACCAAGTTCTTGGGGCTAAGTAGGGAGAGAGGAAGAAGAAGACCTGTTAACTGCCTTCAAGGAATATGCAGTCTTATTGAAATCCATCCTCAGTCAATCAGCAGGGATAAGAACAAATATATAAAATAGGCTGGAAAAATCCTAAGAGGTCATCGAGTCCAACCCTCCTCCTTTTTAGGGATAAGGATGCTGAATTCATCAGATATGAAGTGCATGAAGTGTTTTACAAACTTTGAAACATTGATTAAATTTTGAATGGTTGTTGCCAGTGGTGTTCAGATAGACACAGGCAGGAAACACCTCTCTATCCTACTCTAACTCTTTCACATATAATGTTCTGCAGTCTATTATACTACAAAGAAATCAAAGGATTGTTTGTTGTTTGTTTTGTGATCGAATGAAAGTGTTTGAATGTAAACTTACCCCCTGGAGCCCCCTAATCCTTAGTAAAATGTCAGATGTAATTATTTAGTGTTATCATTATTTGTCAATCAATAAACATTTATTAAGCAGCCTGTTACATGTCAGGCACTGTGCTAAATCCTGGATGATCATTATTATTACTTTTATCATTCTTATTAGTATTAATAATAAGATATGGACATTTAGAGATATTTGAGGCACAAGGCTCTACCTTGTGGACTCTTGGACAGGAGGACTAAAAAAAATCATTTTTTTGTAATCAAGTTTTGAAATGTAAACTCTTCTGTAGGCTCCCTAAAAACATTGTGCAAACAACATCTTATTACTCAAGGTCACTCTGGAATTGAGGATCAGAGGCTGAAGGGGAAGCCAAAACCTTCTGACTAACAACCCAAGCCACCTGATGAGTCTTTTCTCCAATATGCAACTTGTTTTGTTTCTTTCCACTGTAAATCCGTATGCAGAGAAGCCTTGAGACCAAGTTGCAAAGATTAACTGAAAACTTATTTAATATGGCATGCACCGGCCTCTTTGGGGACATATACTGTACTCACAGAAAATGTCAGCGTGTGTCATGTTTTAGAAGAAGAAATATAAATCTTGGAGAATTGCTGGACATGCTTTTGCCTAATATGAGAAAGAGAAGTGAGCACTTTACGCTGCACAGAATTAAACTGAGTCCTCTGGGGCAGGGTTATCCCCAGGTTATCAGCTGTGAGGATTTCAGAGTCACATACTCAGGTCCAGGTCTAAGAAAACAAGGCTGCCAGATTATTTACAGGGAACTAAGGGTCAGCTCGTTCTCTCTAGCATCAGGCTTGCTGCTGTCTGATTAGAAGTCCAAGAGCAAACGGGACACATTATTTAATGCAATCTTCTCATAGTATTAAAAATATATGTACAGACAGTGCAGAATGTGCAATGAGCTGGGCACTGAGGCATCACAGCTGTACGGGCTTTATGCAACCGAAGGCATGTATAAGTTTAGCCATATGGAGACAGGAACTCATATTCTAAATAAGGAAGCCTATTACCCAGTTGCAAGCATTGCTTCCTCCCATCCCCCCAATATAATTACCTTGTATTTGTTTTTTTTTTTTTTTACATATTTTTGTATAAGAAAGACAGCATCACATAGTGGATAGAGATCTAGTTTCTAAATTATAAAGACCTAGGTTCAAAAACTTCATCTCATATATATTGACTGAGTGACCCTGGGCATGTCACTTAACCTCATACTGTCTTGAGCAACTCTCTAAGACTTTAAAATATGGAGCAGATTCTGATATGTATTTTTCATCAAAAGCTTCTTATAAACCAATGAAATTCCAGTCCTGATTTTTAAAAAAGAATTAGATAGATTACATAAATGCCTGGTTGATCGATTGAAAGAGAGAGAAATGGATATTTGGAAGGAGAGAAAAGAATACACAGGGAGATAGCTATGAATATAGATTAGAAACAGATGTGAATATGGAAATAGAGCTAGATAATGATATGTATGATAGACAGATAGATGGACAGACAGAGATAGATAGAGAGAGATGATAGATAGATAGATAGATAGATAGATAGATAGATAGATAGATAGAGAGAGAGAGAGATATAGAGATAGATAGATGGGTGGGTGGATGGATGGATAGATAGAGAGATAGAGAGATAGAGAGATAATAGAGATAGATGGATGGATGGATGGATGGATGGATGGATGGATGGATGGATGGATGGATAGATGGATGGATGGATGGATGGATGGGTAGATAGATAGATATGCAAATATAGTTTAGGTATAGATATGGTATGTATATTGATAAGTAGTGCTGGAGCTGTATATGATATAAACAGTTATACACAGAGATAGGTAAATAGATTACAGATGCTCTAAATTAAAAAGATATAGATATAAATATGGACACATCTATATATTTCTAGATATCTATCTGTATCCACATATACATATTTATTTCAACAAGATAGGAACTTCCCACTTTAGTAAAACTATCCTCAGCAATTCTTCTGTAATTTAATATAGTACTCTTAGAAAATGAACTAAGTTACTGCCCAAGACTACACAACTAGTATGTGTTAGAGTATCAGAAGTAGTCTTTAAATATAGGTTTTCTGCTTGACTCTCAGACCAAGGCACTCTGTCTGTGTCTGTGTCTCTGTCTCTGTCTCTGTATGTGTTTTCTGTCTGTCTCTTGTCCACAATAAATATTTTATATAGGTAAATGTCTATTTTTTTTTACTTTTAAAATGCTATCCAAAATAAAATGATTCATTTATCCATTCAATAACAAGCATTTATTAAGCATCCACTATGTGCAAGCATTATGCTAGGCTCTGGGAAGAATATTAGTCCTCAAGGATCTTACATTCTAATTAATTACCTGTATTTCTTCCAGTGCCTCTCACCAAAATGACTGGAATTAAGATGAAGTGTGTAAAAAAAAAAAACCATCATATCTTATCAGGCTTTGTAAGAAAGAAAGAGCTGACTAATGTGCCACTGCTGCTTCCTTTACTTGCTGTTTGACCCTGAGCAAGTCATTTAACTTGTCTGGTTCCTCATCAGTCATATAACGATATCATTCACACCTATCTTCCAAAGGTTCTCGTGTAGATCAAATGATATAACATTTGTACGGTGCTTTGCTATATAAATGTTATGTATTAACATTATTCCTTAAGAAAAAGGCATACATCTACAAATTGATCTTTCTGTCTACAATGGAGAAAAGTTTCACTGGGTGATAGGCTAAAATATTCCATTGTATTCCATGTCTCCAAAGAGCAGTTCAGTTTTTCTGGAAAAAGATGAATATTGTCACTGGGCATTCCAGTCTCATGTCAGTTGAAAGGAGTCAGTTACAATCTTGCATTCATGGAAGGACTGAGCTCGGATGTCAGTAGAGCAGCCAAAAATGGATGGAGCATCACCGGGCAACTGCCATCTGTTGAGTGTTTCCCGACAGCTGTATCTCTTGACCATCACAAATGCAGATAATCACGAGAGGTGGGGGAGGAAGCCGTCCAAGATGTATATAGAGAAAAATTCCAAGTTCACTTGTGAAACAACACGGCTTCTAATTGCACTGGTAATGATTTTCTAACAGACACGGTGGTATGTAGTGTAGACTTTGAGCTGATTTAGAGCCCCCAATAAACCACAGTGCCGCTGAAAAACCAATGGAGACTTCCTAGTGCCAGGAAGATCTTTGTCTTGGGTGAATACTTAATAGCACTTGCCCTAGATGGTTTGTCCACAAGCTATTTTGACCAAAAATAACTATCCATACCCTCTTGCTGGGACAGATTTCAGAAGTAAAGACTTGAAATGAGCACGTATCTTATTCCAAACAGAATTATAGGTAATTAAAAAAAAAAAAAAACCTCCATGTAGAATAGACATCTTGTGCCTGAGGATTTTACATCAGATGATCTAGTTGTCTTGTTGAGCTCCATTAGGGTCAGAAATATCACTCTCTTGCAGTTTTTTTTAACCACTTAGCATTTTTATCCTTCCCCTCCAGTGAAGGTCTCTAGAAGCCTGTTCGGCTGCCATCTGGCTTTTTACCTCTTATAGAAAATCCTCTGACAAGCCTGCCCAGATGGGAGAATTGACTGGTCAGGCCTCATAATCAGAACATGGAAAGGACCCCAGTCATACCCAGACCTAAATGTGAGAGCCTCTACCCTGTCTCAGAGACCTTAGCTGTCAGAAACTGAGTGATTAATCAGTGAGGGGAGATATAGGTGGTGGAGTGACTATTTGATGACAGCATTAAAAGAAAAGAGAGGAGTGCAAAAAGGTAAACATGACTAATTCCTTAATTTCTTCACAATCCTCATTATCATCAAAAAAAAATATTAAGCTCCTTTTGTGTGCAATGCATTAGCATCTTACTTTCTTTAAGCAATCTAGTCTCACATTTGGTCTGTGTGATGAAATGACTGATTTAGCCTTCTCAGTCTCTTCTATTCTCTCAGTATTAAAAATTAAAAAAAAAATTAATCTACATTAAGCAGCCAGAGCAAGTGCCAGTCCCACATTAGGAATTCCTGTATTGTGTTTATTCTAAGTAAAAAAAAAAAGGGACCTCATCCTATATTACAAAGAAAAGTCCAGGGTTAGGAACTCCTAGACTATGTTCGTTTTAGGTACATAAGCATCTCATCCTATATTACATAGACAAAAAGCTATCCCTCAAAATGAGCCCCCCCCCCCCCTTGCCTAGAAATGCTGTATAGGATGGAAAAAAGAATCTGAGCCACATAGCCGGAAGTAGAGATGGCAACACAATTTTGAATCTGCATATGAAGCCTCTTATCTACATTTGGAAACTGTCCCTCCCTAATGTGCCATTTCCAGAAAGGCTTTTTTATCCCCCCTCAAATGATCCACTTCCTTTGCTGTTGAGCCAGGCCCTGGGACCAGTAACATGACTCCACAGCTTTGCAAGAGCTTAAAATTAATTTCCACGAGTGTGCACTTGCTATCAAATCAGAATGTTTCAGTCACCTGGCTGGGGCTGCTGTTCCTTTGATATGGTAACCCAGAAATTTTTCACATTAGAAGAGTAAGAAATAAATTTTGGCTTTTGTTTAAAAATACATATGCATATAATTCAACTGGTTTTCAACTTGTAAACAAGATGCTGAGAGAGAATAAACATGGGATTACATCATATAATTCCATGCAGTTTGAGGGGAAATTATTTCAAAAGACTGGCCTGATTTAAGATCTCCTAAGATGATCAATAAAGTCCAGCAGGGCCATCTGTCCACTGCCAATGTTATCTCCCCCTGTCTCTCGCACCAAAGCCCACCGTTACTATTTGAGAAAAGTTGCTAGAAGGGGCATTTGCATCAAATTTTCCCTTCTTCTAGTGGTGCCATAATCAATTCAACACAGGGCCATTTTTTATTCTATTGCTTAAAACAGCACAAGCTTAAAATGCCAGCCCTACCTCTGGGTCAGTGGGAGGTCCCTGTTTAATGCTACCCCAGCTTTTTGCTCAAGTGTTTGGTATTTGCTGCTGTTTCTTTTACAAGTTTATTCTCAAAAGAGGGAGAGACAAAACATGCATTCCAAAACTTCGCTTTTATATGTTTGATTGTTTTTTCTTTAACGTGGAAAAAGGGTGGTAAAAGTTAGCACAGATTCATTAATGACAGCATGTAAGCAGACCAGGTATTGGGCCCTCCCCAGGTCTTTTATAGAGTAGCATTAAACTGAGAGGCTAAGGAGATCAGGCTTCTTCTCTGGCCCTCCCTTCCCTACCCCCTTTCCTGTAAGAGTTCTATAAGATGTCATTTTTTTTTAAAGTAATGATAGAAAAACAGATATTTCCGAGGAAGTTGGCTACTAGGGGCCAGGATGACAAGGAAGACCCAGACTTGACAGGAATGAAAAGTGAATCCAGAGCTGACTGCCATTCATCACAAATCCCTGTGAAACAGGCCAGGAAACCAGCTGAAAAAGCCAGAGAGGCCACATCTGTTTCTATAGGGCCACATTTGTGCCTGTGGGAGTGTTCTGAGGGTCCTATTCAACTTCAAAGTGACTGAGCCAGGGCTGGAGAAAGTAAGAGTCTGGGAGAGAGAAGAGAGGGGAGGGAAGGAGAAAAAAAGGGAAAGGAGAGAAGAAAAGGAAACAGGGAAGGAGGGAAGAAAAGACATGGAAGGCAGAAAGGAGAATGGAAGAAAGAGGAAGGAAGAGGGCTCATTTGCTTTGGGATCACTTTCCCAGTTCTAATGAAACCAATTTAAAATGCAAAATCACTTTTTTTTTTTGTAAAGAGACAGACAAATGTGAAAGAAAGGGATGATGGGCTTCCATCTGGTAGTGTTAAATCCCAGCATTAAAATGGGGAAGAGGATAGCCATCCCTCCCCACTCACCCTGTAAATTGTGATGGTCGGGTCTTTATCTCCAAGGTAAGGGAACAGCGTCCATGCTAATCAGCGGTACTTCCCACAGTATGTGACAGAAAAGATGAATACCTCGCAGGTCCTAATGGTTAATTTGGAGTGGCATGTGTGTTTCTCAAACGTTTGTGAAATTCTCTGATTCATCACTACACAATTGGGCCCTTTTTTCCTCCTTCTTAAACAGGCTGACATGTCGGGCGGGAGAACGGTGATGACAGAATTTCAGAGTAAGCCATTGTCCCTCCGTCTAGTTACTTAAGTCGACTCAACTACTCACCAATTTCTTGGGAACCGAATGGGTCCTTCAAAGAATAATTTCTGAGCAAGAAAATGGGTGTGATTGTTGAATCTCCCCAGAGATGCTAATCCATCTGGGGACATTCGATATTCCCCCGGAAAGCCAGGAATTGAATTTACTGCTAAGTGAACGTAGCAGCCGGGGAGAGGGACCTAGAAAGGCAATACCGAACTTTCCAGACTTTTTATGCTTTATTCCACTCCAGCTTGATCCGGGGACATTAGCCTCCCTGATTTTCCTCTATAATACCACCCTTGCTTTTCAATGGCTGTGCTCCGTGCCTGAATCTTTTCCCTTCTTTCTTCCTGTGCCGGGCTTCTGTCAAGCCTCGGCTCAAATGCCACTCCATTACGGGAGAGTCCTCCCAGATGCCAGAGCTCTTTGTCTGAGATTATTTCGCGTTTACTCTTCTATATGCTTACTTATTGACTCCCTCAATTAGGAATAGGAGCTCCATCAGGTAAGGGACAGTAGCACATAGGAAGGGTTTCAGTGCTGGTGGACTGACATGCCTAGGTGAAGAAAAGCAGGCAGTCTAAAAAGTCCCCGTGGGGTGGATGGCTTTCACATGGGGGCGAGTCACCCTCCTGCTGGGGGGCTCTCTAAAAACCACTCTCAGTCTAGCATCTTCGTGTTTTCTTCTTAGAATTGGATGTTGTCGGGGCTCTAAGGAGCCATCCCAGCAAGCCCACCGGAAACAAAACAGGATGTTCTTATTCAAAGGGCTGCTTGGTGTAATTATGTTTGATTTTTGATGCCATACTTGAACTTTGGAATACTCAAGGATGCATAAGCAGCCCTTCAAAGGAGAATAAATGATTGAGGCTTTTTGCCTTAAGTGAAATATTGTTATGCACTCTTGACAAAATTAACTTATTTGTTTGTGTTTGTGATTGTACCAGTGAATTAAGTCTACTCAGGACTATACCTGTTTTTTCAATTCCAGACAGGAGAAGATCAAATTGTCTTTGTCAGGTCACATTTCCTGCTCATAAAAAGACACTTGACAGAATAATAACTCTAACAGGAAAGTTTCAAGAGGGCCAGTAGTTTCCCCTGTAAGGCTTGAGGGAAAAGATTTTTTTTTATGTCATCTATAAACTTTTTTTTCAATATTTCTATATACCCATGTGCTAATTGTTCTATTGTGTGCATAGAGCCTTCAGAATGGAAAGCACCAGAATGTAAATATACTTAAGGACAAGACTTAAAGAAATATTGTCACTTCTGCTTGTAGTTTGTATTGGAGGCCAACCTTCCTCAAGAAGGAAGGAGACTCTGGTTGTGGGGACACACTGGCACTTGCTGATGGGAGACAGGTATCCAGTCATGTCTTTCTCAAAGGGGCAGCTGTTCTGCTGTGGCATGGGTCAAGAAAGTGATATTAACTAGAATTCCATTATTTAACTTTTTGATTAAATTTTTGACACTTAATGCATCTTTTAAAATTAAAAAAATAATTTAAAGAAGTTATTTAGTGTTGGCATTTTTATTATTTTAATCAATAATTCTAAGAACTTGCCCATGACTTCAAGATATTTACTATCTACTGGGATATACAATAACTTTGATAAAGG
Organism: Monodelphis domestica; assembly: GCF_027887165.1. Classification (NCBI taxonomy): domain Eukaryota; kingdom Metazoa; phylum Chordata; class Mammalia; order Didelphimorphia; family Didelphidae; genus Monodelphis; species Monodelphis domestica. The sequence goes on along the minus strand of NC_077228.1, from coordinate 50,558,145 downwards.
TTGAGGACTGAACCTCAAAGGTGAAGAAAATATCTCTACCAATCTAGATCAGTGTCTTCTTTACAACTGAGAGACTTAATGGGTTGGTTAGAGCATTGAGACTTTAAATAACTAGCCCAGGGTCTCAAAGTCAACATATTTCTGAGATAGTCCTTGAAGTCAGATTTCTGGTCAGTTCTGTATTGACTACACCACATTGTCTCTCTAAATTTGATAAAGTTATGACAAAACTAATTGAATTTGGAATAATATCAATTGTTTTATAAATCAATGATTGAGGAACAGTTATTAAGCACTTACAGTGTTCCAGGAATAGAAGATTTCTTAAGGTCTTACTGTGTATCAGTCTTTGTGCTAAGTATTAGGAGTACAGAAAAAGGGGAAAAAAAGTCCCTGACTTCAAGGAGCTCCCAATCAAATGAGAAAAGCAACATGTAGAGAACTGTATACAAATAAGATATATAGAGAATAATTTGTGGATAATTAAGAGAGGATTTCCAGGCACTGGGAAAGTATAATTTTAAATGCTAAAATTAATAAATAATAGACATTTGTTACATCATAAACATAAATTACTTCATAAAAATATAAAACATTAAAATAACAAATAAAATAATTCAAAGTTCCTGCCCTCAAGAAACTCACATTCTACTAGAATCTAATAAATTTTAATGAAGAATTACACTAAAGTAAATAAGGTGAATATTTGATTCAGCAATTATTATTAGTGTCAGGAGCAGGACTAGATTCTGGGAAAATAAAAAACATGAAATGGTCCCTGGCCTTAGGGACTGCATTTGAAAGAGAAAGAGGATGGAACATGGCACATACATAGCAAAATATAGTATAAGGTAAGGGGCAAAGGAATGAATCCTTACTCTAGGAAATTTGAGAAAAAAGATATCCTCTCTCTTTGATCAGGAAAGGATTTTACAGAAAGCTTAGCATGTGAGCTCTAAGTTCTAAAGAAAGAACATTTCTCAAGAAAGTGATGCAGAGGGCATATATTCTAGGAATGGAGGATGACTAAATCATCAGTAATCACTTATTAAGTGCATACTTTGTGCCGGGCACTGTGCTAAGCCAAGAACAGAGGAAGAAATCAGTTCCTGTCCTCAATGAGATGTCCACAATTTAATGGGGGAGACAATATTCAAATAACTATGTACATGGATGATCTCTCTCTCTCTCTTTCATAAATTGGAAGTAATCTTTAGATGAAGACCACCATAAATACAGGCAGTCAGGAAATATCATACCCAATTCAGAAAACAGCTGGTTGTCCATTTGGCTATAAAATGTCATTGAATGGGAAGTAATATAAAATAAGGTAGAAAAGATAGTTTGGAGTTAGGTTTTGAAGAGCAAAATCATAGATTTCTTAGAATTTAAAACTAGAAAGGACTTTGGAGTGATAAAAGGATCATAGATGTACTATAGGAAAGGAAATTAGAAATCAGAGAGTACAAGTTCCTCATTTGAAAGATAAGAAAATAAAAACCCAGAAAGATGAAATGATTAGAATAGAAATTCTTAACTTTTGTGAGCCATGGACCTCTTCTGACTTTCTGGTGAATTCTATAAGTGCTTTCTTAGAATAATGATTTGAATGCATTAAATAAAATATATGTAATTGCAAAGGAAAATTTTAAAATACAGTATTTGATAATATTTGAAAAACAAATTTTGAAATAGTAATATATGTAGCAATAGGTCTAATAACTATAGCAATTTCAAAGTATTGAGTATGTGCAATGTTTTGAGTTATCTATAACTATTCTGATATATAAAATATATGTGATTTCTATAATTAACAAATTATTTATTGATACTTATTGAAATGTGGTTTGTTTTCTACAGTCAGAAAAGAAGGAAATGCTAAATTTGATTAAGAGGTTAGTGAAAATAAAGTTTATACTTATTTTCCCCAGACACATTGACATACTTCCTGAAATTAGTCCATAGATTTGGAAAAAAAAACAATAAATAGCCTACATACTATTGTATACCCTTGGGAAAGTCACTTAACTACTCTTTGCTTTAGTTTCCTTATCTATAAAATGAGGAGGTCAGACTATATATATATATATATATATATATATATATATATATATATATAATATACCTTTCCAACTCCCAATATCTGATCTTGAATTGTTGTATCAGGGAATGGTGCCATGCTGGGGATTCTGGGAATAAGCATTTATAGGGAAAAGTCAGCATTTGCTTGTTTATTTTTAACAAATATTATCTCATGTGGTTAAAAAGCATATATTAAGGACCAAAGTGCAAAGAAGACAATGAGGTGGTGCTTGGAATAGCATGGCAGACCTAAAGTCAAGAAGACTTATCCTTTTGCTAGAGAAGGAAATGGCAAGCCACTCCATTATCTTTGACAAGAAAACCCCAAATGGAGTCACAAAGATTCAGACACAAATGAACAACAACATGTGCAAGGAACTGTGCTAAGACTTCATAAATATATTCTCATTTGAACTAATAACAACCCTGTGGGGGAAGGTGCTTTTAGCATACTTATTTTGCAGTTGAAGCAACTGAGGCAAACAGAGGTTAAGTGTCTTGCCAGGGTCACTTGCCAGTCAGTAAGTCTAAAACCAGATTTGAATTTGGGTCTTCCTCCCTCCACACCTTTCTCTCTTCCTACTGCCCCACCAGCTGGTTCAGGTTCAGCTCTGTTACCAAGAGAAAACAATAGTAAAACAGTTATTTTACTGATGACTCTGACCTGATTTAGGTATGTTGACAAACTAACCCCAGGGTGGCACAGATAAGAATTAGTCTCCTTTCCTGAAAACCCCAAAAGGAGACCTCAAATGCTGCCAACCACCAAGTCATGTTGCCAAATGTTCTCAACTCTTGTCCATGGTTATGTGAATGATTTGTTCCTCCTCTCCCTCTCCCCATCTTCTGTACCTACTGTCTACTTTTATACCCCTTTTGCTACTTGTTTTGATCCTTTCTGTACAGTTTGCCACCAAACCCTCTGTGGTTATGAAAGTGTAACCACAGCCCTGTTCTCCACTGCCATCATGGTCTTTCCTTGAAAGAACTCAAACAAGCAAGCATGCCTACACCCTTTTGTAGTTTCGTAATTTCATAAATGTATTATGAATTCTGATCTGAAGAGATCCGAGAATAAGCTTCAAATCACAACCCCACAGTCACTTATTATCTTTATCTTATCTAGGCTACCCATCAGACAGTAGAGCTACAGTTGTTATTAGAGGGTTTCCTTGTCCCAAGTAACTCAAGTACAATGAGCTTATCCTGGTTACAAATTAACTCTTGGCAGGTGCTTTACTCGAATAGCTGATAACCTATTAGGAAGCTAAAATCTATATAGGCTATAATCTCTTAGAGGAGGCTAACTAGTCTGTCTTTCCTGTTTGTTTTTTCTCTGTTCTTTTCAAGCTCCCTCTCCCCACGACCCATTTATCCACCACCTGCAACAAAAAATACCTACAATTGAATGAAGGGAAGTCCTTGAGAGGCTTGAACCCTTTCCCATGATTCAAATGTACAAATACCTCACAAAATTTTTCTTAAGACACACAGACAGACACACTCACTCACACACTCACAAATACACACAGAGTAATCTTCCTTTACTTATGAGAATTAAAATGGAACCAGCAGGACCTACAGATTCTCTCCCTAGAGGTTTCTCCATTTTTCTATGATAGATCTACCAGGCTTTGAAAACTTTGTTCTTCCATTTAGTATCCTGTTAGACATCTTTGTTAAAGCATCTTAAAGGGTCCTGGGAGGACAATTGAGCCTTCCCCTTCTACAGGAAGGAGAGAAATAATTAAGGTACTTGGATTTTTTTCCCCTCCTTTCTTTTTTAGGCCTGCTTTTCATTTGAAAGCTTTTCAGGAATCACCTTTTCCTTGTGCAATTCAAAAATGGAGAGAGGGGGGTGTTCCAGGTTAATTTATAAATAATAGCTATTTACCAAAGATACAACACTTAAATTATAATCTGTCTGGAAAGTTGCATTATAACTAGGTGAGGGGTGTCCATCAGTGAGAAGTTCTATTCATAAGATGCCAAAGAAAAAGGAATTGAAAAGGTTTTGAAATGCTGTCATAAAAAAAGATTGGGGGGGTTGGATTGTCTCAGACTCTTACCTTGTATTTCCAAGATTAAGGCGTCTCAAAGATTCCTAAAGTGAACAATCTATTATTGTCATCAGAAATTCAGATGAGGAGAAAGAAGTGAAATGACATGGCATCAGTGAACAAATTGTCATTATTATGATCACTCTGGAAGATTTCAGTAATTCTGTAAAAAAGGGGCCTGGTGTCTGCTGTCCATTCTAGCTAGACTGGCTTATTGATTAAAAAAAAAACACTTTGAGTACATTGATAAAACTGGTATTAGATAAAAACTAACATTTCCCATTCTTCTGAAGCCAATGGGCTCTTTGGGGCAACTTGATTGAGGAACAGACTCAATTTAAGGACAAATGTTTAAGTATTTAAAAAAAAAGGTTTGGTTTATGGACTTCCAAATGTGTTTTGGGTTGGGGAAGGGGAAACTGCTTAATAATATTCCTGCCACCTTAAATATACTACTGTGAATCATGTGATCTTAGACTTTGGGTTGAAAGGAACCTTAGTAGTCATCTCTGTAAGGCTTGACAAACTATGACCCATAGGCAAAATCCAGCCCTCTGTTTTTGTACAGTTGGTAAGCTAAGAATCATTTTTCAAAAATTTTAAATAAAGTTTTATTTTGTTCTAAAATGTTAAAATAAATCTTATGTCATGAGCTATCTGGCATGGACCATGGTTTGCCAATCCCTAATTGAATACAATTTCCCCAATTAACATATGAAGAAATTGAGTTTCAGAAAGATTAAGGGACTTGCCCAAGGGCACAAAGTACATACTGAGTGACTTCATGTGACTACCTTTCTCTATTGGATTAAGTCAGAAATGGAACTACATTTCTTTCTCTTTCCCTTCTAAACACCCTTCCTCAAATATAAACACAGGAACCTTCTCTAAAACCTCAGAGGTTTGTAAGAACTTTAAAAACTTCATAAGTGGGAAAAGTGGAAAGACTAGACTCAGAGGACAAAGAATAGTGTTCCTGGATTCTGACTCGAATCTACCATTCTCTTTCTAAGGAAACCACATTAACTTTCTGAGTGTCAGTTTAATCATCTATGAAATGGGGATGAAAATAACCATGTTATCCATCTCACAGGACTGTGGTACATCTCTAATAAGATCATATAGGTAAAAATGCTTTAGAAAAACAGTTTCATATAAATATAAGGTATTGTAATAAATTGGGAAGCTTTTCTTGTCTCAACAATTTTTATTTGGGGAGATTAGTTGATCCCTGGTATTCCTGATTGGAATCCTGGTTTCCAATCTCTCTCCTTCCTTCTCTATTACTACTACAGCAGCCAAAATAATCTTTCTCAATCTCAAGTCTAACTATGTCACTCCCTGACTCATAAACCTCTTGTGATTCTCTTATTCCAAGGTTAAAATACTAACTAACTTCTCCACTTAAATAACTTCAGGGTCATTTAAAGCCCTCTCAGTTTTACACCAGGCTAACAAACATACTTGTGTTCATTTCAAACTGGCCTCCTTCCTGAGTCTTGTGCCTTGTCTCTCATTTCCTTGCTTCTACAATCTATAACTCATGTCTAAATGTACGTCACTTTTTACCTCTGCCTCATAGGTTTGGCTCATGGCTTGTCCCCTGTGGGAAGCCCTTCCTGATTTCCTTAGACATTGGTGTTCTCTTCAAAAAGAAGTGACCACATAGTGTTAGTGGGCTCCTCTAGATGGACCCTGAAACCTCTGCCAAACCTGAATTTCTATGGTTCTGTGGCTTGTTTTGTTTGGTCCTAGAGAACATTTAGGAGTAACAGTTAGCTTAAATCCTCCATCCCTTAAGATACCTTTTCTGTCCTCCCAACCTCTGAACTGGTAGTATTTTTCCTTGGAGATAACTTTGGTTTGGAGTAAGGAAGACTAAAATTTGAACCCTACCTGAGTCTGCCTAGCAGTGTGGCCCTGAGCATCTCATATAATCTCACTCAGCCTCAGTTTCCTCATCTGTAAATGGGTAAAATCATAACACCTATCTCACAATCAGACACAACTGAAATGACTCAACAACAGTATCCACAGGATGGTTGAGAAGATCAAACATGGCAACATGGCAAATACTTTACAAGTCTCAAAGAGCTGTATAAATGTGATTATTGTTATTATGTACCATGTATATACATAGTAGTTTATATGTTCCCTCCACCATTAGAACATGAGCTCCCTGAAGGCAGGGATTATTTTTTTCCTCTCTTTGCAAAGTTGCAAAGAGACAAATTTAGGAAATACTTTATTCCAATACTCCAAAGTATTCTACCCTACCTGTCTCCAGGGTCGGCAGGATCCACTGAATGGAAGTTTTCAAAGAAAAGCCTGGATAACGGCTTGTTAGGGATGCTATAGAGAGAAATCTAGGTTAGGCAGGGGTTGGAATAGATGGGCCTCTGAGGTCCTTTAAGTTCTGAGTCTATAATCCTTCCTCCAATTAAATTAACATGCGTACATTTGTATGTGTAGAAGTAAACCACCTTCCCCTCAAAAAAGAACATAAGCTACTTGAAGGCAGGGACCCCTTTTGGTTTAATAGTTGTACCCACAATGTCTAGCACAGGAAGAACTTTCTTTGTACATAGCAGGGGCTTCATAAGAGCTTGTTGAAATTAGTATTAGGCTTTCAGGGAAGCATTTTTACTCATCTCCTTGCTATTTTTTATCATATATAAGCTCCCACAAAGTGATTTGTTGGGTCTTTTCCCTTCCACACTTTACCCCTTCCAGGGAATGTCTATAAATTCACTCCTTTAAATAGCAAGTCCAGATGGTAAGAAGCCTCCACCAAATGTGTTCCCCAACATTTACCTGCTTATTTATCTGGGCATCAGGCACCACTCATGCCTGTGGTTTGGCACATACTGGTTGGATGTCTACAGGCAAGATGCGTGCCCCAGAGGGCATTCTTTGGGCCAGTCAATTTGTTTAACTTCCAAGCAAAGACATTGCTACTGCCTCTGTAAGAAAAAATTCATGACAAGGGTTAAGAACAGATGAGGCAGGCATCAGCAGCCTCCAAGAATCACAAATGTACAAACAAGAGAACTAATTTTTCCCTACTGTTTTTATAAGAAGGAATGCTTTTTTCACACCAAGCAAACAGCAACTGCTTTAGTCTCATAAATTTGCATATCCCCAGTAATGTCAGTATTCTGACAGACTCGATTTAGGGGGGCCTTCCTGTTCCCATCCAAGGGAAAGGGGGGAAATAAAGCCCAAGTCATTTGACTGATTGGAGGAGGAAGTGGAGAGATGAAGCCCATCCCATGAATGTCCTTTGGGTCTGGAACAAGAGTCACAGTCTGTGAAACTGAGTCATTCATCCTGTTGTTGTATATGTTCTGTGTTTTCCATTGAATGAGAATTGCTCTCTCCATTGTCATTTCTGTAGATCCAAATTATAAATCAAGACAAGACAGCTTACAAAATATAATCATTGTCCCTTCTGAGGCCACAAACAAGTTGTCAATAACTTCAAAGTGGGGGAACTGAAGCTTTTTGCATTTGCGAGTATTTGAACATTGCATTTTAGGGAGCAAACACTTTCGAAGAAGATGGCCACACAATGGCAATATAGCTGAATGATAATGTAGGTGGGAGTGAAATTCTACTTTAATTTTCCTATTTACTCTTTACAGATGTAGAGTTTATAGCTTAGCTTGGGTTTTTACTGCACTTTTACAAAAGCCAAGTATATTCATTGTCCCATTAGATAGATGCTCATGACCATCCCATGTGATAGGATTATAGGATTTTTAGCTGAATGGGATTTAGCATTTACAAGGTATAGATGGGAAAACTGAGGACCTTTAAGATTAAGTGACTTGGTCATGATTAGCTAGTAAGGTACAGAGCAAGAATTTGAATTTCTAACTACAAATATAACCCTAGGAAAGGCCAGCCTATGCTAAGGGGGGTTATCTGGTCTATTGGGTTTGTCCAAGGGCTTCCTTACTTATAGTGTGCTAGTTTACAAGTCTTATTAGTAATCTTCACCTATTTAAAGGGCTGGCATGTGAAGACAGGAATAAATTTATTCTTCTTGGTCCAGGAAATTAGAACAAAAAGCAATGGGCAAGAGTTGCAAAGAAGCAAATTTAAGCTTAATTTCAGGTTGGGGGGGGGGAGAAGGGGAAACTTTCTAATAATTAAAGCTTTTTCCCAAGAGAATGAGACGAGTTGAGAAGTAGTAGATTTCTCTTTACTGAAGGTCTTCAGGAAAAACCTAGATGATCATTTATCACTAATGTTTTTGTTATTGTTGTTCAGTCATTTTGCCTGACATATTTGACTCCTGGTGACCCAATCTGGGGTTTTCTTGGCAAAGATATTGGAGTGGTTTGCAATTTCCTTCTCCAGCTCATTTTACAGATGAGGAACTGAGGGAAACAAGGTTAAATGACTTGCCCAGGGTCACATAGGTACTAAATGATTTTAACTCGAGGAGATGAATCTTTATCCATTGCACCCTAGTGGCCCCACAAATGGGAAATTATTGGTTGAACTTGATGACTTCCCAAGACTCATCTAACTTTGTAGTTCTATTATTCATTATTTTATAAGAAAGAAAAACCTTGGCTTACATTGCTGAAATCACTTACAAACAAAATACAGCTAGTGTATGAAAGAGTTGACACTTGAATGCTAGACTTCTGGGGCAAAAGCCCATCCTTTTTTAAAATTGCATCAAACTGTTCCCTGTACTTGGAGATTCTAAAATTATTCCTCTTCTCTCTTGGATCTCCTTTTTGGCCAATATTTGGGGTTTGGTTTTGTTTTTATTACAATTATGTAAGCATTTCAATTCAGGGACCTGGAAACCCTATCAATTACCCTGTCTCTATTTGCAACTGGAAGTACTTATCCCACGCCTTGGAAGTGTTTTGATTTTCCCCTAGTCAGCTGAGCTGTAATTCTGAATTACATTGTAAGCATTGTCTTTTAACCAGAAATCTAACTATTTTCTGAAAGCCCTGAACTTGTATTTTTAACATTTCAAATTTTATTATTCTAGACCCCCCCCCCTAAGATTCAAAACATTCATCTTTCCATATTCAATCAAGGTATTTTGGGAATTCTGAAAGGTTGCCAAAGAAAAGGATATACATATCCAAAAGGTGATCAATTCAGTGGACAATAAATCAACTAACAAGCATTTTATTTATTTATTTCACAGCTTAATAAATGAGTTATTTATTTATTTATTGTTTGCTAATGAGGTCTAGTCCCTATTAAGTTCTACAGAGTATGCAAGACTCTGAGAACACAAAGAGAAAAGTTGAGGAAACCCTTGCCCTCTAGACGCAATGACATCCAAGAAATATTGGGTGGAAAACACACAACATGCATACATATATGGTATACAGAAAGAGTCAGACTATGGAGTTAGAAGACAGGTTCAAATCCTGCTTCCATCATTTATTACATGTTTAATTTTGTACTAATCTCTTCATACCTCTTGGATTCTGTTTGCTTATCTATAAAATGAGGGGTTTAGAGTAGATGTTCTTTCTTTAGGGATTTAGAGTAGATGTTCGGAGGTTCTTTCCAAATCTAAACCTATGATACTGTGGTCCTAAATAGGAGATCCATTTTGCTTTCAAAGTGTGAAGTACTCGTATCAGGAAGGGCCACATGTCAGAAATGGGCTTCGAAGGAGCTTAGAGATTAGAGGCAAAGGGAAAAGATGAGAGGGTGTTCTCAAAGGATAGCTGGAATCATAAGAATCCTGGAAAACTCTTTTCTGGGAACCTATGAAAATTAAGCTTGGGAGAAGAGAGCTTCAGCCAGCATATTGGCCAGCCTTGGCTAATTTTGGTCTCATTAGGTCCCGCCATATTAAAATCAGGCCTGGAAGAGGCTCATGATTCAATCTCATTAAAGGAAGTAATTCTCACTCCGTTATGCTCAAGTTGTTATCATGCTTGGCAGTCATTGAACCTTGCACTAGCGTGATTGAACCTCTCGAGGAAGTAGTGAAAACTCCTTGAACCCTGAATTTTCAAATCGAAGAACCTATTTAAACAAAATAAAAGATGGGCCAATCTCTTTCAGGGCAACATTTACGACTACGAATCTCAGCACTTACTTATAATTACCTTTGTACAGTGAAATGTGGTTAAAGATGGAGTGACTTCATACTTAATGTTAATTCACTCAATCCCTAAATGTGATCTTTTTTTTCAGCTAAAAATCTGCCGCTCTCCCAAACATTTCACAGTCTACTATTTCACTATAGCACAAATCAGACAGAAAAATGAGTAATTCAGCAAGGACTCTTAAATGCATCTTTCTTCCCTTAGCAAAATAAGCCACAGTACAGGGTCTACCCTCTCTCCACCTTCCCACAGCTCTGTTTCTATAATTGTTTTCACCAAAGAGAGCTCAAAGCAATCACAATTCAGTGAATTGACCTTAGTAATCATCTCCAGCCCTGCCTCACAGACTTCTCTAATGACACTGGAATGGTTATTTTTTAAACCTTTATTTTCTGTCTTAGAATCAATACTAAGTATTGCTTCCAAGGCAGAAGACCACTAGGGGCTAGGTAATTGGGGTTAAGTATTTTGCCCAGGTTCACAAAGCTAGGAAGTGTCTGAGGACAAATTTGAACCCAGGACCTCCCATCTTCAATCCTGACCATTATTTATTTTTAGCAAAATTCAGGTTAGTCATCTTCCATAGCTAGGTGATGTAGTGCATAGAGTGCTGGACCCTGAGTCAGGGAGTCCTGAGTTCAAACTGACCTCATGGACACTGTGTAACCCTGGCTAAATAACTTAACCTTTCAGTTTCAGTTTTCTCATCTGTAAAATGGATGAAATCTGTGAAAAGAGGATGAAATAAAATATTCATAAAATATTATGTAAGGGTTAAGTATTATTGGCTCTTGTTATCTTCTTCTAAGACTTGTTTTTCACTTATCACAATGTCCTACACATGAACTCTCAGAACAATGTTTCAGCAAAAGTTCTCTGTAAAAGGAATAAAACTCATCCCTCACCTTGAAAATGGACTACACCTAATTTTTCAAAGTTCAGGCATTTTTCAGTTTTGTTCAACTCTTCATGATCTCTTTTGGGATTTTCTTAGCAAAGATATTGGAGTAATTTTCCATTTCTTTCTCCAGCTCATTTTAAAGATGAAAAACTGAGGCAATCAAGGTTTAGTGACTTGCCTAGGGTCATACAACTAGGCATGGTCTGAAACTGGATTTAAACTCAAAAAGAGGAGTCTTCCTGACTCCATACCTGGCCCCCTCTCCACTGCATCCCTTAGCTGCACCATAATTTTCCAAAGACCAAAGACTAACTTTCCTAATGTTTGAGATTTCTGGGAGGAGTGATATGCTGATCCTTAATAGAATGACTGTGATCCAGGAATCATTGCCTCATATCTTTTCTTCTGTCTTGTAGAATTCCTAGCATCTTCCAAATCACAGCCCATTTGCCTTTCCTCCTAAAGACCTTTTCTGATCCACCTATTTATTAGCACTCTTTCCCTCTTGCAATTATTTTTGTATTTCTTAGTGTATACCTTAAGTATATTTAATTAAGTTCTTCTTGTGGCAACTAATTAAAATATAAAATCTTTCGGGGAAAGCTCTATTTTTTCATTTCTTTTGGCCTTTATATCCCCAATACTTAGTCTTTTAACACTCAGAAAAACTAGTTATCAGGCCAAAAAATAATATATTATTTTTCTCTCATCGTACTATCATGTTCCCAGGTAGCAAAAAAAAAATCTCTATTCTCTATAATTTATGTACACATACATATATATTTATCAAAGAAATGAATAGTTATTTAATTTCATTGTTCTTTTCCAACTCCCAGGGAAACTGGTACTACCTAGTCAAAGCTGCTCAAGTAGTGACTTATCCAGTTCCATTGCTAATAAGTGACAGAGGAAGTGTTCTGGGTCCTTTGACTGGAAAATCTTTACCAAATGGCTTCTCAATTGACTTCTAAGCCCTTCTTTAGCTGATGAGAACAGAAATACTCAGGCTACCTCTGTGCTTCCTCTGTCTCCCTGCTTTTAAAAATCCATGACCAACTTCTAAATCTCTAGACCCTTTCTCATCTATCTTATTGTCAAGGATGTATTTTTGACTAGATTCATTAGAAATACTCAAGGTAAAGTGGAAAATATTACCTGGCAGCCAAACAAACATGAATATCTTGAAGAAGAATGCATAAATAATCAACATGCATAAGATAAAAATAAATAAGATAAATTAATTATAAACATTTTTATTAAAGAAACAACGGAATGCCTCTCTGGTTACAGAAGTTGGATAGTCTAGAATGGTCTTATAAAAGCTGAATACCCCAAGTGAAAGGTAAATTCTTGGAAGAGGCTGGGTGAGAGAGCCAGAAGGACTCATTATTTTGTACTTGGGCAAAATATGTTGAGAAAGAGAGTAGTTCAGGCAAGAACAATTAGGAATGAGAGGAGGGTCACCAGTATATATAAAGAAAATTTTTCTTCTTTTCTTACAGTAGTTGGATAGACGTGTCATTGGTTCTGGGATATTTTTTGTTGTTTTCTTTCTGGGCTTTTCATTATTGGCAATTTGTAATGATAAACGGAAATAAGTAAGACATAGCTTCATATATATATATATATACATACATATATATATATATATATCTTTTTATTAAATAATGCCTTTCTAATAAGGGGAGAAGAAAAAGAGAGTTAACTAGGTATTTTAATAACATAACAAACAAATAAATTTAGATTTTTTTTTAATTAGTGAACCAAGATAAAAATTCTATCCCAGAAGACTAAGAGGAAGAATGATTAACAAGAGAAGTGACACTTTTGGTCAGTGACTCTTGAAAATCTGCCACAAATTTTATGGAAAAGAGAATGAACTGATAAATCTTTGTATTTTTTTTTTCTTATCAAATGACCATAATGTACTCTAGGGAGATTTTTTTTTCCCCAAAGGGAAAATACAAATTTTCCTACCATTTAAAATTTTAAAACCAAAGTGTTTTTCATGTTATAATGATAGCTTTATGAACCTATCAAATCCCAGGATAGTCATCACAGAGAAACCAACTAACCCTCCCGCACCACCACTCCTGCCACACAGGTCTACTCACTGATTGCTCCTACATCTGCTTTTGCAAGAGGAACAGGTGCACAGTTTTTTCATGGGTCACAGTTTGGCCCTCTCCCTCCTACTGACAGAGCAGAGAGAACTGGGGTTCCGGGCCAGGATGGTGGCAGCTTTCCAATGGTTAACCTGGTTTTTTACATTCAGAGAAAGCATGTGGCATCAATGGGCTGTCTAAATGCTAACAAGATAAGAGGGCGATTGATCTTTATATTAACCCCTTTCCCCAGGCAGGTGAGAGCCTCTCCTGCCCTCCTGGGCTCAGCCATGCTGCTCATTTCCAGAGCTCATACAAACATTGTTATTGCTTTTTGTCTGAGCTTGTTCTCAGGCCACTAGCCTTTCTGGTCCATTTCTTGCTTCCCCTCAGGCCTCTTCCCCTAGCAAACATCACTGCCCCTACCCAGTTATCCTTCATTCGCCCTCATGTCCAATCAGATGAACTTTGTCCTTACTGATCTTAAACTGAAGAGAAGGCTTTGCAGGAATCATTAAAACTGAACTATGTCCTCATCCATGTTCTTTAAACATTTTTAAGTCAATAAACAAAGAGTTTTCTTCATCCTATTTAACCAAAATCATATGGCTATTAATTAATTAATTAAGCAAGAGGCAGCCCACTTTAGTGGATAGAGGGGCTGCCTTGAAGTCACGAACACTTATGATCAGTTCCCACTTTCAACGTATCCTAACTGTGTGACTCTGGGCAGGGCACTTAATGTGTTTGGCTCAGTTTCCTTATCTCTACAATGGAGATAATAATAGTGCCTACCTCTCAGGATTGTTGTGTGGATCAAATGCGGCAATAATTGTAAAATGGTGTCTGGCACACAGAAGGCACCATAAAAATGTTAGGTATAATGATCATTATTACCATTTTTGGTAAAGGTAATTTTGGTAAATTTGGTAATTTGGTAAAGGGGATTTCCTCACTTGGGCTTTCCATCATTTGATCCTCACAACAAAAGCCCAGGAAGTAGTTGGACAATCTCCTTATTCTAGCAATAATCCATTTGATTACTTCCTTTCTTCTCTTAGGTATCAAATCATTCACTTACTCTGAACATCTCACCTGGTCCTGAGGAACATGAAACCTACTAGATCCAGGTAAATAATCCATCCTAATTTTTCCACTAAAAAAATAAAGTTTGTCTAAATTATAGCAAGAAGGAAGAAGTTTTTTGATGGAACAAAAATGCAGATTTGTCACAGAGGATATTTTTTCTTTTTCTTTTTTTTTTAAATGGCATGTAGTTTTAAAGGTGAGGCAAAGAGAATAACTGTACATTGGGGCAAAAAATAGGAAGGAAAAAGAAAAATATCATTTCCTTAATTATTCAGTCATTTTGAAGTCCGGGTCAGAACTATGACTTTGAAAATTTATCTGGAACTGGATGGACAGTAGACCCAAGGTGATGGGTTATATCCCTTTAGTCACAATGTTCTTTGTCCTATTCCACACCTTCAAGGTTAGCCCAGAATACTAGATAGCACATTTGTAAATACATGCCCTTAGTCACAAATGGGGACCAGCCAAGAATAGGGAAGGACACAGAGGGGAAAGTGAATTACCATACATTATTACTCCTAGAAAAACACCTCTAAGAAAACAAAATTCAAATGAATACAGTATTTAGTGAGCCTATAAAGCACAAAAGGTTAAGAAAAGAAAGTACAGACCTTGCCCTCAGGAAACTCAGATTCCAATTTGAAAGGTAAGACCAATAACCATATGATGATGGATCATGGAAGAATGTGGTAAGTAGAAAGGAAAGGTCTAGACATTGTGCTATGAAAAAAAAATTGAAAAGGGAGAGATATTTTTTGGCTGGGTGGTGGAATAGATAATAGAAGGCTTTGTGGGGAGATAGCCCATCAATTGGATTTGGGTGGAAGATAGAAATTTCAACAGGCAGAGATTCAGTCTACTCTGGATATGGAAGACAGTTTGAGCAAAGTTAATGGGTAGAATGAAATGAAAGGAGAACAATGCATTGAGTGGAACTAGAGTCCATAGTACATGAAGGTCATATTTTAGGGAGCCTCAAATGCCAGTATAGGCAGTTTAAACTTTATTTGATAGGCAATAAGAAGCTAACAAAAGCTTTCAAGGAAAGGAACATTATGATCAAAGCAGTAGATTAGGAAGATTAAACTGGCAGCTACGATAAATGCCATTGACTACAAAACCCAGAATTGTATGTTCCTAAATAGAAGCAGTGTGAAAGATGCTAGTTTATCCTATACTTGGAAATCTCTAAAAGGAAAAGGGAAATGGGAAGAATTTGTTTTAGAGTCTCATTTTTCTCTTCAGCCCATCATACTAAAACTCTACTACTTTATAGCTTAGGACCTAATTCTTAGTGTTCTTAATGTGATATGCCTTGTCTAGTGATCCCAGTGGTCTGTAGGTTCTGTTGGGAGAGGCAAATAAAGAAGTTAGAGAAGTTGATTTTAGTGTGTTGTAAAGGTTAAAATTTAGGGGAAACTGAGGCAGGTAGAAATTAGTTTTTCTCTGCAAGGAGTATTATATTTTTATGAGGTTTATTAAAGATTAAGGATTAAAGAAAATACAGAATAAGAAACATGTGCCTAAGCCAGAGAGGCCTAGACAAGACCTCACCTACATTATGAAAAGAGCCACATCTTCTCCAAAACAGAAGTCCAAAAAGACCCCTCAGTAGGCAGAGAACTCCTTTAAATAATCATTTGTGTTCTTGCCCAGGCGAGAATTCAGTGTGATTACAAAGCACTCTGGGGAAGTGGAGCAAAGGATTCTGGGGATTGGGGCCTGAATTTGAGTCTATTTTTACAGTGTGTTGAAAGATAAGAAGAAACATCACTTCATGGAAGCTGGGTGGCTTACTAGAATGAGAGTCAAGCCTAGAGACGGGAATATCTGGGTTCAAGTCTGGCTTTAAACATTTCCTACCTTTGTGACCTGGGCAAGTCCCTCAATACCCATAGCCTGGCCCATACTGCTCTTTTGCCGTGGAGCCTAGAATTAACAGTATTGATTCTAAGATATAAGGTAAGGGTTTATTTTTCAAAGAAAAACAAACTCCTAGAGTCCTCCAGATGAATATCTCATTTCCTCATTTTTTCTCTGGAACTAAATAGTGAGTTAGGTGGTGCATTGAATAGTGCTCACGACCTAATCAAAAAGACCGAGGTTCAAATGTCATCTCACTTATCTAGCTTTGTGATCCTGAGAATGTCTCTTAAGATCAATTTCCTCATCTCTAAAATGGAACTAATAATACCAACTTTTCCCTAGGGCTATTGTGCGCATCAAGTAAGATGATACATATAAAATTCTTTGTGAATCTTAAACTACCACATAAATGCTGGCTATTTTTTTTATTAACTCCTGTTATCCTATCACTATCCAAGTTAAATCTCCATCTTTTTGTTTTTATTTCTCAAGATCATGTCAATGCAATATAACATGGAAACAAAATCATTTTCTTTTCCTCCCCCTCTCCCACCACCCTTCCCTTAGCTGACCCACGATTCCACTGGGTATCACATGTGTCCTTGATCAGAACCCATTTCCATGTTGTTGGTATTTGCATTAGGGTGTTCATTTAGAGTTTCTCCTCAGTCATATCTCCTCCACTCCTGTAGTCAATCAGTTGCCTTTTCCTGGTGTTTTTACTCCCACAGTTTGTCCTCTGCTTGTGGATAGTGTTTTTTCTCCTAGATCCCTGCAGGTTGTTCAGGGACATTGCATTGACAATCATGGAGAAGTCCATTATGTACAATTGTACCACAGTGTATCAGTCTCTGTGTACAATGTTCTCCTGGTTCTGCTCCTTTCACTCTGCATCACTCCCTGGAGGTTGTTCCAGCCTCCATGGAATTCCTCCACTTTATTATTCCTTTGAGCACAATAGTATAAAATACATAATTTCATATTCATCATGTTGTGAAATATGGCACATATCACTTACACTAGAGAAAAATTCATGGAGAAAATAAAGTGAAGAATGGTATACTGCAATCTACGTTCAACCTCTGTCGGTTCCCGCTTTGGTGGTAGATAGCCTTTTCCATCATGAGTCCATCCTTCATCTCTTCTCGACCAGACTTTTATAAAAGCAGCCCAATGGGTCTCTCTGATTTCAGTTTCCCATTTTTTTCTAATGTTCCATGATGATCACACTACTCCCTATTAAATCTTTTATTTGATACTACCTATTACCCAGTCTTTATAGAACTTGACCCTATTATCCAATGTACTTTATACCCATCCCAATTTTGTGTTTCACAAGACAGCTGTGGGTATTAGAAAGAGTTCTCCGCTTAGGGGACAAGTGTGCTGCTTCTGACACTTCTAGGCTAATTGACTATTGGCAATTCATTTAATCTTCCTAAATCTTTTTTGGAAGTAGCTAATGGGCTAGTGGATAGAGTGCTGGGTCTGAAGTCGAGAAGATCAACTTCATGATTTCAAAATCTGACCTTAGATTCATATTAGCTGAGTGATCTAGGGTGTTACATTGCCTTGTTTGCCTCAGTTTCTTCATTAGTAAAATATGTCAAAGGAAATGGCAAACTCACTCCAGTATCTGCCAAGAAAACCTTAAGTGGAGTCACAAAGACATTAATGAAAAATGATGAAAGAACAAAAAATAGTCTTAGTTTCATCTCTGTAAAATGGGGATAAAAAAATCCCTCTAATACTGATTATATGGCATTATTATGAGGATAAAATAAAATAATGCATTCAAAAGTGTTCCGTAAACTTTAAAAGCATTATAGAAATGTTCATGTTACTAATCTGAGAGTCATTGTAGTATATCCAATAGAGAGCTACTGTTAAACTCAGAAAGACCTGAGTTCAAGTTCCGTCTCCCATGTAGATTGGGCTAT
Organism: Monodelphis domestica; assembly: GCF_027887165.1. Taxonomy (NCBI): domain Eukaryota; kingdom Metazoa; phylum Chordata; class Mammalia; order Didelphimorphia; family Didelphidae; genus Monodelphis; species Monodelphis domestica. Next base: position 50,539,995 of record NC_077228.1, on the reverse strand, counting down.
TAGACCCTGGGCCAAATACTCAATGTCTCATTGCTCTAGGCAACTCTCTAGGACTACAAATTGCAGAGAAGGTACTGACCTACATTGGAAGAGGGGTTTTCTCACCTGGCAATTCCCTGTGACTGTAAAATCACAGTTCCAGTCCTCGTTCTATTATTAACCTTAAAGCTGCAAAGCCCACTCTCTATGGCCATCTCCTTATTTACTGATAAACAATGTTGAATGAAGCCTGTGTGAGGACAGGACCTAGAAATACCCCATAAAAACCTCCAGGTTAACATCAATCCTATTTGGATCTAGTCCTTTGTTCAGTTTTGAATCCTATCCTCTATCTCCTTCCATCTTTTCTACAGGGATATTACGAGGAACTTGGTCAATTGCTGTGCTGAGATCTCTCTGTATGTTATTTCTGCAGCATTTCCCTGGTCTACCTGTCTAGTAACCATGTCATTTCTATTAAATGCCATTCTGTTAGATTGGGCTCATCATTCCAGCCTGTCAAGACCTTTTTGGATCTTGACTCTGTCCCTAGTGAATTAACTCTCCCTTCCAGCATCATGTCATCCACAGATTTGTATTTTCATCCAAGTCTCTGATTTTTAAAAAGCTATTGATAAAAATTCCCCTTTTGGCAGCCTGACTTCTAAAGGAAACACATTATACCTCGAAAGGAGATATGTTACACCTTTCATGTAAAAGCCAGGAGGAAAAATATGCCAGGAACCTCTTGCCAGTTGAAGGGGTCACTTCTAGCCCTAGGTGATCTGCAATGTAAAGGGACCTGTGAGCAGGGGTGACAGCCAGAAGATTTCCAAGGGTAGTCAGAGGCTCCAATAGGAAGTCTGCTGCCCTTTTCAGAAACATGCAAATATCAGTTGGCATAGTTTTAAGAAGGAGAAAATGGAACTTGAAAAACTAAAGGGCTTTCTAGGGTAGCAGAGGCACCTCTCCTAATAAAAAAGCAAGTGGAAGATTCAAATTGGTATGTGTGGCTAATGAGCTAAAAGTCAGCTATGTAAACTCCCTTCTTTGCTAGAGTTTCCCAGTAGCTCCTTTTCCTGTACAAAAATGGTATTAGTTCAGGTCCATATTGTCTCTTGCTAGGACTATTGCAGTTGCCTCCTCTTTGGGCTCCTTGTCTCATCTCTCCCTATTCTAATACATCTTCCATAGAACCACCAAAGTGATTTCCTTCAAATACAGGTCTGATCAAGTCATCCTCACCACACCACCCCTTAGTAAATGATAAAGACTTGCAATTGTCTTCAGGATCAAATATAAACCCATTGTTTGCCACTTAAAGTTCTTAACAACCTGGCCCTTTCCTGCCTTTTTCAGGTCTTTATTCCCCTCCATCCCTGGCACTTGATTCCTCTAGGACCTCAGGAAATCACTTCACCTTTGCCTCATCAATTTCCTTATCTGTAAAATGGGAGGATTGATCTAAATTAGGGGTGTCAAACCAAAATAGGTTTTGGGGCCACTTTATACTGCATAAAATCTCTACTAGTGCATTGTTACTTGGGAAACCATATATTAACAATATCTGTGTTCTATTGTCATTGTTAGAGAAGGAAATCACTCTAGTATCATGGCCAAGAAAAGCTGAAATGGGGACTGATGGTTCAAATAATCAGTCCTTTTCATAAAAATATATACCATACCCTTAGGTAAAAGCAGTTCCCAAGGCAGTTAAAAAGTAGTTCACAAAAGGAAAAGGAAAAGGCATGGGTGGGCAGGGACATTTAAAGCAACCAGCAAGGAGGTTCCCTGTGGTTTCAGGAGCTGTATGCTGAAGTCCTCAAAGCCACTTATTATATTCTACTTTCATAAAGAGCCCATGACTGGATCCCAGATGAATCTACCCAGGAGGCATGGTTAACTAGAACTGCCCTAATGTGCCCCATACAGTTTCTTTGCTTATAGAAGCTCTGGTTGCTGTAGTAAAAGTGTATATTGTGGGGGCAGGAAGAGAGGTGAGAGAATTAATGTATACTTTACTAGTTTCACCAGGATCCGGTCCCACAAAGCACTGTGAAAACCATGAAACTTTGAAGTTATGCGTAGGCTTTTGTCCTCACTAAGGAACCATGAGGCTTTATCAAGGATGGATCACACCAAATTTCACAAGTACAAATCAGAGAAGGCATGATTTCATAGATCCAGGGGTTTTAGTGACATATGAGTAATGGATGAGCCAATAATGTGATATGGAAGTAAAAAAAAAACTAATTCAATCTTACACCATAGTTAGAGAAATCTATTTTCAAGGACTAGGGAGATAAGTCTTGTAATTGTCTATCTCAATCAGACTACTCTAAGGTTCTGTATTTAGTACCTAGTACCGGGTATTAAATCTTAGGAAGGTCATATATACTTGATTATCAATTAGTTGACTGATTGAGCCAAAGGAAACAAAATATTAAAGAGTCTAGAGATCACACCACATGAGGACTGGTTGAAAGAAGCTAGAAGAGATGAGACGGAGAGGTTCATAATAGTTACCATCAAGTATATTTGAAGGACTTTCACAGAAGAATACAATTAGCTTTGTCCTGATAGGCTTCAGGATTCAGAATCAGAAGCAGTTGACTAGAAATTGGAATCAATGCAAGAAAAAGCTTTCTAATTATTAGACCTGTAAAAAAATGGAATAAGCTACCTCCCAAGATAGTTGGAATACCCTTATTAGAAGTACATGAGCCAAGACATAATTGCCATTTGTTGGGAATGATTTGTACACAGGCATGAGTTGATATTTCAAAGGATTCTTCCAATGTTGAGATTTAGAAACTTAAAATAAATAAAATAGAGTTTTTTCATTGTTCTAACTTGTGATTTGGGGGCAAATAATAGCACTTCTTTATTTTCCTGTTTGGAAAAATGTTTATAAACCAATAAATAAAAGCAGAACTAGAAAATACATAATCCTGGGACAGGAAGGCAAGTAAGTGTTAGAGCTAAAGGGATAATGTTAGGGATTAATACAATGCTTCAGTGTAATCCTTTAAAAAATTAAAATTAAGTTTTATGTTAAAATATTCCAGTATGATTTTTTTCTGGGGTCTTTATGCTATAAATAATTTTGATTGCTATGGTAATGTAAGAAATATGAATGGATAATATCTATTCCCTGTAACCAGCATTTTAGGAGAGTGTCATGGTTAAAAATAGATGACTGGGAAAGAGAACTTCTGGGTTCTATTCCCAACTCTGCAGCTGAACTCTTTAAGTGATCTTGAGCAATTAGCATCAATGTGATGAAGTTTTCTCATCTACCATTTGAGGGAATAGATGAAGGGGACTTAACTAGGAAGAGCAAGATATTTTTTTCCTTAAATCCTTTTTGGTCCATACAAATTTTAAGTATTCAGCGATATATTCATGGGTATCCCTGTGTGTATAAAAAACACTTTTATCCCAGAGGGGAGAGCTAGTAGTAATAGATAGAAATCAAAAAGGCACATTTAAGCTTGATGTGAGGGAAAATTTGTTAAGGATGAGAGCTAGCTAAATGTTGAATGGTACCCCTGGGGATGTAATTGGTTCTGCCTACTTGGAGGTCTTCAGTGAGATATTGGATGACCTCTTGTCAGCTATGCAAAGGGATTGCAAAGGGAACACCAAGTTAAGGACCCCTGATTCTACTCCAATCCCCCTTCCCCTCCTTTTTTCTAGTGTAAGGGAATCATTCCAATCCCCCTTCCCGTCCTTTTTTTTTTCTAGTGTGACAGAATCATTTCCAGTAAGGATCAGAGAATGGGCATGATGGATTTAAAACAGTGGAAATAATGTCATGAAATGATTGCTAAAGACAAAATTCTTGGGTTTAAAATTTGCCTCAAATTCTATCATTCACTCAACAAACAAGTATTTATTAAGTATTTACTATATTATAAACATTATCCTAAGTGTACCGGATCCAAAGGGGGAAAAAAAAACAAAAACACTTCATGGCTTCAAGGAGTTTAGTCTAATGGATAGAAGAACATATATATTCATTATGGTATTTGATTGTTGACAGAGTTCTTGACTTCTTAGAGATCTAGTTTTCTCAGTAAAGTAGAAGAGGAAGTGAAACATTAATGATCCCATTATTAGATAAGTTGGAGAAAAGAGCATGGCAAATATTAAACATCATGTAAATATGAGCTTTCCTTTATCTAAATCTATGATTCTATGATTCTTTGTTCCTGAGAATTCCTTAAGAACTTTCTAATGCTCTTACAATAATGGAATCCTAAAGTAGGGAGGAGCCCAAGGAGATGAAACCAAAAGATCTAAGCATATCACCATTATGTGTATATATTTTTCTCCTCTGTTAGACTATAATCTCCTTGGAGGCAGGGACCTGCTTCAGTCTTCTTTGCATCCCCTCCTTTTGGGTACCCAGCAGAAGCTTAACACAAACCAGGAGCTTAGAATGTGTTTGCAGTCATAATCACAAAGGTGGTATAAGAAAAACATCTGAATGAGCAGGTACATTTAATTTCCACATGAGCATGTAGGAAAAATCAAATAGATGAAAAATTCTCATTCTCATGTTAGTGAAATCATAGATTCTCTGAAGTGTTGAAAAATAACCATTGAAAATCTAAAACAGTGTAAGAAGGAGGGAGATCATCAGCTTTCTCAGCTTGCTTTAGACTCATAGTTTGACCATTTGATTACTTTGGGGATGTCTGGATAGTTTCTTTTGGAGAGCACTCATGGTTTATGGAACCTTTTCATATCTGCCAATCAATAAGTCATTTAACGGTTATTAAATGCCTACCATCTCAGGCACTATGTTAAGAGATGATCTTTTTTACATTTACAACAACCCTTAAAGTGTAGTTTATAGGACACCAAGATAGAGCTGAGAGGGACCTAGGAGCTCATCTAGTGCTACTCCTTGTTTTACATGTCAAATCATAATAACAAGCACTTACTGAACATGTGTCATGTTCCAGGCACTACACCAAACATTAAAGATATAATAAAAGGGAAAAGATAGTCCTTGCCTCAGGAAGCTTACAGTCTAAAGCAGGAGACAGGCTAAAAATTACTGTGTACAAGCAAGATTTAGACAGTAGACTTAGTAAAGTCAAAAATTTTGAGTTGGGTTAAATGATTCTGATCGTCAATGTCACTGAAAGAGATAACATTTCTAGATCCTATTTATCAGGCACAGGCAAATTCAGGGAATTTATTATTCAGGGTTGTGTTGGAGGGAAAATAATCCCTTATTTTTAATATTAAATTTACATACTATCTTAACACCTGCCTCCCCTTCCAGTTTTATTAATTTATTTTTAAATTAGGCAGAGAGCATCTGAAACATTACCATACATGTTCTGCTACTGGTCATAAATACAATTTACCTAATTTTTTTAGAAACAAAACACCTTACCTTCTGTCTTAATATCGATTTAAAAAATTATTTTATTTTCCTAACTACATGAAACAACAATTTTCAAAACGCACTCTTGAAAACCATAAGATCCAAATTGTTTTTCTCCCTCCCTTCCCACCCCCACCCAGGTGGCAAGCAACTTGATCTGAATTATATATTTGTGATCATGCAAAGCATATTTACAATATTGGTCATTGTTGTGAAAGAATACTCACATAAAAACAATATCCCAAAATAGAACACAAATAAATCAAAGTGAAAAATAGTGTGCTTTGATCTGCAATCTGACTTCAATAATTCTTTCTCTGGAAGTGGTACCATTCTTGTCATATGTCCTTCAGAATTGTCCTGGATCAATTATTACTGAGAATAGCCGTCTTTCACAGTTGATCATTGTACAATATTGCAGTTTCTATGTACAATATTCTCCTGATTCTGCTAACTTCACTCTGCATCAGTTCATGTATGTCTTTCCAACTTTTTCTGAAATCATCATGTTACTCGTTTCTTCTATAGCAAAAATATTCCATCCCATTCATATATCAGAATTTGTTCAGCCATTCCCCAGTTTATGGACATCTTGATTTCCAGTGCCTTGTCTCCTGTACTAGCAATTATAAGATAGAACAGCAGCAAGGGCTAGGCAATCAGGGTTGAGTGACTTGTCCAGGGTAAATTAGAGATGATCTTAGAGGGAAGCCACAGATGGAAAAAAAGAAGCCCCCCAAGATTTAAAGAAAATAGAATAAAGCTCAAGCATTTAATGACTTTCTACTTATTACACTACATTATCATAGATTCAGAAGGAGATGTAAAAGTATAAACTATAGTCTCTACCCTCTACCATCTAGTTGGGGATGTCAGCATGGAATCTAGAAACCCAAAACTTTCTGATGAACCCCAAGTTTTAGGACTAGCTTGTATGTTGGAGACCCCAAAACTTGTCCCTTTTCCTGTGAGAATCCACCCTGAAGGGCATCTCAGGCTAGCAGTTTCAGACTGAATAATGGACCCTGAGGTAAATGACAATCCTAGATAGGTGAAGCTAAGCATAAAGCTGAGTGATGCTTTTTTGCCTTAAAAGCTTCCCCATTGTACATTGTATTTTTTGCCTTAAAATGTCCCCCTTTCAGGGAACGAACTCAGGACCTTCAGCCTAAGAGGCTGTCATGCTGCCTACTGCTTTGAAGAGTCACTCAGCTTTATGCTTAGTCCCATCTAGGAATGTCATTTACCTCAGGGTCCATTATTCAGTCTGAAACAGCTAGCCTGAGATGCCCTTCAGGGTGGATTCTCACAGGAACAGGGAACAAGTACAAGCTTTGGGGTCTCCAACTTACAAGCTAATCCTAAAACTTGGGGTTCATCAGATCTTACTAGGCTATAAGTTTGGGGTTTCTAGATTCCATGTTGACAGGGGTTTAAAACTTCATAAGTAAAATCAGGGTGATGATTTAAATGATGCATGTAACAGCACATAATTAAATGATAAGTGGTATGCTATATGGATGACAAGAAGTTCACAGGATAAAGAAAGAAATATGAACTAGAATGTACCAAGGACAGCTTTATGAATGGGTTTGGATATAAACTATATCTTGGATGATAATTAGGATTTGGATTATTGGGAGTATATCTTGGACAAATGACTAATCTCAATGATAATCCAAACTAGTCCTTTCAAAGGGAAGGAATCACTATGGATGATGATCAGGGAAATCTATTGATGGAGCAGCAATCACCCCAAAACAAAGGTCTTTTTGATCTAGTATAGGCATCTCTCTGTATGATGCAAATTCCCTCCAGACCCTTTTTCTAGCTTATAGATTTAGAGAGGTGTCTGGAGTGTCAAAAAGTTAGTTGACTTGCCCACAGTCACATAGTTGGTATGTGCTGAAGGCATAACTTGAAATGGGATCTTCATGATGCCTAACCATTGGGATATATTATGTCTCTCAGCAAGAGACAACAAGTCAAATATTTACTAAGGGCTGGTTATGTGCAAAACACTTCATCTGAGCATTGGAAATACTAATACCAGCAGACAGACAGTTCTTGGCCTCAAGCACCTTATATCCTAACATCTACCACTTCTCTGCATATATTTGTTTTTTATCTCCTTCATAGTTGAGGGCAGGAACATCTTTTGCTTCTTTTTCCCCAGGCATAGCACAGTGACTGGTTCATAACAGTCACTTAATAAATGTTTATTGTTTGATCGATTAATGTGGGAGGGTGGTAAAAGGGAATTTGAAAAAGGAGGAAGGGAGGAATATGGAAAATTATGTTTGGAAAGCTTGGAGTAGAGTCCCCCCACCCCCAAGAATAATAACATGGATGATCTAAGTCCTTTCCTTAAAAGAGAGATTCAGGGAGAAAACAGCCATTCAGAGAAATGGGCTGAAGGAGCAAAGTACACTTCCAGTATAGGAAAACTAAGGTAGAGTAAGAATACAGGAGGAAGAAGCTGCAGAGACATACATGGGTAAATTTTCAGGAAGAGGAGGTTGCTGTGGCATGATGGGAAAAGTCTGGAGAGTCAAGAATAAAATCTACAGGGGAATTAATTCAAATTCCAGATCTGCTACTTAATACCTGTGACTTTGCCCTCTTTTGGAGGGCAAACCTTTTTTTAAATTGCAAACTTTTAAGTGCCATTTTAATGCCAGATAATATTTTATTGTTGTTATGTTAGTCATTAATACAGTAAAATAATTATTACAAGAATATAACAAATAATGATAAAAATAACTCCTCTGTTCCTATGAAATATTCATCTCAAATATATCCTATAGAAGACAGAATTTTAGAACTTAAGGAAGTCAAAAGGTAGAGATGAGAAAGGTGAGAATTCCAGGTATGGGGTATAGCCTGAGGAAAATGTCCAGAAGCAAGAGATGGAACATCTTGATTGTGGAACAGCAAGGATGTTAGCATCACTGAATCAAAGGGTTCATGGTAGGAAGTAAGGTATATAAAGACTAGAAAAGTCATTGAGCTTAAAGAATTCCAGAATCACAAAATTCCACTCCCAGAAAGGACATCAGTTCATCTTCTACCATAATACTTCTCCTCAACATACACAACAAGCCACCTTGCAATCCAGTTGGTGGCTATAACACAAACATGGATTAATATAATACAAAATGGAACATGGTAAGTGAGGTATAAACAAACATTTGTTCCCACAGCTGTCTAAAGACTTCTGCTGTCTTGGAAGCTGGAACAGCTGAGCCTTACCTAACTGGCCAGTTCCTCTGGATTTACAAGGCTTTTTATGGTCTCTGATCCACATCCCCATAATCAATGCAAGAATTAACCACTTTTCGATGTAGACATTCAAAAGGAGTGGCTAAATGTTGAGGGGCTAGCTAGGGCTCCTGATGCCTCTATTGCTCCCATCATCATTGGTTATTTGGATAAAGGACCTATATAAGGGGAATTCTGAGAAAAAGAAAAGGCATTTCAAGTCTGAGGAACCTAGATAAGAGAAATGGAAATTAACATGGCATGTGTATTTATGAACTACAATTTATTTGTTGATTCTGCAAAGAGGGGGAATAATTTTCCTGGATCATTTTAAGGAGTCAGCCTATGAATAGACAGCAAAAATAGCAAAAAAAATTACCCATATACTATAGTGGAAAGAGTGTTGGATTTAGAATCAAAGCACCTGGATTCAAATTTGAGATTTGCCCCCTAGTATCTGTATGACATTAGACGAGTAATTTTTTTCCTTCTCTCTGCCTTAGTTCCTCATCTATAAAATGGGAGAGTTGGACTAAATGACCCATAAGGTCTCTTATTGCTCTAATTCTATGAAGGTTGGCTAAGAAGAGGGGAACTCCAGATTGTAGATGGTCTTGACAACCAGATATGGTCATTTATATTTAATGTGGTGGGGAATAGAAAACCCCTGTAAATTTTTTTGATTAGGCAAAGGCATGAGGTGATTTCACAAGAGTTTTAGAAAACTCAATCTGACAGCAATAGGACAATAGTAATAGTTCTTTAAAATTAGCTAAAGGAGATTAAGTGACTTGTCCAGCTAAATAAATACATGAGTTAATATTTGAACTCAGATCTTCTTGACTACAAGTCTAGCACTCAAATCACCATGCTGTGTAGCTGAATTGTTTAGATAAAAGGAAAAACAGCAATTCTGAATGCTTACTAGAGGATTATAGATAGAAGAGGTAGATAGTCTCACTATACTGTGCCCTAGTCAACATCTGGGTTATCGTGTTAGCCCATTTTAGGGAGGAATTTGGCAAAAGCTGCTGCTTCCAGTGGAGGGTGTCCAGGATTGTGAAGGAATTCAAAATCATTCCTTACAAGCATCAGTTGAAGGACCTGAAGATGATTAAGGCTACAGAAGAAAAATCTTTGGGGAGATATTCTAACTGACTTCATATATTCTAAGGTTTCTTTTCTGAAAAAAAAAAGGATTAAATTTGTTTTGCTTGGCATCAGGAGACAAAACTAATACCAAGGAATAGAAATTGTGGGGAGATGGATTTGGACTCTATTTAAGGAAAACTCCCTAAGGAATATGGGTTATACGAAAGTATAATGGATTATTTCAGCAGGTTACATTCACCGGTAACAAACTCTGCCTTAGAAGTCTTCAAGAAGGAGATGGTCAGTGATATCATAGATAGTTCCTGCTCAGACTTGGGCTGGAGAAGCCCTTGGCATCTAAGACTCTGATGGAGAAGCCCTTGGCATTCCCTCATAGAGATGCCATTAGAGAGAGCAAATAATAAAAAAAGGAGCTTGTGGTTGAGTCATTGATCCTGAAACTATTAACTAACTGGATTATCCTGAGACTGAAGAGTCCCCGAGTGGGGTCTCACATGGGAATAATGTCTCAGTCATACACTCAGGTTTATTGAGATGACTGAGTTGAAACTATTATTGCTTGTATGGACTGAATGTAGGTCCATTAACATCAACCAATTCTGATCTTTTAGTCCCTAAGAAGTCAATGGATGCTTTGTGAGCAGATGGTCTACAGATTCAGGAGGAAAAAAATCAATAGATATTTAAGTAAGCAACTGAGTTATGAAGAGTAAACGCTTTATATGTTCGGATGTGCTTTTTTCTGGGTAATATAGACAAAACTATAGCGTTAATAAAACAGGGCCAATGCTGGTGATTTATAGGCATAGAAGTGGAAATCAATCTGAACTCAAGTTCCTTGTTTCATAGGCTCTAGAGTGCTGGATTTAGAGGAAGGAAGGCCTGAGATGTGGACAGGTCATTTAATTGTTTTAAGCCTTGGCCTTTCAATCAGTAAAATGGAGCTAATAATACCTTTTAATGGGGGAAACTAGGTGGATAGAGCACCTTCCCTAGAGTCATGAAGACTCATCTTTGTAAATTCAAATCTAATCTCAGAAACTTACTAGCAGTGTGACCCTGAGAAAGTCATTTAACCCTCTTTGCCTCAATTTCCTCATCTGTAAAATGAGAGAAGGAAATGGGAAGTCATTCTAGCATTTTTTCCAAGAAAACCCAAAATGGGATCAGAGTCTGATCAATGCCTGAAAAAAAAATAACTCTAGAAACAGTAGCAACAAAAACAACAATAATGATATTTATATAGCATCTAATATGTGCTAGGCACTGTGACAAACAATTTGCAAATATTTCATCTACTATTATCCTCATTTTATAATTGAGAAACTGACAAGATCAGAGGATAAGTGACTTGCCCAAAGTCACACAGCTAGTAGGTATTATTATAGTTATTTATAATAATAAAGCTAACATTTATATGGCATTTACCATGGGCCAGGCCCTAAGGTAAGAACTTTTTAATCATTATCTCTTCTGATCCTCACAACAACCCTGGGTAGTAGGGGCTATTTTTTATATTATCCACTTTATAGATAAGGACATTGAGGCAAATAGGCATTAAATGACTTGCCCAGGGTCACATAGCTACCAAGCATCTGAGATCAAATTTGAACTCAGATCCTCCTGACTCCAGGTCTAGCTTTCTATCTACTGTACAACCTAGCTGCTTAGAGGATTTTCAAGAGGCTTAAATGAGATAACATGTATAAAAGTCAACGCTTCAATGTACAATGATTAAGAGCTAACTGTGCACCATATCCTGTGCTAAACTCCGCAAATCATGTCCACTATCCAACTATCTCCATTCCACCATAACTTGGACTCTACCCATGAACCCCCACACATATACAAACATAGGTGAACCTTTTGCCTTTATTTGCCACAGACAAGTCTACAATACTGCTGCTATTTCCTACAATTTGTTAGACATGACTTTCCCCCTTTTCCCTTCCCTCTAGGAAACCAAAGTACCCTAGGTCAGTGGTGACACACTCGGGAACAAGAGTCACTTATAAAAAGTCCTAAAAACTGAACAGCAGCTTAGAAAACTACCTATTGATATTATCTATGATTTATTGTATTTTTATTTATTTTGTTAAATTTTTTCTAATTATATTTTAATATGATTCAGACTACGCTCTGGAATGTTGTAGGTCAAATGCAGGAGGTGAGCTGTGCTTGTCCTTCAACTATATATAGGAAAATCCCTAAAACTCTAAGCATGCATTAGGAGAGGGATTTTTTTTTCACCTGGGAGTTCCTTATAGTGAAATCATAAGTCCAGCCCTTTCTCCTTATATGGTTATATATGAACCTTTGGTGTCCCCCATTGAATCTTAAATACAGAAAGATTTCATTTTTTACTCAACCAATGCATTCTAAGTTCCTTTACATAACTTGAAAATTGGGCATAAGAAAGAATCACATTATTTAATAAGTATATCTTATAAGAATATGTCTAGACACTATAGGACTTCTCAGACTTATTAGATCTATCTTGTACTTTGGAGAAAATACTAATAACAAAATAATGTTAATAAAACAAAGAGAAACAGTTCTGACTACACAAAACTCCTTACAAGAGAGAACTCCAGAGCTAATGTTTGGTGTAAAACAGTGTGATGATTCATGCTAACTTTTCTTCAACAAGAATGAGCATGATAAGAAGAACTGCTACAAGACTTTACATTGCTTGGGGGAAATGGGACAGGTTTTAACACAATTAAAATTTTTTATTTCATACATATTTCTGTATTTATTTTTTTCAATTACCAATTCTTGAGAAAAAAATCTACATATAAAACAGGACCTCTGTTTATGCAACTCAAAGCATCAAATTTTTCTCCCCACATCCTCCCAGACTGCTCCACACAAAAGCTTCCCAAGCACAGGGAATGTTTTTATTTTCTTTTCAACAACCAAGGCACTAAAATAACTTCTACTCCATGGTACCACTATCCAACTATCTCCTTTCCATCATAACTTGGACTCTACCCATGAACCCACACACACATACACACATAGGTGAGCCTTTTGCCTTTATTTGCCACAGAGAAGTCTACAACACTGCTGCTATTTCCTACAATTTGTTAGACATGACTTTCCCCCTTTTCCTTTTTACCCATTTTTATCCCCCCTCCTATCTTCCCATTATATATAATCTTCCTCCATCAGAATGCTATATTTTTGAGGTCCAGTTTGACTTTTGTTGTTAGTTTGGTTGATTCTTTGTTTTCTGTTGTTTTTTTTTTAATGATGACTAAATTTACTCCCAGGATAACTAGGTAACACAGTGGATGGATGGAGTGTCTGTCTTTGGGTCTGGAAGACTCATCTTCCTGAGTTCAATTCTAGTCTCAGACACTTACTAGGTATGTGGCTCTGGGCAAGTCACTTAACCCTGTTTGCCTCAGTTCCTCATCTATAAAATGAGCTAGAGAAAGACATGCCAGACCTCTCCAGTATCTCAGCCAAGAAAACCCCCAATGGATTCATGAAGGGGTGGACATGACTGAACAACAACATTCACCACTACCATCCCCATTGAACCTTCCCCACCCTCCAAGAAAACTTTACAGTGGAACAAAGACTATTTTTAAAAGAAAAAGAGGAAGGGAACTGGAGGACAGCAATAAACCCAATTTATATTTTTTTAAAAATCTGAAAACATATGCAATATTCTACATGTGGGGATTTCCTAGCCCTGTAAAAGAGCCACAGGAGGTGTAGTCTCATATCTTTTTTTATGAAAGCCATGCTTGTTCTATAGAATTTTTCAGTATTCACTTTTGATTGTTTTGTAGTTGTTTTCTTGCTGATATTTGCATCCCCAGCCCTTAGCTGAGTACCTGACATACAGTTAGCACTTACAGAATTCTCTCTCTCTTCCTCCTCCTTTCTTCCTCTGCTCTCCACATTTCCCTCCTCATTTCTCCCCTCATTCCTCTCTTCTTCTCTCCCTTCCTCAATATCTCTTCTCTGTTTCCCCAATGCCTAGGATATCATAGAGCTGCTAAAAAATACCCAACAAACATGTCACACAGAGTTCTTCCACTCTCCCTACCACGAAGAGAGAGAGGTCTGGAAAAGTTGTGTCTCGAAAGAGTTAAAAAGCAGCCGGCTTTGGTGAACAAGGCTTGCCCCCTTTTCTGGGAGCTCTAATGATTTTTTAAATGCTCCTGATCCCTTACTCCTAAGGATCACAGCCTTTCCCAGACCTTTCAGGCCTCCCCACCCGAAAGAGATATCAGAAACTCTATCCAAGTTAAGCCCTGCTTCTGTAACCATTGACAAATCACAAAGTCTGTTCTCTGGGCTTATAAAGTAGAGTTTACAGATGAAGATAAAGGAGTGTTCTTTGAATGACAGCCTTTGAATCCAAGCCTGAGAACCAGCGTACCTGGAGGAGCAATGTCAAGGCTACCCAGAACTAGACTCCTAAAGGGGCCAAAGGGAGGCGTCGCAATGGCCAAGGTACGACCAAATGGAAGGCTGGAGTTCTGTCTTGGTGACTGCTGCCAGCAAGAAGCCTGTGTTTTATTGAAGCTTGCCCTCATTCCCCTTGTTTTATACTATTGAATGGTTCATTTGCTTTCAGAGTCTCAGGGGGTGGGTGAGGAGGTGGGAACAAATTAAGTCCAAAAAGGGCAATGACTAGTTCCAGCTTCCCTAGGTGTGTCTGGCTCCCTCCTTTTTTGTTAGGTGAGAGCCACGGGGAGGAGGGAAAGCAATTTCTCCTGGAATAGCCTCTCCATTGACTTTGGAGCAACTCACCACTGATCATGCTTTTCATTCAGGCTTTGATAGAGGCCTATCAAAATAAGAGGGACCCAACCAAGGCTACCAGTCACACAAACCAATCATGGCTTCCCTTCCTTGAAATTATGTTGGCACCATTGGGAGAAAGAGAAGGAAGGGAAAACTCCAACAAAAACAAAGATATCCCCATGAATCCACTGTGGAGAGCTGCTGATTAATGGAGAGTTTGTCCCTGAGCCTTTGGTGTGCAGTTAAAGACTTAATAAGCAGTGATTATGAGCACATTGCTCCATGGTGTTTGTTACTTAAGACTTCCAAATGGGAACACCAAGAGAAACAAGGAAATAGAAATATTTATGACTGTTACACCACAGAATACATGCACACACAAACACACACCCTTGCTTAATCCTGGTCTATAAAACTTTATTTACATAGCTGTCAACAGAAAAACCTTGTGCTTAGAAGTTTCTCTGGTCTTAACAATAAGAAATTACTGCTGGGGCCAAGAAGCTGGGGCCCTGGGCCCACTCTCTCCCCCTTAGGGACCCCTCTGCTCAGAATAAAGGCATACAGTCCTGACCAAGGTTCATTTTGTGGGCTGAAGGAGTAAACAGGGCCTCTAATGAGAGCAAACCTAAGTATCTTTTTTCTCACTCTTTTTGGCTTAATATCTGCTCCCTCCTGATTTAGGCTCTTGTGTAGGGTTTCACCAAAACTGGGGAAGAGAAAGGTATTCTGTCTACATTATGAATCAGGTATTCAAGAGTTATTTTTTTCTGACATGTAAAGGAAAAAAAAACCCAAAGGGTCTCCTTAGGGCACCATGACAGTAAGACTTAAACTATCGGAAATGTATCAAACTCAGTAATATTTCTGCCTCAGTTTCCCTGGCTGAGACTCTGATCCTTAAACCTCATCAGATCATAGTTTGCAGGGTTGCTAATTAAGCATTTTGTATTTCACATTGGCTCTCTGGTAGCCAAGCAATTCCTAGTGCATGGGTACCACTAAAAGAGTCCAGGCTAAAGCTCATCTTCTTGTCCTCTCCCATGCAGAAGTTTGCCCAGCCACCACACAGTAGTACTCGATGAACCTCCAGAATATATTTGAACTCACAGGATTATCTTCACATTTGGCCCTTTTAGCTAATGCTCTGTAAAAAAAAAGGCATAGCCAAAAAGGCAACCAGAGACCAAGGCATAAATTCTCCTAATGGAATCCCTCTTGAACCAGCTGCCACAGGGCTTAAGTCCCTATGATGTCAAGGGGAAGAATGGCCAGCCATTCCCCACCTCTCACTAGGAATCTCAGAGTTACATGATGCCACCTGGAAGATCTCAGAAGAAGACACCAAATAAGAAACTGCTTCTTTTTCTTTTAATTCCACTTGGATCCTAACTACCACCACCAACCCTTCCACCTCTCCATCTCACCACCTCCCAACCCCCACCCCTGTTACAGGTTGGGGAAGGACCAAGGACCCCCTTAGGGTTTTCCATGTATACTGAGACCTCAAGTCCTCTTAGGGCTGGATAGCTGCTTGGCCAGAGGCAGACAGGGATTATTTAATCTTTCATGGCACCAAATTCTGCATCACCTGTGTAATTAACTAGAAAAAGGCAGCAAATATCAAGGAAGAACTTTATAATCCATCTTACCCTAGTTATGCTTTACACTTTGGTGGACCAACTAGGAGGCGTTCCTTTGAATAGTTGCTTCTTGAGGGCATCCAGCCCTGGTGACCTGTCTCTCTTTGGAAGGAAAGGAAATGACCCACAAGTGAGGGAATGATTGTACTAGACCACCTGTGATGTTACACACGAGCTAAAACATACCAACACAACCCTCATATCACTTAAAATTGTGTCAAGCTGGGAAACCAAATGAACTTGCAAAGTCATGCATGCTGGCTCAATTTGGGAGAGAGAAGGAAAAAAAATCTTCCCTTGAAAGAAACTAAATCAATCCCTACTTCAAATTGAATTTGGACGATTCTGTGAAGTTCCAATAACAATCAGTACTAAAGGACTTAAGGTGCAGGCAAATAATGTTTCATTTAAAAGAAATTGAAGGAGGATTACTGACAGAAAAAGTTTTGATGCTTTTTTGTCATTAGTTAAAGTCAAATTAGGCCACTATTGGCAATGTCTTGGATGTCTCAATCCTGCCTGCTTCCTCTTTCATGCATAAGTAGCCCCTTGCCTGGTTGGGCTTCTGTCTCCATCTCATTAAAGCCTTGACATGCAAATGTTTCATAAGTGTTGCCTGAAGACTTTTGTCTCATACAAAATTTAGTTTAAATTCAACTGGCTTGCAATACTTTGTTATGCACAAACCTTCTGTTGGGTTTGCTGACATTCTTTCTTAGGCGGCTCTCATGGTGATTCATTATCTTGTGATATAGATTTCCAAGTATCATCTTTGTATTGATTTTTATATCTTTAATAACCACTCCACAGAAGATGGCTCCACTTGGTGTCATTGATCGCATCAAAAATTCAAGGCTTACAGAAATACTAGAGGGCTAATTGGTAGCAGAACATTTCAGACTTAATCTTAATGCAGGCTTAATCTTCTGTACTAAACCTACCTGAAGGTTTCCCCTTAGAAGTTATCAGGGAGACTTGAAGGCTGGGCTGGAAAAACACCTGGAGAGAGCATGGCAGAACCCAGTGGTGGAATGGATGGCCCACTTGAAAAATGCAGATAGCAAATATTTAGACATGGAAATCAATCCTTTCATCTCTTGTCTCCATACCTGGATTGGTAGTTACTTTCCTCCTCTAGCCCCTTAGGCTCCATAAAGCCAGATTATGTCTGTGTCTGAGACCAGAAGCTGTCAAAGGAAATGCCCCAAGTTCTCTAGCTGAGTGTTATCCTGAATTCAATCTATTTCCATTTTTTTTTTACATTTCCAGCAATATAGAATGAAAGTCACACTTATATTTACTTACTAAAATAGGAATTTGGGGGTAGATTATGAATGGAATATCCAAAAAGTCCTCAATATTACACATTAGCCAAGGAAGCTAGTGGTTTCACTGAATAAAAGAATCCAAGAATCATACTTGGAATGGGAAGGGATCTTTGAGGTTATTTATTCTGACCTTTTTGATTTTTATAAAGGAGGAACTGATATCCCAAGATTTAAGTCACGTGCCCAAGATTACATTGGCATTAAATAGAGGAACAAGGATCTGAGTCCAAATCTGATTTTAAATCTAGGCCTCTTTCCATGCTGCCACCCCTGATAGTGTGGTCTTCTAGAAAGAATGCTTACTCTGGATCCAGGGAAATCTAGATTCAATTTGTGCCTCTGAGACTATCTAGCTGCTTCCCTTAGAGCAAGTCACTTAAGCCTCAATTTCCTCACCTGCCATTAGACTAGTTAATCTCTTTCTTAAGTTTCTTCTAGTTCTGATTTTCTTTTTTCATTCTGGTTCTGGAAAGAGTAGGACCGAGAGAAAGCTCTAGAAATAAGAAAGGTTTCCTATAGCAGGCCACATTTTAGTAGGGAAGCCAGAAAGCAGAGCTATGAAATTAGAAAATTCCAAGTATGGAGCACAGTCAGAGAAAATGCCTGGAGTCATGAGATGAGGTATTTAACCTGAGAAAAAGCAAGGAATTCCAATGTTACTGCAACACAATGGCTTTTGCCTTTGTATCTCTCATTTTTTGATATTGTAGGATAATTAATGATAACTGACTTTAAATTATTTGATTTAAATACAAAATAAATTAGAAAAATAACTTGTGAGCAAGTAAAGAAAATACTAACTCCTGGAGGGATCAGGAAATTCCCCATGCAGGAGATTGAAATAGGAAACTTCTTGTGTCCTGTAAAGTTCATGGTGTTTTGTTTTCTTTTTTTTTTCCCTTCTTTTCATTTAAGCCTGTTTGATCTTGTATGATCCTATAAAGTCAGAAATCACATTTCCTAGATACCACTGGTAATTTCCAAAATTCCAAATTTTTCATTCATCAGTGATATATTTCTTTGGAGACTGCCATTTAGTCAACATTTTACAGTCTTCCAGCATCACATGAAGAATGTCGGAGTTAGACGTAGCCTTTGTTTCAGGGAGATGTTTGGGGTCATTAAAAGCACTGCACAATTTTCCAAAGACAAACCAGCCTGTTCTCTTCCTCCTATTCATTTCTGAGCCAAGTTCATTGTCCTTCCGCAGAGCTGTCCATGATAAACACCCTAATGAACCAGCTCTGTGGGTTATCCATCCAACCACATTTCATAGTCTAAACAATAGGTATTCTTTATCCATCTCCTATAAGAATAATCTTGGTTCATATTTCCTTAGCATTTTAATGTTTACAAAACACTTTCTCTGAACTGACCCTCTAAGACAGATAGTATCAGTCTTTTACCCATTTTAGAGGTGAAGAAACTGGGACTCACATTCCCCAATTGATAATTAATATATGTATAAAGATAACCTTGAAGAGAAGAAATCCAAATTATCAATATTCACATGGGGAAAAACATGAAAAACGTGCTCCAAATTACTAATAGTTAGAGAAATACAAATTAAAGCAGTTCTGAGTTTCTCCTTCACACCCACCAGATTTGCAAAGTTGACAGAAAATTAAAATAAAATGTTTGAAGGGCTGAGGTAAGACAGACATATTAAATGAATTTTTGGTAGAGCTCAGATATGGCCCAGGACAGTCAACAAGAACTTGCTATCTTCTGGGGACAACATAAAACACTGAGCATACAAAGAAAGTAAAATAAAAAACTATCCCTGACTTCAAGGAACTCATAATTTAATGAGAGAAACAACATCCAAATAATTATGGGTGAACAATACATATCTAGGATAAATAGCAGGTAATAGCATAAAGGAATTCAGGAAAGCAGGCTAGAACTATATTCAAAAATTATTAAAATGTCTTTGTATTTGTCTCTACAATATTACTACCAATCCTATATTGCCAAAGAAATTTTAAAAAAAAGGAAAGGGCTTATAAGGACAAAATTACTTATAGTAACTCTTTTTATGGTGGCAAAGAACTGAAAACTAACGTGTATTCCATCATTTGTGAATTGATTGAACAAATTATGGTATTAATTAAAGTAGTCAAAAACCATTATGCCATTAGAAACAACAAAGGGGATTTTTCATAGAAGTCAGGGAAGACTTAAATCAACTGATGCAGACTGAAGTGAGCAGAACCAAGAAAATAATTTATACCATAATGACCACATTATACAGCAGAACAACTTTGAAAGACTTAAATTATTCAGATCAATTCAATCCTCAGCCATGAGTCTAGAAAACTTATGAAGAATGCTCCTTCACCTTCTGCTCTCTCAAGAGGCAATAGACAAAATATGCAGAATTAAACTAACACTTTTAGACTTCATTAATAGAGCAATTTGTTTTAACTATATTTATTTATTACTAGAGCTTTGTTTTTCTTTTTTCTCCCAACAACCCCCTGGCAAGGGGAAGTAGGAGAGAGAGTAAATACCTGTTTGTTAGTTGAAAAAAGAAGGGGGGGGGGTGGAGAAGAGAATAGAGGCTTAAAGAAAAGAGATGATTTGCCCATGGTCACATAGTTTCAAAGCTGGTATACCACAAAGATAGCATCAAAGTACCAAACCACATCTTCCTGACTCCAAGTCAAGTGCACTTTCCAGCATACTGTTTGATAATGAAAATGTGTGATTCTTTTGCAATTAAATTCATAAGAAAGAGAAAAAGAAAGCGAACAAGTACTTATTAAACACCTGTTATGTACCAGGTGTAAAATTGAGATTTGAACTCTGGACTTCAATCCCCACAAGTCCTTGCTCCACTTCCCCAAAATGCTTTGTAATCTCACGGAATTCTGAGGTGGGCGAGATCGAGAAGGTACTTAAGCTGATTGCAAAGGCTTTTGAGGGCTCTCTCTCTCTTGGACTTCCATTTTGGGGCAGACGTGGCTCTTTCCATAATGTAGGTGAGGTCTTGTCTAGGCCTCTGGCCTAGGCACGTGTTTTTTCTTATCCTGTATTTTCTTTAATCCTTAACTTTAATAAACCTCTAAAAATATAATACTCCTTGCAGAGAGAAACTAATTTCTACCTGCCTCAGTCTCCCCTAAATTTTAACTGTTACACAGGCACTGTATTAATCATTTTATAAATATTATCACAATCGAGTCCCTTAATGACTCTGAGAGATATTATAATTCCATTTATAGTTAAGGAAACTGAGGCAGACAGAGATTAAATGACTTGCCCAGTCACAAAGCTAGCTGCAGTACTATTTTTATTTTTTTTCCATCAGATTTGCAAAGCTGATGTTTATGAAAAAGAACCTCAGAGTTGCTTTAATCTGATCACTATCTGAGGCTGGTTTTGAACTCAAGCCTTCCTAAATCCTGGCAAGGACCTCTATTCCCTGTGCTACCTTACTGCCTCCTTGTAGCCATTTTAATACTGGATACAGAATGTGTTGAATCAATTCTCGTTATATCAAAAGTGTTACAGTTATATATAAAGGTTAGTTTAAAAGAGGGTATAAAGAATGTGATACTCAAGTGAGTGATCAATGCCCTGTCATAAATCAGCTTCCCTTCCCCTGTAATCCATTTATATAATATTCTTTAACTTCTTTTTCCTTGTTTTTTTAAGGTTGTTTTTTTTTTATGGACTTTAGCCATGGATTAGTGTTCCCCTTCCCCTCCCCACTACACTTTATTCTAAACTCTAATCTACCCTGCTGTTTTCTCTGTAGTTCTCCAAGGAGGCCCAGCTCACCTCTCCTAATCAGGTCACACCTGTCAACATGGTAAAGCCCCAAATTCCAAAGCATTAGAGTAGTCATTGATTTCATAGCCAGGGAACCAAATTCCAGTCTGCCTCCAGTTAAACAGCCTTGATCTTGACCCCACTATTGTTTCTCAGAAGAAGTGGGGGAAAACCTTCCCCCTACCTTTTGCAAATCTGTGTTTGTACCCTATATTTATTTTTGCCTTATCTGGCTGTTTCCTAATACCTAAGACCTAATGGGTACACCCATAAACAGCTTCAGATTTGGTTTATGCATTTGGGTCCATTAAGAAGCAAAGAAACAAATTTCCTCCTAGATCCTGCTGAAGCTAAATTCATTTTCCATCTGTCACAAAGCAGGATTATGACACACTCAGAGCAAGGGAAGAGAGGATGGGAACAGCCCCTGAGGGATTCAGGCTTCCTAAGTCCAGTGAGAACTGTCTTCTCCTCACTAAGCAATTGCAGTTTCTCCCTAGGCTCCCCTAACTTTATTTTGTAACAAACTGTAGGGTTTTAAGGGTTCTGTGTTCCTCGTTCTTTTATCTTATACATATATCCATCCCTCTAATATTACTAGTTTACCTCGCTCATTAACTCCTTTTTAGGATGCTAGGATTTATTTGCCCTGATTATTTATTATTTACCCACCTTTCCAATAATACTAGTTAGTATAGTGAACCTATGGCACACGTGCCAAAGGGGGATGCTCTCCTCCCCTTCTCCACATGTGCCTGAGGACATTTCTCACATTACTAGTTCCTCTGCCAAGCAGCAAAATGGGAGTGCTTCCTTCCTCCCCTCTCTGGGGAAAGGTGGGGGCTCACTTGCAGTATACTTAGTCTCTTAAAGGTTCACCATCACCAGTATAGACCATTCATCCATTTTTTTAGGATGCTAGGACCTAGTTGTCCTTTCAAAGAGTGACTCACAGAGGAAGTCTTCACAACTTGCCTTGTTTTGGAAAATTGTGGAAAAGACAATCGATTACCTCTATTGATCAGGGATGAGGAGAAGAAGAGAATTTTTTTTTTAACCAAACCTGTGATTTCATCTGCATAGGAAATTTTCCTTGAGGAAACTCTCTCTACCTAGGGAGACATGCATTTTCTTAGTAGAAGGAGTCCTGTCATAGTCTTAAATAGTTGCCTGGGGCCCCTGCCCAGGGTCACACACCCAGTTGTATCTAAGTCCTTCTGACTCTAAGCAGGGCTTACTGTCACTATGTCTCAGAACATGTAGTTATAAATCAAATGCTCCAACTAATTCCTCTAGGTTATTATTCGGATCAGCTAATATCATTCTACTCTATTACATAAAATAGAAGACAAACCTGCCAAGGAATCAGAAGGTCTGAGTTCAAGTCTCTGCTCAGCTGGCCCTATCAGAGTTCTTGGACCAGCCATTCTAATTCTTATCTAGAAATAAGGGGACTAGAATTATGATCTCTAAGGTCCATTTCTATCTCATTGAGGCTAGATAGAAAAATGCGAATTGCCAGAAGGAATTTTCAGATAATGAAGTGCCAAACTCAGAGGTGTGCTGATAAATGTTTAACAATTGTGTGTCTATAGACAGAGACACACATACATAATAGATACACATATGTAATAGTGTATATAGATAGGCTATATCTATCTATCTACATAGATGTGTGTATGTGTACCAAGTACATATGAAGATAATGAATATAAATCCCCATATTTGCCAGCCCTGTTTTAATTCGAACATTCTGGTAATATATAAGAAATATGTCCATTAAGTACAAATTATTCTTGAAAGAAGAATAGTAGCTAGGATTTAGAGGTATCAGGAAAGAAGGTGGTGCTTGAGTTTCATCTCTAAGGAATGCAGGAATTCTATGGCACACCAGTAAGAAAGGAGTCTGTTCCAAGCATGGAGGGCATGCAAAAGAACAGAACTCGGGATGGAGTGTCATGTGTGAGGAACAGAGAGAAGACTAGTCTGACTGTATCACAGAAAGCCAGAGGGAAAGTAATGCATAATGAGGCTTGCAAGAAAGGTTGGAGTCCAGATTGTGAAGGGCTTTAAAAGTTAAACAGGAGAGTTTGTGATTTTTCCTAGAGGCAATAGGGAGCTACTGAGTAGATTTCATATACTTTAAATGTCTCTGTAGAGAATCTTCATATTACTGAAGAGGCTGACCACCAGAATGTTTGAATTAAACAGGGCTTGCAAATTTGGGGACTGGGCCAATGTTAAGCTATAATTTGCCTGAGATTTTCACCCTTAGATTTATATATATATATATATATATATATATATATATATATATATACACATATATATATATATATATATATATATATATGTATTTACTATAATCACATGGGGCAGATAGATACTATAGTGGATAGAATGCCGGGCCTGGAGTCACC
Organism: Monodelphis domestica; assembly: GCF_027887165.1. NCBI lineage: Eukaryota > Metazoa > Chordata > Mammalia > Didelphimorphia > Didelphidae > Monodelphis > Monodelphis domestica. The sequence goes on along the minus strand of NC_077228.1, from coordinate 50,516,303 downwards.
AAGATTCATCTTTGTGAGTTCAAATCTAGTCTCGGACATTTACTAACTGTGTGACCCTGGACAAATCACAGTGCTTTTTGCCTCAGTTTCATTATCTGGAAAATGAGCTGGATAAGGAATGCAAACCACTGCAGTATCTTTGCCAAGAAAAACCCAAATGGGATCACAAGATGTTGGGCACAATTGAAAAAAGTGAACAGTAAAATAACTCCATGGATAGTTGATCAATAATATTTTATTTCATAGCATGAGATTGACATATCCTGACATCCATGACTTGGTTTATGTTTGCTTCTTTACACCAAACAAGTAAAGCATTCTATTCCTTTTCTCATGTTTCACAAACAATCAAATGATAAAGTTGACTCTGGAAATTAACCTTTAGAAGCAACAGTCACAAAGTCACGCAATTTCACAACTATAACCCAAATGATTGAACTTTTAAGCTGGAATGGATCTCAGGGAACACCTATTCAACCACTGCATACTTCAGGTAGAGAAGGTGAAGCTCAAGAAATTACAACTTACCCAAAGTCATCAAAAGAGTTACCAAGAAGAGACAAGAACACAAATCTCTTGACTTCTGGTCTGGTGCCTTTTCCCAATATTTTTATACTGTCTCTATATGCTAATTTTAATGGAAAAAGCCAAGTATAACATAACAGGGGCTGAAAGAGAAATCTCCAGGGTGTAAGTCCTCTTCCCAAAACTGGTGGACTCTTCCCCCTTTGAGGCCATACATCTTCCATGCTTCAGTCAGGTGGATATTTCATACCCAGTTCAAAAAGAAAACTGTAGGACTTATACAGATGTGTGTCAGCATATGGATAGGATTTAGATGAGTGCATACTTGCACCTGGAAATCAAATATCAGCATAGGAAACCCCTCCTGCTTGCCCACGGCAGTAACCTAATGGGGGTCTGAGAAGAGAACTTCCAGATCAAACACAATCCAGATGTCTCTTCCATCTTCTTCTCTTCCACATACAAGCTGCCATTATTTTCTTTTTTCCTTCAGCAATATTTTTTTTTCAGTTTTGAAAGAGAAAAAGGATGGGACAAGGAAAACAGGTTCAGTATGTTTTTAGAAGAAAATAAACATACCACTCACTGAACAACAATTAGTTTAGTAGTTTTTTATTATATTTTAAAATAATAGATTGGATTATAATTTTTTTGTTTGCAGTCTTCAGTCAAAGGTATATAAGAAACATTTTTTTTCAGGCTAAAGTAAGAGGTTAGTTAGTCAAGGCCATTTTTAAGAAAATTTCACTAATTCACATTTCACTAATTCTAATGCCTTTCCTTTCTTATTTCTTATTTATTTCATATTTATGCTGCTGTGTATATATTTGTTTGCATGTTTTCTCCCCCATTCAGATTGTAAATTTGGAAAGCAAAGACTCTTTACCATTTTTTGTTGTCCCGGGTCTTAGTACAATGCCTGACCCATAGTAGTGTAGATTTTAAAATCAGTATCCAATACTACAAGTATTATATATAGTAAGATTTATTAATATAATACCTTGAAGCAAAAAGGCCAGAGAAACGGAGAGCTCACCCAGTCTCGCACAAGGAAAAAGAGAGAGCTAGAAGGAAGAGCCACAAAATTATATACACACACATAACAAATGCAAATGTGAAAGAAGGGAAAAGGATTCTTGGGACAAGAAAAGAATTCTGGGAGATGGAATTCAAATTTTTCTAATTACACAGTAAGCACTTAATAATACTTGCTGATTGATTGACTTTTGCTTTTTTTTCTGTTTTATTTTATATTTTAGGTCATTCTATATAATGGTCAAATCAACTAGAAATGTACCAAGTACTCTGCTAAGAGAGGATATCTAACTTCTATCTGTCCCTAATTTATTCTAGCTTAAGGTTGTGAGTTCTCTTCCAAGTTAAATGAGTACTTTCTTGGTCATTGAGAGACTGTGCGATACAGTGGAAAATCTTTGAATGTGGAGTAACTGGACTTAGAATACTGAATTTGTGTTAGAATATTGATGCTCTCACATGTTATCTATTTTACCTTAGAGAGGTATCAGAATGTCTCAGAGCCTCAGGTTTTTCTATCTGAAAAAGGATGGGGTTAACCCAACAATGATGTAATATTACATATGAACTTATATATTATATAGATACTATATAACATATATAAAATAATGACAACAACAATGATAAAACAGTTTCCATTTATAATAGCACTTTCAGGTTGAGAAAGTGTTTTACAAACATTACTTCCTTAGGTTCTTCCAACAACCCTGTGAAGTAGATGCTATTATTTCCATTTTATAGATGAGAAACTGACACACAGAGAAGTTAAATAAATTTAACCTCTAGATCATATAGCTGTTAAAATATGTGAGGTAGGATACCAATTCTGGTCTTCCTGTTTCAAAGTCCCATACTATTTCAAAGGGTTAAAATGTTATAAAATATGGTGGCACATACCCTGGAGTCAGGAAGACCTGTTCCAATTCAGCCTCAGATACTTCCTAGCTGTGTGACCCTGGACATATCATTTAACATCTGAATATATTGGATTTCTCAAAAGTAAAACTGAGAGATTATAAACTCTACAAAAGGCAGAAACTATTTTATTCAAGTGTATGTTGATAATTATTTAACAAAGTGGGGGGAATATGTCTCATATATATTTTAAACTATTTATATATATGTGTGTGTCTGTATATTTATATGTAGCTGTAAAATACTCTCTTGATTCTTAGCAAAATAAGGAAATCTCATTTGAAAGCTTTGACAATTTCCAAGGTATACGTGCTCACACTGATATTTTAACATCTATAAGTAACTTCAGTCTACCCCTGGTTTCATCTCAACTTTTTGCCTTTTTGGCAGCTTATACACTGCCCTGTAAATACAATGGACTTATTTTTTAATCAAACTGAATTTGTTGTTGTATTTAAATACAAAAGTTTTAAAGAAAAAACCCTGTAAATCTAGATGATCATAGCAACTAATCTCAAAGGGTTATTGTGAGAAGCAAGGGAGATCATATTGGTAAATCACTTTGCAAACTTTAAAGTGCTACAAAAATACTGTTATTATACTTATTATTAATAGTAACACTTGATACCTGTTGAAGTTTTTAGTCATTTAAAAGCTACTTTGAAACAAAATTTGAAAATAAAAAAATAAGAACATCTCTATGTATGGGGATAAGGTTTCAGATTATACAATAAAATAATATATTCCATAAAAAGCAGATGATAAGGCAAGTGTTACACAAACAATGGTTTGGTTTTATTTGCCTATAATTGCCCTTCATTAGAATATAGGGATAAATACCCTTAAAGTTTCCATTTTTGTTAAATAGAGGGAGTTGGTACAGATAGCTCTGTTACTCATTTTTTTTCCAAGACATTATTTAGGAATGTAAGAATGGGGTAAGAATACCAGTGTTTGGGGACTAATGCAAGGAGCCCTTTTTTTCCTATTAGATTTCATTATTTATTAGTACTTAGGTCTTATTAACATTGGCACCTTTTCCCCTGAGATTCTTAAGGTGCCATGCCAACAGCTTCAATACTTAACTCTCTTGACACTTCTGTCAGGTAGAATGTAAGTATGGTATTCCATTATTATTACCTAAATTTACATTCTGTTTCTTCTGAGGAACAGAGAACTTTTTGAAGGCATTATAAAAAAGAAGTTGCATTTCAAGGGAGAAGGAGAGAAGAAAAGGAAGAAAATTGAGAGAAAGGAGAAGACACAATAGCAAGATAAAACAGAAGGAGTAAATATGTAATTTTTTAAGAGTTGGTCATGCAGGATCTTCTCCAGAGTTGAAGGTGTTAGATGAACAGAAGCCAGGCTGCTATTAGGATTATTTATTAACCACAATGATTACTATATGACCTTGACTCCCTCTTGTACCAGATGAATAAAATGAAGACCGAACTTGTCTCCCAGCTTTGTCCACTCCTCCATGTGGGAGAAAAGGCCTTTTATTGCTCAAATTAAAGTAAACCAAATGAAAACCCATTAGTGCTGCTAAAGATGAGTGAAAGGAATGACAAATAGGAAATAGAATGAATGGAATAGAATAGAATAGAATAGAATGAAACTGATTTCAATAATTCTCATATGGTCACTATGAAATCTCAAAATAATGGATATTTAAAGACATAATCTCAAAGAGAAGCTCTTAAAAAGTAAAATAAATTAACCACCCCTACACCAAAAAGAAAGAAAGAAAGAAAGAAAGAAAGAAAGAAAGAAAGAAAGAAAGAAAGAAAGAAAGAAAGAAAGAAAGAAAGAAAGAAAGAAAGAAAGAAAGAAGAGAAGGAAGGAAGGAAGGAAGGAAGGAAGGAAGGAAGGAAGGAAGGAAGGAAGGAAGGAAGAAAGAAAGAAAGAAAGAAAGAAAGAAAGAAAGAAAGAAAGAAAGAAAGAAAGAAAGAAAGAAAGAAAGAAAGAAAGAAAGAAAGAAAGAAAGAAGGAGAAAAAGGCATTCTGTCAATTAGGTCCAGAGAAATCACTTTAGCTTCCATCCTCTATGCTCCATGCCCCACTCACACATATTCTTCTTCCCTTCCATCTCTTAGTGGTGTGAAAGGCGGAAGGAATCTGAGAAATCCAGGCAGTCTCTCAGTTTGCTATGGTTCATTTTAGCTAATCCAGCCATCCAGCACAGCGGGGGGAAAACTGCTGTATCTAGTGAAACAAGAGCATGAATAATTAAAACTCTGTTATTAATGAACTTCCAGTCGTTATGTAAATGAAACTGATTTCAAGTCTAATTTGTCAGCCTGAATTCGTTTTCAGTTCTCCCTTTGTCTAGGACAAGAACTCATCATAATGGACTTGATAATAAAACTCTGGCAGACATGCTGTGTGCAGTGCCCATCTGAGTTAGGGCTTTCAGCGTGGTTAATTGATACAGTTGGTCCAGAGAAGTCTGGAAGGCATTTTGTATAGCTTTAAGTAGGAAAAGCAGCTCCCCCTCCTCTTTGGATGGGACTGCCCATTCTTTACACATTTCTAATTACCATTTACCTTTACATGCTTTACATGAAGGGGGCGAATTATAATTACTGCCTGGTAAATAGTTTCTTTTACAGCCTCATGGATGTTCAAAGAGAACAGAGTTCAAAAAGATTCCATTAAAAAGTCAGTGGTCCTCCAAAAATGACTAATACGAGAAGAGAGAGAAAGAAAAGGAAGCCAGACGAGTCCATCGCTTTGCCATGAACTATCAATCATGTCATTGGTGATCATGTGTAATGGATACCTTGAATGCCTCCAGTCATATATGTAAGTGGCATTGTTTAGCTCCATAGTTATTGTTTCTTAGTGTGAAATGACACCTTACTAAATTATTGGCTTCGAATGGTGAAATTTAACTTCCGGCACCTCACATTGGAAGTCATATTTCACCCAAAGTGAAGACAGAGTCTTGTTCAGATGAAAACTATTTAAATCTGATAATACAGCCACCTTTTGAGGGGATTACTAGAACACTTCTTATAGATGTTTTTGCCGTGTGGTTGTATTTATCACCTTGGCAGAAAAGCAATCTGATTGTTTCACATGTAGATTAGATATCTGGCCTTTTCAATGAGTTGATTCGAGAATTGAAAAAAATGTCCAGTTAAACAAAAATTACTAGTTGTCTCTGAACAGTCAGGTGCTTATTTATAAAGTTAACCTTTGCAGCCCAGATCACCCCCTTAAATGACTTTCAATGGGACAAAGATAGAGTTAGAATTTATACACTTCCCATGAGCCCCAAACTATTGGTAGACAACTACAATAAAAACTTGGATAGCTCAACAGCAACTTACCATTTCTTTGCAATTTAGAAATTAGATAATATCCTTTTCTAGGTTTTGTTTTTCTTTATGAGGAATAATAATAATAGATAGCTCTTATATAGTGCTTTAGGTTTGCAAAGCACTTTGCGAAATATCCCAATTTATCTTCACATCAACTCTGGAAAGTGAGTGCTATTATTATTTGCATTTTACAGAAGTAGAAACAGAGGCAGGCAGAAGGAAGTTAAGTGACTTGTTCACGGTCACACAGCTAGTAAATATCTGAGATAGAATATGATTTCAAGGGGGCAGCTGGGTAGCTCAGTGGATTGAGAGCCAGGCCTAGAGATGGGAGATCCTAGGTTCAAATCTGGCCTTAGACACTTCCCAGCTGTGTGACCCTGGGCAAGTCACTTGACCCCCATTGCCTAGCCCTTACCACTCTTCTGCCTTAGAACCAATACACAGTATTGATTCTAAGATGGAAGATAAGGGTTACAAAAAAAAAAAGAATATGATTTCAGATCTTCTCTGACTCAAAATCTAACACTCCATTGTCCTCACCATTTGATTGCTAATGATAAAGAAATACAATACAATTTAACAAGCATTTATTAAAATATATTAGACTTTTATAACTCCTGCTATCAGGGAGGTTGAAATTGATAAGTTTCTTGAGTTTGAAAGACCAATACCTAACAGAAGTTGGGACTAATGTGGCAAGCTGACTCTGAGGAAGTGAAGGGGACAGTGAAGTTGGGGGTGGTACCAGATTTCCCAAGAAGACGCAAACTGACCCAGGGAGAACTTTAGCAGAACCAAGCTCCCAAGCCAATTAGAGTGGGACCAGACTTGTGAGTATCTCCTGCACGTCCAGCTTGAGTGATGTAGGGAAAATCAGTCTTTTAAAAAATAAAAATTAAGTTCCTACTTTGTGCCAGACATTGAGTATACAGACAAAAATGAAATGGTCTCTGCCTTCAAAAAGTATACATTTTCTAAATTACAAAAACAATAATGATCTTAGAGACTAAATAAGATAAATGGTTTGACTGCTGAAAACACTCGTTCTGGATTCAGGCTTTCAAAAAGTCAAAAGCAATCCAGAGACAACTCTATTTTAGTGGCCCCACCCTCATGCCCATTCCCACTGAGAATCAAGCTTTTGTCTGTGGGGGAAAAGAGAGTTTATCATAAATAGCTCCTATCCATATGCATTCCTTTTTAAAAAAATAATTTATCTTCAGTTTCCAAACAAGGAAAGCATCTGATCATTCTACCATTAACCAGGTTTTTTTTAAGGTTTCAATCAATAATGGACCTCAGTTCTTATAGAAATTTCTGTGGGTTATAGGACAATGGAAAAAGGGGAACAATTCGGAGTGATTAGCAGGGTCAGGACAAGAATAATTAGTGTCTGGTGAAAACTTGAGAGGCTGACCTTTAGAGGACTGCCCAGGGCCAAGAGATCCTAGGCCAGGCCTCACTTTACCTACTCTCTACTTTCTCACCTGAGTTCATCAGCTGACAAACACTGAAATTCTCTTGAAATAGCATGCATGTAACAACTACTTAAGTGAAAAATGAATATTTCAGACTGATAATGCAAATGAGATATGAGATCTGCCACAGACTATTAGAAACACCCCAAAAGCCAGTTCTCAGCCTTTTTTTTTTTTAAAGCAAATAATCCTGCAGTATTGACAGAAATTCCCTTAGGAAATGGTACCTGCAACCCTTCTCATTTGTAACCAAACCCAGGCAAAGTTAAAACTAAATTAAGTGCGAAGAAATTTTCAGCCAATTAAAATAGGTGACTCTTTGGAAAGTTAAAAGTAAAATATACATAACCAATAGAAATTAATTACTATACCTTCTCAGACTTTTATTGTAAGCTAGAGAGGTAATAATCACCCTAGAGATTTCTAAGAGATAATTATTGTACATTCCTTAATTATAACACATTAAAATAATTCTCTTCTTTTCCCTTCCTGCCCACCAACACCCACCTACCACCACCTCACTAAAGAAAATATAATCTGCAACAATCATGCTAACTACTCCAAGGTTGTTGGTTTGTTTATAAGACTCCCAAACTCTTCAGATTTGACATCTATTCTTTGTGGCTGGAGGACATGGTGTCTACACTAGATATTCTAGCTATCACCACCACTCATGGATTTCCATAAGGATGACAATTGTTACAGTGACAAGGGACACAGCTATGATATGGCAAATTCCTTTAAAATGTCTTTTCCCATAAAAAAATTAGTCCCATTCAAATGAAAGAACTCTTAACAATAAGGAATGACCAATAAAAGAGTGCATGTGCCAATTAAGAACATGGTAGAGCTTACATCTTACTAGCTCTATTTCTTCTTGTAGGAAGGAAGGGTGGGAAATGTCACTTTTTATAGCAAAAGCCCAAAGCACTAGTCCCAGCCAGGAGATTTCACAGCAGTTCAGTCAGAGCCCAGCTAATGAATATAAGTTACCTTGGTGGGACTGAGCTAACTTTGAAATTAAAGTCCCAAACCTTTGGATGCAAGCAGAGCTAGGCTGAAGAAGCAAAATGGACTTAATAAACTCCATTGTGTTCATCTATCCCTAGTGAGATTTCTTTCCCAACCATGACCAATTGGCATTATTTTTTCAGTGGCTGGTACTTTTGTCTTCCAGACTGGGATTTCTGGGAGGGATTAACACTTTTCATCAGTGATTGACAGGTTCTAGCAGAAAGGAGACAATAGGAAGAGTCATTAGGAATTCAAATGTAAGGAAGGTTAGGGTAGGTTGGCTTTAGGAATGGTAGCCAGGAAAAAAAATTAAAAAAGGTTGTCATATTCAGTATAGAATCTAGACAATTTTTGTCAATTCCAAGAAAAAGAAAGCCTTTTTATTACCTGTTACATCTATCCAAGGCAATTAAGAAAAAGGAATTTGTAAATTTTTAGGATTCTTTTTAGCACTTGGCATCCTGCAAATACTATAATCCCTTCTTTACTTACAATATTTTTAGATAGTTCTCCCTTTCTATCTCTGTCTCTTTCTGTCTCTATCTCTCTCTGTCTCTTTCTTTCTCTGTCACAGAGACTCTTTGCACCTAGATAGTCACATTTGATTTTCTCAGAGGTGGAGAAGAGCATTGTTTTTCTAAGGAAAAAAAAAAACAGAAGCAAGATATGATGAAACTCTCCATTATACCCAAGGAAAGATACCTTAGGGAAACAATTATGGTGAATGATTCTAGCATTGACCAGTAATTGATAATTGGCCACAAATAATTAGGGAAGAATATATCGCCACTGCTGTAAATTATGCTAATCGGGCAGCATCTTCCCTGGGTGCTGATGCTGCACAGAGCAGAGTTTCTTATGAGTAATTTTGTTTTAAATTCAGATTACGAACTTAGCATACTATGCTTGACAATTTAATCTTGTTTGGCATCAAAGCCAAGCCTGATAATACAGAATTACACAAGTCTAATCAAAGCAGGTTGTTCTACAGGAGTCATTTAATGAGGGTTGACTTTTTCCAGGGAAAAGAGCTCTCTGGATAAGCAGTTAACTGTGTTAGAAAGTTAGAATCAAAACAGGGCAAAGCATGTCACTAGAATGGAATTGTACATTTCAATGAACTCTCCCAAGCTGTAGGTATCTAATGGAGAATATCAACAATCCATATCAAGTAATCACCGCATCTTATTTATAAGCCTGTCCCCCGTGCTGCTCTCTGTTCAAGCTGCATTTTTATGAAGAGGTTGTGACTAATTTGTTCCATGTCTTCATCAACCCAGCATTTTTCCTGTTTCAGTTGATACACAAAGGTCTGCAACTCACGTGGGCAGGACTTTAATACACTGTGATAGCAGCAGAAAACCAATGCATCACGGTAACAAATGGGGACTGTCACCGAGCCTGGGTGGAAGCAAGGGGTGAGAAAAACGCACAAGATCATGGGATTGGCTACATTTACATTTTGGCATTAATAATAATAATCACCAGTATTTATTTGATGTTCCAAGGTTTTCAAAGGGCTTTATAAGGATTTCATTTCATCCTCCCAAAAATCCTGATGTGCAAGTGCTATTCATAGGTCCATTTTACAGAGGAAAACACTGAGGATTAAGTGATGGGACTAGGGACCTGTAATCATTAAGTATTTGAAGGAAAATTTTGACTCAGATTTTCCTGACTCCAAGTTTAGCAATCTTTCACTTTAGTCACTTGAGTGTCTTTATATCACCAAACTGCCTATATTTCTCTTCTCTAACCCCCCCCCCCCAAAACAAACCAACATTTTGTGTTCCTTTTAAATACTAATGCATTTCTTCTAACCTTGGTGTATTGTTGCTCAGTCTTGTCCCATTTTTTTGTGTTCTCATTTGGGGTTTTCCTTTTTTAACTCTTACCTTACATATTATACACTATATACTATATGATATGTAGTTTTTGATATATAATTCTATATACTATACAATATTATATATTGGTTCCAAAGCAGAAGAGTGATAAGGGTTAGGCAATTGGGGTCAAGTGACTAGCCCAGGGTCACACAGATATAAAGTATCTGAGGCGAGATTTGAACCCAGGATCTTCCGTCTGTAGGTCTGGCTCTTAATCCCCTGAGTCACCTAACTGCCCACATTTCATTTAGAATTTTCTTGGTAGACATACTGGAGTAGTTTGCCCTTTCCTTCTATTTTAAATTTTTCAGGTCAGGAAATTGAGACAAACAGGGTGAAATGGCTTGCCTAGGATCACCCATCTAGTAAATGTCTAAACATATTTGAACTCAGGATATGAGTCTTTCTGATTCCAAGCTCAATGATTAATCTACTGTGCCACCAATCTGCCCTTTGTGCCTTTCTTCTAAGGTTACCTTCCATTTACCTTGTCAGACTCTACCTTACTTAAATCCAATTCATGTGAGTCAAAATACATCACTAGTATTTTGGACAACAACAGACCCATCTATCAATATATCTTCTATGTAAACATTTGTCACATATTCTCTTTTTCATTTGAATGGGAGCTTGTTGAGGACAGGGACCATGTCTTTCCCTTTCTTCTTATCTCCAACACTTAGCACAAAGCATGACATATGTTATGATAAATTTGATTTAAAGAATTGAATTCAGTAAAGTTACTAACAACCTTTCCTAAGGCAAACTTATTGATGAAACAAAGCAAAAGAAACATCCCTGCATCATTAGGAGTGTTCAAGATCATCAGCTGTCCACGATGGACCTTATTGTATCACAGGAAAGTTTCCTGAATCATTTGGAGTCACAGGCTCACCAAGGGATCTGCCCTGACATTTGGGAAACATTTATCACCATTCAGATGTTTTAGACACATCATATCTCCCTGTTAGGAGATAATCTCTCACCTTGATGAGGTCCTAGGATTGCAGAATTGTAGATTTAGACCCAGAGGGGACCTCAGGGGCCACTGAACCCCTACTCCCTTCTCACTAGTGAGAAAACTGAGGCACAGAAAGATCAAGTGATTTGCCCATGGATGCACAGTTAGGAAGTCTTTCTGCCTCTTAGTCCATCCCTGACTCCATTATTGCATTAATACCGCCCATCTCATCTCAAGGGATAGAGATAGATACTCAGCACATCCTTCTCCTAAACAAAATGCTATCACCAGATTGCTCTCCATTTTCCTTGCACAATAGGAAAGTTTTGTCAGTGTATTTCTAAAATACCTTCACAGGCTTTTCTTCCTACTATAAAATACAGTTTTCTGTCCTCTATTATGAAAGGCTGATTCAATTCCAAGCAAACCAATGGAGTATGGCTCAGACCAAACAAGCTTCTAGCTATACTAGGTATCCTGAATCATAACATCAGATTGCTAGAGCTGGAAGCCCCAAAACAATGGTCCAGAGCCCATCTTTGGGCCCTTGTCTTCTTCCTTATCTCCTCCCTTACAGAATATTTCTCTTCTTTCTCTATGCAATTTAAGCACTTCCTTCTGAATGAAAAATTTCCTGAGCCCCTCAAATGAGAGCCCTGGGTTCAAATCTAGCCTCAAATAGTTTCTAGCTGGGCAAGTCCTTTAACCCCCACTGCTTAGCCATCACTGCCCTCCGCCTTAGAATCAATTAGTTCTAAGACAAAGGTAAGGGCTTAAAAAAAGAAAACTTAAATATAGGAAACACTTTTAAATATAATCTAAATTATTAATATTTTCACCATTACTTTTAAAGTCTAGACAATCAAAAAATAATAAATCAAGCAATAATTTGTAGCATTTGCTGATTTCTGAGATATAAATGTTCCCACTGAAAATTTGACAACTGTCTAGGAGCCCAAGTCATAGCTGACTCCAGCACACCCCTGACTAGAAAGCATCCCAGAAGTCTTCTTGAACAACACACCTCTTTTACAGATGGGAAAGCTGAGGTTCAGAGATAGTTAGCAATATGTCTAAAGTCACACTGGTAATAAGTAGCAAAGCCAGAAGTCAAATCCTTCTGATTCCTTTTGATCTTCTGATTCCATATTCAGGATTCTTCATACAACATAACCTTGGATCCTAATAAAGACTCGTTCAGAGGGGGAGCATAGAGCATTCTTCTGGCCCTAGAAAGTTCAAAAATTAAATCAGACTTTCCACAGAACTCTGAAGGAAAGAAAGTGACTGATTTCTTTTCCAGTCTCTTCTTCTCTTCCCCTCTCCCAATTCCCTGACTCATCGAATCTAGACCTTCACACCTGGAGATGAGATTGCTCCCCCCCAAATCTATTCATCTAGAAATAGGAAATGGCGAAGAGTTATTAAGTTCAAATATTCATCTCAATCTATTTCCTATCTGACAATGCACATAGTAGGTGACCAAAGATTATTTGTAGAATAAATAAAGGTCAAGTTCCTTACAGAGAATGGAGGACCACCTATATTCCACCATCATGTTTCCTGTTGCCCCCATTTCTGACCCCCGAACTTTTACTCTGCCTGTAGTCATTGCAGTACTGATCCCTGTGTCCCCCTTTCTTCTCCTGTCTTCATACATTCATCCTTTATGTACGTTGTCATTTTCCAGGTCACCACCTTCTGAAATCCCTCTAGAAAATTCATTTCTAGTATGACACCTTTCTATGACAGCTTCTCAATGAAGTTTTTCCCCAGAGGAAAAGGAAAGAAATGGATTCTTAAAGAAAAAAAAAGTCAAGGAATCTCATACACCTGTGGGTTTTAGATGTGTTATATGTCTCATATTCTTCCTATATCTACGTGTGTTTATTTGTGTAGCTGTTCAGATGCAGAAACCAGCCCATTTGCAATTTGGCATTCAGTACTTACCCAAAGGCAGAGAAAATGTTGATTCAGGGTTTAGAAAACAATGGAATTGCAAACCAAAATGCTAATAGAAAATCATAAATTTCCAGTTGGAAGGTACCTTAGAGGTTACATAATCAAGTTGCCTCATTTTACAGATGAGAAAACTGATGCAGAAAAATTGACTTGCTGAGGTGACATGGGTAATAAGCATAAAAGCAGGATTTGAACACATCCTCTGATTTCACAATCAGCTCTCTAAAATGTTTATTAACTTTTTTCAAAAGGACATTAACAAAGAAATAAGTTAATAAAACTCTTTTTTGGCCTGGACTCGATGTTAGCAAAATGGGCATTGATAATATCCAACTGACATTTACATAGCGCTTGAAAATTTTCAAAAGCTCATATTCACATTGCCCTTCTTTAATCTTATTGCCCTATTTGAACCTCAAAGCAATCCTGTGTACAATTGTCTTCTTTTTATGGAAGGAAAAACTCAGACTCGTAAAATGCAAATGACTTTTCCAAGGTTACTGAGCTAGTGAGTATCTCTGAGAGCAGTCCTCACTAGGTTCCCCATTACTGCAAGGTCAGTTTTATATCTGTTTATATGTTGTGCTGCCTCAAGGATACCGTAAGAGATACTGGGTTAGCCTCATGGGGTTGGGAGACTCTCAGATAAAGGGAATCATGAGCCTCTTGACAATGATCTTTTCAACATTTTCATCAATACTTTGAATTATAACATATATCAACTTTGCAAATAACTCAAAGCTGGGAGGAATCTCAAACAAATCACTTGACAAAAGTGGAATGTGAAAAGATTGTCTCAGATTAGAATAACAGACTACATCTAGCAAGATGAGCTTAGTGGTGATAAAGTTAAAATTTCAATACAAAAACCTAATTCCAGAAATACAGAATGAGAGAGGTGGCACTAGGTAATAATGATTCATGTAATAATTCATAAGTAACAATATGACCTGGCAGATTTAATGGACGGCCAGTTCAAGATGAATCAACAGTTGGCAAAGCAACCAAAATCATCAGCTTGTAGTATCTTGGGCTAGCCTAATAGAAGGACACTTAAGGGCCAGAGCAAGAGATGACATATGGAAGAGGGTGACAAGAACGGTGAGGGGGGAAGATTAATTAAAGGAACTAGGGGTTTTTTCCTTGTAGGAGAAACTAGTAATGACACAATTGCAATCTCAAATAGTTAAACATTTGTCAGATGGAAGAAAAATTAATTTCTTTAACTTCTATCCAGAGGGGAACATTAGGAAAAATGGACAGAAGTGGCAGAAAGAGACTCAGACCTCATATGTAGAAATATTTCCAAATAAGCAGAACTATTCAGAAGTGAATTAGACTCTATTAAGAGGTAGAGGCACTTAGGTAGGTGGTTCAGTGGATAGAGAGCCAAGCCTGGAGATAGGAGAACCTGGATTCAACTCTGTTCTGTGACCCTGAACAAGTCATTTATTCCCATTTGCCTAGCCCTTACTGCTCTTCTCTTTGGAACCTGGACTTAGTATCAATTCTTTTTTTTTTTTTTAATATTTGATCATTTCCAAGCATTATTCATTTAAAGACATAGATCATTTTCTTTTCCTCCCCCCACCCCCCATAGCCGACGCGTAAATCCACTGGGCATTAGATGTTTTCTTGATTTGAACCCATTGCTATGTTGATAATATTTGCATTAGAGTGTTCATTTAGAGTCTCTCCTCTGCCATGTCCCCTCAACCGCTGTATTCAGGCAGTTGCTTTTCCTCGGTGTTTCCACTCCCATAGTTTATCCTTTGCTTATCTTAGTATCAATTCTAAGGCATTTGAAAGTATGGGTTTAAAAAAAAAGAGAGAGAGGTAGTAAGTTCCCCATAGTCAGATTTCTTCAAGGGGAGGTTGAATGACCATTGATTGAGTAAACTCTGAACACTATCTATCCATACCCTTCAGGTGTTGGTTGGATTAAATGACTTCTGAGATCCCTTCTAATTGTGATTTTCTAAAGTTTAATGAAATATTTTGCTTTTATACTTCAGGAACTCAGCAAATAACACAGGTTAATCAGATTAGACTTTCTGGGCTGCTTTTCAATTTTTAACTCGTTAGGACCTGGTATCATAATTATATTAGGATCCAGCATTGGTCTATAGGACTTTAAGACAAAACATATTGAAGATTCTTGGTGTGATATCAATAGAGTTTGTCTATCTGTTATCAGCCTACATAGCCACTAGATGTCAATGCAATATATTTATCTGACATGTTTAATAAAAAAATTATAACAGCTTCTATCATTAAGAGAGCTCTTTTCTTTGCAAGACATTTGATATCAAGGAGATCTTGTTTAATTCAAAAAATATTTATTGGATACCTGGTATCTGCAAGACACTGTGCTAGGTACTGAGAATATAAAGACAAAAATTAAATTCTACCTCCCCTATTCCCAAGGAGTTCATAGTGTACTGGGAAGGATAACAAATACACAAATAAATCAATAGAGAATAATTTTAGTTCAGAAAGAGTGCTAACAACTGGGAGTCAAGGGGATCAAGGGAGGGTTCATGAAGAAGGTGACATCTGAGTTAAACCTTGAAAGGACACAAGGATCTTAAGATATCTGATCAAATTCATAGAATGATACATGAAATAGTATGTTTAAGGAACTCAATATTTACTCTATTTTGTAAAGAAAAAAAAACATTATAGAAGGCAATAAGATGAAACAAAGCTGGGAGTGTAGATTTAAGCTAGATTGCAGAGGACTCTGTATAGCCAGATCTCTAGAATCCATTTTACTTCCCATTGATATGCATCCATTTCCGGAGTGTTTGATCAATTTCAATTTGGGAAAACAGAGTTTCAAACATTACCCAAACTGAAATGTCTATGAGGAAACATTAACAGAATGCAATTATTTCAGCTGCCATTTTCCCAGATGTAGTAGCTACCTTATTTGGATTTTCCATTAGCAAGTGGTATTAGGGGCCAATGATGAAAAAGGATTTCCATGGTCACAATGCTGAGGGAGTCAGACCCCTCTTGAAGAAGGGACCCCCTCCATTCCCCAATTTCTCTTTTTTCCTTTACTCTGACACAAATGGATACAGTATGAATTATGGTATATATGACTATAATTTAAGCAAGTTGGTATTTTCACAAATACTTATTAAACAAATGGATTGATAAAAGAATAACTAGATGTATACATTAACAAAGGAATGTTTTGATCTAAGTTTATAGTTGTTCCTTTTCCCATGTCTAAGCATGGCTGCCATCAAAATTCTGCCTCAAGCTACCTATAAGTACATAAATACAGGAGTCACTATGAGAAACTCAGTAAAGGGAGGAAGAAACTCATTTTATAGATAAGAAAACTATGACTTAGAGAACTTAAGTGACTTGCCCAGGATCCCATAGCTTGTACTCCGCCTCAAACTCAGAAGTTCCTTCCAAATTCAGCCCTCTATCCACTATTCTATGCTGCACTAGAGAGGAAGGAAGAAGAAATAAAGGGGTTGCAGGAGGATAAAGGGTAGAGACTTGTAGAGGAAATAATGCCTTTGCAATTTAATGAGCAGATAAGTAGCCAGTAGTTGAGAGGAACTATGGTAAGTTCTACAAATATTATCTATTTTAGAAACTATAGCATTTAGTCCAGTAACTGCATGCTGCTACAGCCCAGAAAATTCCGCTAAATTTTCCTTTGCAATAGACTCAGCTTAAGCTCTGACATGCTTAAAATATTTCCAATGCTTTATTGACCTCCTTCAGTCGGTGAAATCTATAGATTTCCTCTGTCACTCAAGACCAAGTAGTTTTGATTTTTCAATCACTGGTCATTTTGTTGACATTTAGTTTTGAGGGTGAAGACTTTTTTTTTTCAAATCAGCATTGTGCTGATGTGAGCAACAATGAAAAATGCCATAGTTCAACAGAGAAATGATTTCTTAAATTTTCATTTAAAAAAAAGATTCATTGATGCTTTTTGCTTGGATATCACATTGGGATCCAACCCTTAGAAAAGCACTGGGTACATAATAGGTGCTCAATAAATTTTTATCAGTTATTTATCAATTGATTGATATCCCAATATATTTGCTAATCTACTGAATCTTCCCTTTTAATAAAGAAAAAGGTAAGCAAATCTGACTTAATAAAGCAATCAGATCTGCAAAAGAAGACTGAATTCCACACTCCAAGGTCCTCACTTCTCAACGGAGAAAAGGGGAGTGGGTTTCATTATTTTCTGGAAATGCCTGATCAGTACAATTAATTATGCTCATTGCTTTTTTATGCCTTTTTATTTAAATTATTGTAATTATTATATATGTTGTTCCCCTGGTTTTGCTTTCTTCAATCTATCATTCCCACAGATCTTTCCATTTTTCCAGGAATTCCCCAGATCATTATGTGCAAGAGTATTCTATCACATTCCATTATGATTTTTTCAGCTATTTTCCTGTTAATGGACACTTGCTTTGTTTTCTCTGCTACCACAAGAAGTACCTTTTTTTAGACAAATAGGGCTAAAAGAAGTACTTTTGGAAATACAGTGATCACTCACCTATGGCAGGAGTTACATTACCCAACCGCGATAGGTGAAAATCCATGAAGTAGCAGTGTTATATTTATTTTATTATATATATACACACATACACACACACACACACACACACACACACACACATATATATATATATATATATATATATATTAAGCCTTAAAAAAAACCTTCCCACTCTCCTATAAATCTTTTCCACACTCTTATTAACTTACAGTCATTGAGCCAATCAGTGCCCAGGCTACAGAACCCAGAGTTGTGCTTGGTCACCTTTCATTCTATTAGTCAATAGTGTGACAGATAAGTGTAACTCCATGATACAGAATTACAATTTTTCTTATAAGTGAACCACTAGGGTGAGGAAGGACTGTATTGTATATGCAAGGAAACTTCCCATCTTTAACTTCCTTTTTTCATTGTTTTTTGCCTTTTTTTATCCTCAGTCCTTGGCACAGTGCTGAGCACACAGCGGATGCTTACCAAATACCTAGAGACTTGACATGGTTCCATTTATAGGTCCACAAATGGGATAACTGGATCCATGGATATGAACCATTAAGTGACTTCCTCCTTCATCTCTTGTCCTCAGAATCAGTGCCTTTTCTTCCATAAATTGCCAATTCTTACATAAATATATTCAGGTTAACAGGATGGATGAAAATATAGAAAGTAAGAATAGGACATCAGTTAAAATTAACAGTAGGCCATGTATCCAAAACATAAACATAATTAAATTGAGATAAATAAGTACCTTTGTTTCTCCTGTGACTAAACACAAAACTGAGCATTGGGGAAAAGAAGAAGGTCATAAGTCTCAAACCCTACCCTCAAAGAGTTTTCATTCTACCATTAGCATTTTCTTTTCTTTTCTCTTGTTTTCTAACCCTTAATTTCAGTCATTTTAAAAATATATTTTTATTCTATTTTTTTTAAAAATATTTTCCATTATTCCATGATATATGTTCTCTCCCTCCCCTCTTCCCTCCCCTGTCTTAGAGGTGACAAGCAATTCCACTGGGTTATACATGTATTTTCTCTCAGAACCCATTTCCATATTATTCACTTTTATAATAGAGAAATCTTTTAAAACCCAAACCTCCAATCATATACCAATATAAATAAATTATAAATCACGTTTTCTTTTCCTTCTGCTCAATGTAGTTATTTAACTTAAATTAAATTGATTTTTAATTAATTAATTTAGAATATTTTTCCATGGTTACATGATTCATGTTCTTTCCTTTCCCTTCTCCCAAACTCTCCCTTAGCCAATGAGCAATTCCACTGGATTTTGCATATGTCATTGATCAAAACCTATTTCCATATTATTATTTGCATTAGGGTGATCACTTAGAGTCTACATCCCCAATCATATCCCCATCAGACTATGTGATCAAGGAGGTGTTTTTCTTCTGTGTTTCTACTCCCACAGTTCTTTCTCTGAATGTGGATAGTGTTCTTTCTCATAAGTCCCTCAGAATTGTCCTGGGTCACTGCATTTCCACTAGTGGAGAAGTCCGTTACATTCGATTGTACCACAGTGTATCAGACTCTGTGTATAATGTTTTCCTGGTTCTGCTCCTTTCGCTCTGCATCACTTCCTGGAGGTTGTTCCAGTCTCTGTGGAATTCCTCTACTTTATTATTCCTTTTAGCACAATAGTATTCCATCACCAACAGATCCCAGAATTTGTTCAGCCATTCCCCAATTGAAGGGTATCCCCTCATTTTCCAAATTTTTGGCCACCACAAAGGGCACAGCTATGAATATTCTTGTACATGTATTTTTCCTTATGATCTCTTTGAGGTACAAACCCAGCAATGCTATGGCTGGATCAAAGGGTAGATATTCTTTTGTCACCCTTTGGGCATAGTTACAAATTGCCCTCCAGAATGGTTGGATTAATTCACAAATCCACTAGCATTTGATTTTTTGTACAATTGATGTAGCTCTTTGTAAATTTGAGTAATTAGACCTTTGACAGAGGTTTTTGTTATGAAGATTGTTTCCCAGTTTGTTATTTCACTTCTGATTTTGGTTACATTGGTTTTGTTTATACAAAAACTTTTTAATTTGATGAAGTCAAAATTATTTATTTTACATTTTGTGACTCTAAGTCTTGCTTGGTTTTAAAAATTTTCCCTTCCCAAAGGTCTGATGTATACTATTTGGTGTTCACATAATTTACTTATAGTTTCCTTATTTATGTTCAAGTCATTTCCCCATTCTGAATTTATCCTGGTGCAGGATGTGAGGTGTTGATCCAAGCCTAATCTCTCCCATACTATCTTCCAATTCAGGCAGTCTTATAAAGCCTTTTTAAAGCCATCCAGAATGGTCAGATCAGTTCACAACTCCACCAACAATGTATTAAAATCCCAATTGTGCCACATCCCCTCCATCATTCATTACTTTCCTTTGCTATCATGCTAGCCAATCTGCTAGGTTCAAGGTGATACCTCAGAGTTGTTTTGACTTGCATCTCTCTGATTATCGGATATTTAGAACACTTTTTCATGTGCTTATTAATAGTTTTGATTTCTTTATCTGAAAATTGCCTATTCCTGTCCCTTGCCCATTTATCAATTGGGGAATGGCTTGATTTTTTTTTCTACAATTGATTTAGCTCTTTGTAAATTTAGTAATTAGATCTTTGTCAGAAGTTTATCTTCAGTCTTTGAATCAATACAAATAGACAAAATAGGCAATTGGGGTTAAGTGACTTGCCCAGGGTCACACAGCTAAGAGGTATCTGAGTCCACATTTGAACCCAGGTCCTCCAGATGCTATGCTTGGCATTCTATCCACTGAGCTACCTTTCTGCTCTACAACATTTTTTTAGAATTTTAGTGTTCACTACCATCATCTACGCATTTCAAAGGCACCATCAAGCATCTAACAACACTTTATGGAAAGATCACTAGATTTGGATCAAAATACTTCAGTGTCTCAGATCTGCCATTTACAAGAAGGACAACACTTGACAATTCACTGTCCCTCTCTCAGCTTTGATTTATTCATTTTTAAAATGAGGGGGTTGGACTAGACAATCACAATCTCTGAGATCTCTTCCATCTCTAATTCTATAATCCTATGGAGCCTTAGGTAATAAAGAAAAAAGACTACTGAATTGGGGGGTGAGGTCAGAATTCTTGGCTTTTGTTCAATGTCTGACATTGGACAAGTTATTTATTTTATGTTTCTAGACCCCAGGTTCCTCATCTGTCAATAAAAGATACTGGGTTAGTTTGACACATTTCCTTTACCAGCTCATTTTATAGATGGGAAAACTGAAGCAAAAGGGGTTAAGTGACTTGCCCAGGGTCACACAGCTAGTAAGTATCTGAGGCCAATTTTGGACTCTGGAAGAGTCTTTCTGACTCTAGATTTGGTGAATTATCTACGGTACCACCTAACATCAGAACACCTGGATTCAAATTCTGGCTATTTTATTTACATTTACTAGAGAGTATATTCATCCTTCTTGGGTTCAGTTTCTTAGTTTGGAAGAAAAAAGAATTGATCAAGAGAACATACATCAATTTCAGTTCAATTCAATTCAATTCTCTAGGTTCACCTTAACTCCGAATCCTGTGATCTTATAGATTACATGATCATTAAGGTCCCTTCCATCTCAAACATTCTGTGATTTTAATTCTCTAGGGGCAAATATTGCTGCCCTAACCTTTTTGGAGTTGGTTCTCCTAGGGTTGATATATTTCTATGATGATAATAACTGACATCTGTAGTGAGCTTTAAGGTTTGTAAAGGCCTTTACATACATTATTTTCTTTGATCCACATCACAGCCTGGTGAGGTAATTTCTCTGGGTATTATTAACCCCATGTTACAGATAAACTGAGAGAGATTAATTGATTCATCCATTATCACACAGCTATTGTCAAAATTTGAACCCAGGTCTCCCCTGACTCCATGTACAGTGCTCTTACCATGTTATAACATGCTGCTTCTAAAATTCTAAAACAATATTGGGTCATCATATGAGGATGTGCGACTTCTTCTAAAAGGAATGATACATAACAAGCAATTCCTACTGTATTAATTAGTGTCAACTGCTCTGGAGTTCCTTGTGATGTTCTAGGGACTAGGAATGTACAATTCCTTCATCTCTCTGCTGATACCTTTCTTCTAAATCACAGTCTCTGAATGTCAGTTAAAAGGGACACTGGAGGCTATTTAGATTCGCTTGGGTCTGAATAATAATCCCCATATCTACACTGTAGCAGCTAAGTGTCCTTGTCTTGCCACCTCTGCTTGCAGGGAAAGGGGCCACAATTGCCTCTTGGGATGGATCGTTCTACTTTTTGATAGCTATGACTTGTTAGAAAATGTTGCCTTCTATCAAAACAGGCAACAAGCACTTAAGTGGACTTCATTATGTGCCAGGAACAGTGCCAAGAACTGAGTCTACAATAAAAGGAAAAAGAATGATAATCCCTGCCTCAAAGAGCTTATATTCTAGTAGAGGAAGATAATATATAAAGGTGAACTGAAAAAATCGTATGTCTGTGAGGAGGGGTAAGAATTCATGACCCACATCCAGAGAGTCAAAACCACAACTGGGAGAGGAATGAAGCATGTCCAGAAGACCCGTCCCCTAACTGGAGATCCTTGGAGAGAAGTCATTTATGAGAGAAGAGTTCTGGCATGGCAAAAGGAAGTCCCAAGGTAGAAAGGGAGCTGATTATGGTGGCAAGCTCTATCGTGAGGGGCACAGCCAGAAGGAGAACGGAAATGTATGTGCAGAAATAGACTGTCAGTTGATGTCCCTGGGGGAAGCAGAGGCATGAGAATTCATCTTGCCTCTCAAGGAAAGATTGGACCTCAGGAGGGCATCTTGTTATCTCACTAAGGCTTTCCTCTCTTGTACCCTGTCATCCATCTCCCAGAAAAAAAAAAATTCTCTAGGGAAACATACTTCCCTTTCAAGGAGACAGGATTTGGCTATCTCCTCACAGAAGGAAGGGAGGAGAAGAAGGATCTCTTCACTCTCTCAACCCTCTCAACTTCTTTCTCTCCATCATCTTTTTCTCCTAATCCCTGCATTACAGCTTCCACCTACTACTCCTAGTTCTGGGGTCAAGAAGAATAAGTCTAATCCTTCTTTCATAACTAAGAGACCATTACTTACTCAATGAATAATGATCATGTCCCTAGGCATTACCTTTTCCAAACTCAACAAGTCCCCTGGTATTATTTTCTCCAAATTATCTTGGTTACTCCCTTATGGATCCTCTCTCATTGACCAATGTTCTTCCAAAAGTATTGAGTCCAAAACAGATCACAACACTCCATGTGTCCTCACCACATTGTCTCTTCATGAGATTTCCCTAAATCCTCTTATCTTTGTAGTTATAAATATTAGTATATCATATGGTACTTCTATTAGACCAGTGGTTCTCAAACTTTTTGTTTTGGTAAAACTCTCTTTTACATAAAAGATTAAGTGGCTCCCTTATACAAATATCTTTTTTTAATGACCTTTAGAAAAATTCCTTCTGCTAATAGTACCAAATAACATCTAGATGACTTTTTAGAACAAGATTATTATGAAATTAATAAACAACAAACTTAAGGCACACAGTGTTTAATATCAATAAATATTTTGTAAATTCCTAAGAACATCACTTCAAATTACCTTACATTTACTTATCTCCTTATATAAGATCATAAAGATCTTGCAAGTAGGAGTTTTATTATCCATCTATTTATTTCTGGTGTATCCAACATAGTGTCCAAGGCATAATAGGAGCTTAAATAAGTGCTTGTTAGATTAACTGATCTAGTCCAACCCATTCATTTTACAGAGGAGGAAACTGAGGGGATAAAGATTAAGTAACTTGCCCAAGCAAACTGTGCCTTGTATATGGTACATATTTAATGGATGGTAATTGAATTAGATTGAATAAATATAAATATTCATGAAACAAATCACTACCAAAGCATAAAGTCTGGAAGGTAGAGATTTCTAAGGACCTCAGTGGCTATTTATTCCACACATACCTGAAAAAGAATCCCTATTTTTAAAATTTATTTTTACAAAAAACAAACAAACAAACAAATTTGCCTTCTGTCTTAGCATTAATTCTAAGAGCAAGGAGCAGCAAGGGCTAGGCAATTGGGGTTAAATGGCTTGCCCAAGGTAGTGGATATCTGAGGTCATATCTGAACCCACATCCTCAAGACTCTAGGCCTAGCACCATCTCCTGTGCTACCTAGATATCCAAGAATCCCCATTTTAACAAGTTCATCAAGTCATCTACCACCTTCTATTTGAAGGCTTTTAATCATATGATGGGAAACTTAACTACCTCCTGAGATAGCCTTCCTAATACATTTTTGGACATTTCTTCATTGGTAGGAATTTTTCTTTATGTCAAGCTTATCTGACCCTGAAACCACTAAAGGTTTTTCTCTGAGACCAAAAAGGACAAGTCTAATCTTTCCTTCTGACCAGGAAGTCAATTGTTTCATCTACCTTATAATTGGGCAAACTCCAGATGAAGGTTGTTTTATTTCATATTGGTGTGAGAAAGATGAAAAAATGCATTTTTCTAATACTGTGACGAATGTTGTCTTAAAAGTAGAAAATCATCAATGACAATAGGAGGCCAGTGACCATAGATAGATTGGTTCACTGAGGCATGAAGAAGGAATGAAGAAAGAAATAGAGATGGGGAACAATGAAAAGAGAGAACAGATGGAAAACAGAGGCAAAGTAGCGAGCCTCCCTCCCCTCCAAGAAGATCTAACCAAGCCTGGAATTCTCCCCACCTCCCCACTTGGTGACAAGGAATCCCAGCTGGATTCTCTTTGTGAAGCTGAGCCTAAGGATTCTCATTCATGTTCCTTTTATTCAACTGTTGGCAGAGGCCATTGCTGATCAGCTTTTTACTCAGCAGTCAAAGGAGTTACTAGGACCAAGCTTATGAATAGGCAAAGCAGGCAACTATATAAGAGTCCTCTGCTTCCCCCAAATCTACCCTACCATCTGTTGGTGTGCCTGTAATTCACCATCAGGGATTAATTCCTTTGAGTTTTTAGGAGACTCTCCCCCAGCCTCATTAAAATGTACACTTTTTGGAACCACAATCAACAAAATGAAATGTAGACAGATAAATGGAAAGTCCAATATTGAGATTTTTAAATAAATTTTAAAAATATACGTTTGTGAAGGACTGGTATGATTAGTAAGTCATATGCCAAAGATTGAGGTGATTTAGCTGCATACAAGCTTAGTGTGTGCCAGAACTTGGACTCTATCATTTAAAACAACACTAATAACAAGCAAAACAAACCTGATTTATAAGGATCATAGAATTTAGAGCTAAACAGAATCTTAGATGGTAACATTATAGATTTAGTGCTGGGAAGAAATTTAGAGATTATCTAGTCCCTCCTCTTCATTTTGTAGATAAGGAAACTGCATTATGTGGCTTGGCCAAGGCAGTCTAGGTAAGAACTGGGCAAAACCAAGATTCAAACCTGATATTTAATTCAATTAAATAAGCCACGATTAAGCTTACCACATACAAGTTGCCATGCTAAGTGCTAGGAATACAAATACACCTTGAAACAACCCCTTCCCTTGAGGAGCTTACATCCTATTGGAAAGAATAGAATAAAAGCTATCTATAAGGAAATTTAAAATATGTACAAAGACTCTTTCTTTTTTAGAGGAGGGCAAAGATCTAACATGAAGAGCAGTTTGTTAATAATAGAAAATGGACCCTTGGAGGGCACAATGGAATGGTAGGAAAGAATGGTGAATGGAAACCAAAGGGATACAATTGGCTTAGATGGATAGGAAGTGAGCAGGGAATTATGATCAATGCTTCAACCTAGACAGGCTCTTCTTAATCACAGAGATTCTAAGAGAAGTCAATAATAGAGTGTCCCATTCCTCAGAGGACCAAGCTAATTTTGATCTGAATCTCAGCCTCTGACAAAATGGTAGAAACGTTTCATATCAATTACATGTTCAACTTAAAGAGTTTATCCAACAGTTTAGGGGGAGGAAATGGAAATGTTTAGTTCTTGATCTTGCCTAATGGCCAAGGCAGGGTCAATTGTGATATAATCTTAGGGTTTATAGCTGAATGTTTTATAACACAAAGAAGCAAATGAAGTAATCATTTCATTACAATCTGTGTACCAAAGAATATTGTACTAGATGTCAGAAAATTTGGGTCTCAAGTGAAGACAGTGAGCAGATCTCATTCTCTCTTCAGTTTCTTCCCTTTAAAATGAGGGGATTGCCAGTGGTGAGGTGGTTCAGTGAATTGAGAACCAGCCTAAGGACCTGGATTGAAATATGCTTTCAGGTTCTTCCTAGTTGTGTTACTAAATTGACTTAATCCTCAGTGTCTAGCCCTATCTGCTTTTTTGCCTTGTAAACAATACAGAGAATTGATTCTAAGATGGAAGGTAAGGATTTAAAAATAAAATAAGGGCTTATTTTGTTGTTGTTGTTTAGTCATTTGCAGTCGTATCCAACTCTTCATAACCCCATTTGGGGTTTTCTTGGCAAAGATACTGGAGTGATTTGTCGTTTCCTTCGCTAACTCATTTTATAGATGAAGAAATGGAGGTAAACAGGATTAAGAGACTTTTCCAGAGTCATACAATTAATAAGTGTCTGAGGGCAGATTTGGCCTCAGGAAGATGAGTCTTTCTGCTTCCAAGCCCAATACTCTGTCCACTGAACCACTGTACCCAGCTGCCCATCATACTAAGAAGGGATAACTAAGGTCCCCTCCAGTCAAATATTCCCAAAGTCCCAAGTGGATGAAGAGTTTTAATTATTCTTTTTATACCAATTACATGTTCAGCATAAAGAGTTTATCCATTAGTATATCCCTCTCCAAAAGACAGAAAAAATGGACAGTGGGGCCAAAAATTAATCATGTAGAGAAAAGTGGGGTATGCTACTTTCAGAAAATTGTAAAAACTCTTCAAAACCCTAAATTTTTCCAATAAATTCTGGTCCATATTTTCAATAGTCCTAGTCAATTAGCATCAATATATTTAAGGAACTTAGCAAACCTTATATTGCTATGTAAATGCTAACTACTCCAAATTACTGCTGCTGATGATCTATAACTACAAGTCACTCTAGAAGATCAGAGACAGTCAATAGAAGAAGGTTTAAGAAATAGCCAAAAACAAATATTTCCAGGTAGAGTGCTTGACCTTTCACTATGTAAAATAAAATATGTGATCACAGAATATTGAAATCTTTAAGGGCAAGGTGCATGAACGGCATAGAGACCATGGATGTTGTTTAGTCATATCCAACTCTTCATGGCCATGTGGATCATCCTGCCCATGGGGTTTTCTTGGCAAATATACTGGGATAATTTGCCATTTCCTTATTCTTCCTAAGGGAAACAGAGGTTAAGTGACTTGTCCAGGATCACACAGCTAGTAAATATTTAAAGCCTGATCTGAACTCAAATCTTCCTTACTATAGACCCTGGAGTCACCTAGCTGCCTGTATAGATCATAGATTTTATATTTGTTGTTCTAAGTTCCTCTCCAGATTAATAATGCACCCAACCATCAGGTTTAAACCAAATCATTTAATGCTGCCCTGAATCTGATTGCTTGATGATGGTGATGGAAGCACTGGGTGTCTGTAGTTTGAATGTGATACTGCTCTCTTTTACTGAATGATTGAAGATACTGCCACCTTTTAGAAAGAGTATCTCACACCAGGAGAAAATGGCAAGACAAGTAAAAATACTTCCTGGTGGACCACCCTGATAATGTACGCCCTTCCCAGATAACTAACAGAGTGATATCTTAGCTTCCTGTAGGCTTGGGGGAGGCAGCTCATCAGACTACATGGGCAGAACTAGACTGTTTAGGCAAACTATCAGAAAATGAAGAAGTGGGCATCCTATGCATTGGATGGATCCTTTGAGGAAGATTTCTAGAAAGACTTGGGCAACAATCACAAAAGATGAGAAGGCATGGAGAGGTTGTGACCCAAACCAACAAAATCAAAGATCTGTTAAAGTATCAAAGGAAAGGCATCAAGGGCTTCATATTGAATAATCTTAACAATGCCTCAAGCTGGGGAGACTTTGATAAAGTGAAGTTAGAATTTCAAACGGGAAATAAAACTTTTTTTGAAGTGTTTAAATTGCCTTAGGAAATTGTCACTGGGTTCCATGTTTAGGGGGTCAGCCCTGAGAGCAGCTGCAAACACTTTTCTATGAACTTTAATTAAAATAGGACCCCAGACTAGTGGATGAAGGGGACATTGAGGGAGCCTGAGAAGGGAAAAGATTTACAATAACACTTTATCCTAAAGCATAGGAAGAAACTTTAAAATAGGTGCCCTCCCCACCCTTCTGTTAATCACAGGACTTTTTTCTTTGTACATAGACAACTATCTGTCTTTTTCAAATTTTTCATCTCACTAAGTGGCCAGTAATTGGCACTTTGCTTCTTAAAATTGCCTCCAAATAATTAGGATTTAGAACTAAAGGAGATATGAAGGCTACCTGGCATAAAGAATAGAACACTGAGCTTAGAATCAGGAAAATTTTGACTCCTATGCCACTTTAGATCTTTACTAACTGTGTGACCCTGGACAAGTCATTTTATAGATATGAGCTTTCTTTTTATTCTCTGTAAAATAGGATCACAAAATTAGCACCTACCTCACAAAGTTTTTAAGAGACTCACATAATGGTATATAAATGTATAAATCTTATTATAATAATGGAGGTAGCATGGTCTAATGAATAGAGAACTGCCTTAGGAGTCAGAAATATTAAATCTCAAATCCTGAATCTGGTCATGTGACCCCAGGGCAATTCACTTAAGCTTTCAGCATCCCAGGCAATTTGCTAAGATTTAATATTTGCAGCAAAGATACCATCTGGTAATGGAAGAAAAAGTCCCTAGTTGAGACTTCTCTACACTAATGAAATCACAAAATTAAGTAAAAAATAAAATTCTACATAAATGTAAGTTATTATCAGAAGAGACTTCCAGGTTATCTAGTCCAACTCTTTTATTTTATAGATGAGAAAATTAGACTCCCTCCACAGAGCCACAGGAAAAGTTAGATAGTTCCCTCTATGTCCTACATTAACATGGAACAGAACCAAGATCTGAACAATCCTGGCCTCCTGATAGTCAATAACTTGCTTTTTTCCCCCTTTTTAATTCTTTTTAGCTTACTTGTGATTTCATTGGCCTAGGGTGAGGAGATCCCTCCACTAGTGCAGACTGTCATTCCCCCTCCCAATCACATTCTAACTGTTGTTTGCTCCACCTCAGTGGCAGAAATGCCAAAGCTTGATTCATAGTTTTCCTTTCCACAAGACTAATTCTTTTTCTCAAACTTATGCTCCTGGATTGTTGCCTAGAGGACTGAGTAGGTAAGTCACTTCTCCAGGGTCACCCAGCAGAGAAGTGACATCTCCTGAATTACACAGCCAATTGCTATCCATTCTGCCTTGTTAAAAATAAAAATAGATGCACAAAAGGAAGGAGTCCTGTGAATAGTTGTTTGTCTTTTGTCCTCAAAGAGAACCAGTAGCATCACTGGGGTGGTGGCCTGAACTGTGCATGAATTGGATTTAGTGAGGCAGAGGTAAACCAAGTCACTCTCTCTTCCAGTCATAGAAATCCAGTGGCAAGACAATTGGTGAAGACTCTGAATGTACTGAATGGCTTTGGTGCCTTCTATGTCTGTCCAAGCTCCAAGTGAACTCTCTGGCCACTTTCATGGCCAATGGTACAAATTGTTCCCATCTGCCTATTCTACAAGAGAAAATTTTCATATGCTTGAGGTAGACATCCTGCTAACTCACAGATAGGTGCAGTCTAATAATTATCCTCACTATGGTTCAGTCTATCTATAAGATGCTTTTGTCAGTGTGGAACCACAGTACATGCTCCAATAATATGGGAGCCACCCGTGAGAGTTGAGTGCCAGGTCTACTCCAAAGGTAAATGAACAGCCCAACTCAGCAAGCTCTCAGATCAGAAATTCCATCCAGCCCTCCTGGAACCTCCCATATTACCTTCTGTGAGATAATATAGGCTAGTAGAAAGTGTACTGGATTTTGTGTCACATGACCTGAATTCAAATCCCAGTTTTTTCCTTTAATATTCATGGGGCCCATTCCACCAATCTGGATTCCAGCTTCCGGATCTGTAACACGAAGGGCTTAGACTAGATGACTTTTAATTTCCCATCCAGCTCTAAATCTAGGAACTTATCAACTTTCTGTGTGACAGGCATCGGGGACTTGTTAGGAAAAGGCTGAAAGTATCCCACCCTTAGTCTGAGCCATATAATAGGATGCTTCTAAAAAAAGCAGAAACCATCTGTACAGCTGCCCAGAGTCATATTTGAACTCTATGGCTCTGCCAGGGCTCTGTACCGAGAGTTAAGCAGTGGGGATCAGTGGGGGCTATTGGCCAAGTGTGTATGCTAGGATTCACCTCCTCAACCTCTCATTATCACCTCATCACTTTCAGCTTGGAATCACCCAGCTGGCTGGAGGAAGATGACACCTCCAGGTTCAGCTGGGCTGGTTTCCATTTTCTGGGATCTCATCAAGACATGTGCCTCTTACTTAAAGTGCAGCCGGTGCTGGCATTTCCATCGTGAATTTAAGCTGCTGTGTTTGGGAAAAGGTGATAAGAGCAGTTTGTTTCAAGTCCTTGGTGTTTAAGCCACAGGCAGTTCCAGGGAAATGCATTCAAGGCTCCTTCTGCTTTGAACTGTGCTGAGCTACAGACACCCCTTCCCCATTTGTAGTAGTCATATTAATAGAGTATTATTGTATTTTTTTCTGTACTGGCATGCGCTGGGAAAGAATCCCCTGTTCTCAGCCAGATTTTTCAGGCTTGTGTTGGAAGCTGTTGGTGATCCTTTGGGAGTTATTGATGGGAGGGGAGGTAGGGTGAGGAATATTAGCAATTAGAGTAGGACCAAGGACAGAGGTCTATTATGATCTAACCAATTTGCAAAAAAAAAAAAACAGAAACAAAAAAAAAACCCAGCAGCTATTGTTGATATACTGGAGACTATGGTCTGATTTAAAGTCAAAAAGACAGAGATTCAAATTTGACCTTTATAAGGAGCTAGCTATGTGACCCTGGGCAAATCAGTCAATCTATTAACTCAGACAGCTACCTAGAATTTATCTACTAAATAATAGATCATTCTTGGTCTCCTGATTAAAATTCCACACAGGGAACCCCCCCCCCCATAATGACCAAATAATAGAAAATTTAGCATGTTTGGGGTTTTTTTGTATATGTGTATCTGGACTTATGTATGCATGTTACTTTAAGCTTCTAAAGGGATGGAACATATTTATGTTTTTGCATTCTAGAGACTTATAGAGAGTCTGACACATAGTAGGTTCTTCATAAATGCTTGTTGGTTGATTCCTTCATTCTACTCAGACAGGCTGCATTATTTGCTGTTCCCAGGTCTTGGTAGTTTATCTGGCTTTGGATAGGAAGCCTCTATATCAAGAATTTATTCATTCCTCACCTCTGCCTCTTGGAATCAATGACATACTTTAAGGCTCAGCTTATGTGGCAACTTTTAAAGGAGGTATTTCCTGAACCCCAGCCCCCTGGCTAGTTCCCCAGTTATTTTTAATGTACAAACTTTTTATATATTTTGTGCCTACTTTTATATGTATGTGTTACCTTCCCTTATGCCCCACCAACACCAAATAGAATGCATTTTCTTTAGAGAAAGCACTATTTTTCAGATTTGTGTTTTCTCAATACCCTAATATAGTACCTGAAACATAACTAGTATTTAATCAATTCTTGCTGAATGAATGGATGGATGGATAGATGGATGTATGGGGCTGATGGATCACTGAATGTTATTTATAAAATTACATTTGTCAGGACAACCTGCTTGGGATGTGCTTCTAATTAAAATTGTTGAATTAACATTTTGATTTTGAGACTATATTGTCCACAGTGGCATCCTTTTCAGCTACTAGAAAAGATGATACAATGTTTATAAAAAGGAGATGGTAGTCTAGAAGAGGAAAGACATGGAAAGGTAAATATCTATTTCTTAAATACCCACCATCAATACATCTCACAAAGAGTTTTATTTGTTAAGTGCAATTACTATCTTAGTTGGTAATTGAGTACCAAAGCCAAAGAGGAATGTCCTGAACTCTTATATTCAAAGAAAATTGGAACATGTTTATGATGTTTCTTAGCTTGTTAAATCCTGAAACTCTTTTACTGGTTAAATTAAAAAATAAAAATCAAAGAAATTCTGCATTGAACTTTGGATAAAATTTAAAAATGCCCTTCATTAAAACCCTTCCCTGGTAGTTTGATCTACGTTTGGAAACAATTATTTAAGATATATTGGAAATAACTAGATATTGGAGAATATAATTTTGGGAAGATAATTTATGAGCAAATTGAGATTTCTTAACTGGTAAAACTCAGTAAACAGAGATAATGCCAACAAAGGTCAAGAATTGCAAAATATATCCAGCCTTTTTAGAATTCTCTCTCAAGTGGCAAACTACTTAGGAATTATTTTTCCCTTTATCCTGGAGTTGTGGTACTTAGAGGGGATAAAGAGGAAAGGAGAGACAGACAGACAGACAAAGACAAAAGAAGAGAGAGAAAAGACAAGCAGGAGAGAGCTAAATAGTGAGAAACAGGCAACTAGAGAAAAACTTCTTATCGTTCACCCTAATAAGGAGACATGATTTCAAGTTCAAGTTCAAGTTCCATCTTGGCACAGGTTTCTACTTTCTATTCCATGTCCTTGTGTAAGGAAGAGGTCAGTGGGTGGATCTATGTAGCTACCTCACTGCAGCAGCTCTCAGATGATACACTGGCATCCACAGAGCATATAGGCAGAATGGGTTGGCCTGGAGCTAAAGGAGGCTTCTACCTCCATCTGACCTGGATGAAGGAGGACCAAAGTGTCCTGTTTTGTTAATCTGAGTAACCTCATTTTCATCTCATTTAACTAGTGGGAGTTAATTGAACTGCTTGCTGAGATCTTACACACACAGCTAAATAAAGTAAAATGAGGTTACAGTGTTCTCTAACCCACTTTTGGCCCATTTTGTATATCTTTCCCCCCCCCCAAAGAGGGTCAGATCACCTTGAAAATATGAGATTATATATCCAACACCTTTAAAGTGAGGAAATACCAGATTATATTTACCTACTTCGTAATTAAGTAGTTATGTAGATTTGACAGGGCTATGGATCTCTTTTTCCCTCCCATCTTTCAGTATTTGGGCTTTTGATTTTCTCTGTCTCCATCTCTTACAAATCCATTTCCAATCTTTTCAGGATGAATGATCCAGCATATTGTGTGGGTCCTCCCTCTCATGTGCCTTTGGTTTCTTGAGCATAACCTTAGCCCTATTGTGTTCATAGTTTCTCTTCCCACTATTTTTTAATCTCTCCACCTGCTCCATTTGTCCCTCCTTCTCCTTGAATAGCCAGTTTCTATTCAAAGCCTCACACCCAAAGGGAAAAATCCAGTCAATTAGCTGTTTTTTTTTCCCCTACTAACTGAATTGGGTTTAATTACTATATTTACTGTCATAACTATTGTTTTTTTTTTATTTGACATTGGCTAGATGTTGCCTTAGATCATGTCTTACTTTTAGAAGAAACTGCTTTGATGATTTAGGAACTCTTTTCATTTACTCCACAATTGTACATATGATGGTCTATGGCCACTGGCCAGCCGCATCTCAATAAAAAGAAGAAATTTTGTCTAATAGAACCATAATATAAAAACTAAAATTGGTTCTAGTAGGCTAAATTATGAAATGAAGCCTTTGCCTTCATTCTTCAGTAACTAAATCTTTTCCCATTATTTTACAGATCTTTATTTTAAAAAATATTATGGATATCCCATGTCTTTATATAGCAAAGATTTCCTAACATAACACCTTTCCTATTCCTACTGAATACTTTCATGTAACAAAACAGGACAGTAAAGCAAAACTAAGTAACATAGTCTTCCCAGGATTCCATGTAAATTCATAAATACATGTATATGTATAAATATATGTCCACACATATACATTTCTCATATATTTATTATGACTGTAAAAGTTAAATTTAGTCTCCACTGATAAAATATTATATTTTATGAGGTTTATTAAGATTATTAGAAATCAAGGAAATAAGAAAATACAAAATAAGAAAAGCATGTGCCTAGGGCTGATTAGCCCATTCACAATTCACTTACATCTTGTTGCAATCTGAGAAGAGGAAGACAGAAATTAGGCATTACAGCCAGTTTAAATACAAATTGTGATCTCGCCCAGGTGGGAATCTCAGGTGAGATTATAAGGAATTCTGCAAAGTACCAAGGATTTCTGGGGATTGAAGTCTGGGGTTCAAATCTCCATTTTTACATGACACAATATTCATAGGATCATTGATCCAGATCAGGAAGAGACCTCAGAGACTACCTGGTCTTCGCTTTTCTTTTGTAGATAAAAAAACTGAGGTATAGAATAGTTTGTGAGTAGCCCAAGGTCATACAGGAAGGAGTATTCCATTGCATCTATGTACTATAATTTGTTTCGCCATTCTCCATTTGCTTCTTTTATTTTCCAATACAAAAGATTACTACTTGGTTTCTGGTATATATGTGAATATGTGTATTAGGTATTAGAGTGATTACAAAATAATTTGGGAATAAAGTGCTATAAAGTACCCTTCCTTTCTACATGTGCATGTAGCCATTGGTCAAGCCTTAGTCTCAATATAGAAGTATTACTTCTTCCAGTAGGCAGATCACCTTTTTTTTAATTTGATTCTTATAATTATATATCTATTTAATTAATCTTACCACATTTCAATTGATGAGGCACATCTAATTTTTAAGTAGCACCAGTCAATGTCTCCTCCTTCCATCTAGTGCATAGCATATAATCTAAATAATTTGAATTTATTTTTAATTCTTTTCTCTTGAATTCTTGACTCTCACGTTATCTCTAAACTGCATTTTCTATAGTGTCATCTCAGTTTTGTAGATTTGTATTGTTGGATGAGCAGGGCTTTCTTTCATGTTCTTTTAAAGTTATCATGTCTTGTAAGAATAGAGCATTAAATACTAAACCCAATGGGGAGAGAATCATCAGCCATATAAGTCTCCATCAGGTGATATCCTAGATGCTCTCAATATTTTTGCTTTTTAAAGAATCATTTAGTTTTCCATCTCAAATTACATCTCAAATAAGGATGTAAAAGCTAAGGAAGTTTTACAAACAAAATCTTCTATGAATGCCTCACAGCTACGGCCAATGCAAGTTCCAGTTGGGCAATGCCTTATGGAATACTCTTTAGACTCTTTTGAGCTAGGACTTGGTGTGGCGAATACATGGGTTGAGACTTACTTGTCCCATGTTAGAAATGTTCACAATTAAGTATTGGATTATAGGATCATATATCTAAAGCTGGAAGGAAGCCTAAAAATCATGGAGTCCAATTCCCTCATTTTACAACTGAGAATGGTAGCCCAGAAAGGTTAAGAGACTTATCCAACATCACACCACTAGTATATTCCTGAAGTTAAATTTGAACCTGTTTTCCAAGTCTAGCACTCTATCCACTGCACCATACTACCTCTCTGATAGTGCCTAACAACAACAACAGCAAAAAAAGAATTGCTGTAATTTGAGATGGAAAACTAAATACTTCTTTATGCATTTAAAGACAAAGAAATATATATATATATGTATATATATTTTAGGGGATACCCCATCAAACATTCATTATTTCATTTTATTTTATTTTATTTTATTTTATTTTATTTTATTTTATTTGGTTACAATACTCACTTTATTTTCCTCCCTTCATGCAGCCAACCTGCGTAACAAAGAAATATATTTGTAAATATGAGTTTCTAAGTTTCTGGGTTAAAAAAAAAGGCATATCCAAGTTATTAGAATACAAAAATGAGAGAGAGAGTTATTGGATGATATCCAAATGGGATATGACAATGTCAAAGAATGTTGGGGGCTGGAAAAAGGGGTGTGTGTGTGTATGTGTGCTCATGTACATGTACATGCACCCACACATGAATGTGATTTAACCTGGGACAATGGAAAGAGAGTGACTTTGGAGTTAGGGGATTTGGTTTAATATTTTGACTCTGCCTTTTATTATATGTATCTGAGTTGATCAAGTCATCTAATCTCAGGGCCTCAGTTTTCTTATCTGTACAACAGAGGAGTAGAAGGAGATGACCTCTAATGATCCTTCCAGCTCTAAACCTATGTTCTGATTGCTTTTATTTTGTATTTGGCTCCTTCAAAGAATCTTTGAGTTTAGATAAGTTGTATGTTTGTAAAACTTCCTTAGCTTTTACATCCTTTTAGGAATTATTTTTATGCAACAACATAATAAGCACTAGCTTTGTAGTCATAAGATCCTGGGTTCAAATTCTGCCTCTACTACTTTCTAATTGTGTTGTCATAAACAAATCACTTAATTGCTTTGGGTCTCAGTTTTCTCATATATAAAAGAAAGGGATTGTACTAGATACCCTCTAAGTTTCCATTTTATTTTGAATTATTCATCTTCATCATCATCATTGTTGGAAGACTAGATGGCATAATAAAGGACCAGCCTTGGAACCAGGAAGGCATGGGTTCAGCTTCAGTCTCTGCCATCTACTAGCAGCCTGACTATGAGCGAAAAACTTAACTCCATAGAAAATACTAAAACTTTAAGTTCCAAAGGAATTGCAAACCTTTATCAGTTGGGGGAGTGTCTATCCTGGGAGGTTTCCACCCTAGTGAAATCATTTCAGATCTTATCCTATCCAAAAAATATTATTTTTTATTATAGCACTAGACTGGCTATTTCACCTTTATATGACAGGATTCTGTAAATGAAAAAGCCTTGACACTAATCATTCATTCTTCCTGATTTCCCCTAAAGAAAATAAAATATCAGCTGATTGACATTAATTAAGGAAACTTAATTATAATATAGAGAGAGTATAGCATAATGGATAGTGGACTGGATGTTGAGTCAGGCAATCCAGAGTTTGAATTACTCCTCTAATAGTTACTAGCTAAATGACCATAGCCATGTCTGTAAAATAGGGACAAGGAAAGAGACAGGAGGTCTTGGGTTCCAATATGACCTTAGATACTTCCTGGATATGAGTCCCTGGGCAAGTCACTTAACCCCATTGCCTCACCCTTATCACTCTTCTGCCTTAGAGGCAATGCATAATATTGATTCTAAGATGGAAGATAAGGATTTAAAAAATAAAATAAAATAGGGACAGTAAAAGCATTTCCTCCCAGGGTTATTTTGAGGGTCCAATGAAATAACATACAGAAAAAATGATGTAAACCTTAAGCCTTTATATAAACACAAATTCTTTTGAGTGGTGTTATTCAGTCCTTCCAGTCCCATCAGAAACTTTATGAACCCATTTGGGGTTTTCTTGGCAGATGTACTGGAGTGGTTTGCCGTCTCCTTCTCTGGCTCATTGTGTGCAGATGAAGAAACTGAGGCAAACAGGGCTAAGCAACCTTCCCAGAATCACACAGCTAAAAAGCGTCTGAGGCCAGATTTGAACTCAGGAAAATGAATCTTCTTGACCTCCGGTCTATCCACAGGGTCATCTGGCTGCCCTCTTTTGTGTATACATTTTGTATCACGTAGGTAGGTCCAATTTGATTTTCAGTGAGTTAGCAGCAAAGGGGCTCCAGTCCTCCCCTAGAGGTACGTATCCTCTGCTCTATGACTCCCAGTCAGTTCCATGTGCAAGTACCCAAAGGACAATGGATTTCCTGACAGGTCTAGCTTTTAAGATTCTAAACTTGAGAAATTAAATTCTTGGATGACTCCTTAGAACACACAGGAGACAAACAGCGAGGGCTCCGGGTGCTCCTTTGTTCTCTCCCTCTATTCAGCCAAAGAGGGCATTTTGAAATCTTAATCTTGTTTCTGGTTCATACGACAGTTCCATAAGCCAAGACTAAAGAGCCAGAGATATGGGGGGATTGAGGTTGGGGTGGTGGTGAAGAAAGGGCTTCCCCGCCTTGACAGACTATTTCATCTGGGCCACAGGCTTCTGAATGAGCCTCAGCGCAGCCCTTGGTAGACATCTGAACTCTATAAATCCACAGGTGTTTAAGTAGCCCTCAGGGCTAGGTCAGATAGCAGACCTGTTCCAGTCTGACTTTACAAGGATTTAGGACTGTGTAAACAACACTTGCAAGAATCTCGCTTTACTGCTAAGTAAAACCAGTAGCCTGCAAAGCCACCTTGGAGTTTTCTACTGTACAATGCAATGCGGTTACCTCGGATTTCTATATATAAGCCATGTATTTGATATACAATCCAGGTAGCGTTTTGGCTCTGCGTTTTGCAAACAACTTGGCAGGAAACAGTCTTAAAAAAGGAAGCTAATACACTGTGAAAGGGGACAGCATAAACTGTGATGTGATTTCCCCTCCTTTCACCATAAACAGTCCTCAAAAGTAACCCAAAACTCGGTTGGTGCAGCATCATCATTCGTTCCGTCTTCCTGAACACTGAAGTTCTTCCTCTCAAGAGGGAAGTTGGAGGGGAGAAAATAGAAGCAAATGAGATGATTTGTTCATAAATTAACTGGAATGGAGAAGGACGTTTTGTTGTTGGTGGTGGTGGTGGTGGTGATTTTTTTTTAACCACAAAGGAGACAATTGAATTTAGAAGCCAAATTGGAACATCAACCAAATATTTTAATTCTGTTCAAAGAAAATTAGTCTGTCCAGTGGTTGTGGTCTATCTCTCTGCCTGTGTGTCTTCACTGGTTGTCTTCCATGCCGAGAATATATTCCCTCCTCATCCATCTCTCAGTATACCTACTTTCTGAGGGCCCTTCTACATGAGACCTTTCCTGATCTTCCAGGGACTGACTTCTTACCCACAAATCACCTTGAAGCTCATTTTCATGTACAAAATACAAGTCATTTCCCCCAGATAAACTGTAAAGTCCTTGAGGGCAGGGGATGTTTTCAATTTTGTTATTGCATCTCTAGCCTAGCATAGTTAACTAAACTATACTAGCTGCTCAATCAATTCTTAGACTGATGTTCTTACTATTAATGCTGTGATCAAATTGCTAATCTTATGGTACCCTGTCCAGAAAACTGAATTGAGAAAATGGGTCCAGAGCCCATCAGCAAGGATCTGGAAGGAAAAGATGCTGTTACTGGCAGGAGAATATCATTAACAGAGGCTACTTGGAAAATAGATGTTAGAAACTGAAAATAATATATTAAAGTTATTAAGAAACAAGGACATCTTCTGGGTTCAAATCTTACATTGCCTAGTTGTGCGACCCTGGGCAAGTCACTTAACCTTATTTTCCTAGCCCTTACACCTTTTCAGCCTTAGAACCAATGATTCTAAGACATAAAGTAAAGATTTTAAGAAAAAAAATAAAGAAAAGAAGAAAAAAGAAATGACAAAGCCAAGTCAACAAGTACTCATAAACCATTTAGAGCATACCAAAAATCTGACCTCCAGAAGCTTCCAATCTAATGGAGCTGAAACATGTAAACAATTACATATATACAAGATATAGCCAAGGTAAACTAGAGTTCATCTCAGAGGGAAAGAATTAGCATTTAGGAGGATCTGAAAAGGCTTCTCCCAAAGGCAAAATATGACTGCATTCAATTCAGTTCAATTTAACGTGCATTTATTACTATTCTGCTATTGTAAAGATTAAAATTTGGGGAAACTGAGGCAGGTAGAAATTAATTTCTCTCTGCAAGGAGTATTATATTTTTAGAGTTTTATTTAAGATAAGGAATTTAAGAATATAAAAGTAAGAGAAGCACATGCTAGGTGGACTGAGAGGCCCATTCAATTTTCACTCACATCATGAGATGCATCTGCTTGCCAGTGGAAACAGGAAGAGAAGAGAGATCCCGCCTTAGGCGGAGATACTTTAAATAATACTTTGCTCTCAGCCCAGGTGAGAATTCAATGAGATTACAAAGCATTCTGGGGAAGTGGAGCAAGGACTTCTGGGGATTGGAGTCCTTGATTCAAATCTCCATTTTTACACTATGCTCTGGCAATACAAAGGCAAAAGGACGGAACTTGC
The DNA here is from genome assembly GCF_027887165.1 of Monodelphis domestica. NCBI lineage: Eukaryota > Metazoa > Chordata > Mammalia > Didelphimorphia > Didelphidae > Monodelphis > Monodelphis domestica. The sequence continues at coordinate 50,476,505 of NC_077228.1, read as the reverse complement.
ATTCAGCTGGGAGGGAAATGATGACAACATATAAGTAAGTACAAAGCAATTTGTCAGGGGAAAGGAAGCATTACTAGGGAAAGTAAGGCCTAGAATAAGAGTCTTGTGATGAACCTTGAAGACAACATGGCAGTATTGTACAATGGATAGCACAGAGAACTTAGAGTCTAAGGATCTGGTTTCAAAATCTGGAACTTTCACTTAATGCCTTTATGACCCTAGATGAGTCATTTTATGTCACCAGACCTTAATTTCCATTGCTGAAAGGAAGAGGTTGAACTAGATGGCTTCTGAGACCATTCCTAGTTCTCCACTGATGATTCTCCAGCTCCAAGGAGAGGAGATGGAGATGGAGAGCATCCGGCATGGGATATAACTTCTATAAAGATACAAAAAGTGAATATGAAAAAAAAAACATTGAGAGAAAACGTTATGCAGGGAATAGGATGATTGTCCATACTTCATTGACTCAGGCACAAAGTTCCAATGTCTTTCCTGTTCTGCATCTTAAGTCTGAAATGTTTCTCATAGCATGCTGGTGATTCAAGTTTTCTGTCCTATTTTAAACTAACGGTACACTTTGAATTTCATTTGATATCAAGGAGGAAGAAAAAGTTAATATCTTAAAGGTCATTCCATGATAAGAGAAACATTTCTATACCTTGGCTGCCTATGGTATTTCATGAAAGATTTTTCTGGGTGAGATTTCGAAATAGTGACCCCAATGGTCTGAGGTACTTCTGTCTTTGTTGGCTCATTCTGCTGCAGGGCACACATGGATGCCAAAATGGCCAGTGTGTCCTTTCAGAGGCAATAAATTGCTCATCTCCCCATGATAAAAGTATCAACAGAGCAAAATGAGTTTATATTTTGATTTTTTACACTGATTTTTTTTAATTTTTAAAAAAAATTTATTTATTAGAATATTTTCCAAAGTTACAAGATTCATGTTCTTTTCCTCACCTCTCCCCAATAACCCCCCTCCCTGTAAACTGGGTTTTACATGTGCCATTGATCAAGACTTATTTCCATATTATTGACATTTGAGCTAGGGGGATCATTTAGAATCTATATCCCCAATCATATCCCCATCAAGCCATGTGATCAAGGAGTTGTTTTTCTTCTATGTTTCTATTCCCACAGTTTTTCCTCTGAATGCGGATAGTGTTCTTTTTCATAAGTCCCTCAGAATTGTCCTGGGTCACTGCATTGCCACTAATGGAGAAGTCCATTACATTTGATTGTACCACAGTTTATCAGTCTCTGTGTACAATGTTCTCCTGGTTCTGCTCCTCTCACTCTGCACCAATTTCTGGAGGTTGTTCCAGTTCCCATTGAATTCCTCCATTTTATTATTCCTTTGAGCACAATAGTATTCCATCACCAACATATACCACAATTTGTTCAGCCATTCCCTAATTGAAGGGCATCCCCTCATTTTCCAATTTTTTGCTACCACAAAGAGCTTGGCTATGAATATTTTTGTACATGCATTTTCCTTATTATCTCTTTGGGGTATAAATCCAGAAGTGGTATGGCTGGATCAAAGGGCTGACAATCTTTTAGCACCCTTTGGACATAATTCCAAATTGCCTTCCAGAATGGTTGGATCAATTCACAACTCCATCAGGAATGAATTAATGTCCCAGTTTTGTCACATCCCCTGTATATTTTGAGAAGAAAGAAAATATTTAGGAAAGAGATAACTAAATCCATTAAATTAAATGTTTGTTTTTTAAACTCTTACTTTGTCTTTGAATTGATACTAATATTGGTTCTAGACAAAAGAGCAGAGAGAACTGGGCAATGGGAGTTAAGTGACTTGCCCAGGGTGACACAAATAGAAAATATCTGAGGCCAGATTTGAACATAGATTTTCCCAACTTCAGTCTGGGTTCTCTATCCACTGTGCTACCTAGCTGCCCCTATCAATTAAATGTCAAGAAACTGTTCATGTGGAATATGTGAATTATATGTAAATGATGACTCATGGGGAAGACTAAAGATCAAAGTGCTTCTACATGGAAAAAATAAAATTATTTCACACCAGATTCCATTGAGTATTTGAACATAATCTTTTATGTAATTTTCCAGAAACATTTTTCTTTGCATTGATTCATTTTCAAAAAATTATTCAATTCAATTTGATAAGTAGACATTTAGCACCCACTATGTGCTAGGCACTATGCTTAGTTTATAAAGATAAAACTGAAACAATCTTCAATGAATTCCCATTCTGCTGAATAGAACAACATATATACAGGTAATCATAATTATAACAGCATTTATATAGCATATTAAGGTATGTAAAAACTTCTACATATGCCACATCAATAAAAACACAATATAAACACAAGAAATCAAAATCAGTTTCAAGGGAAACAAGTTCTAACAGTAGGGGAATCAGAAAATATTAATTAGGATATGACTTTGTTTCCACAAGTATTTTTGACATTCCAATCATCCACCTTAAAATAGCATTACATAAATAGGCATTCATAATACAGAAAAACCTTTTGATATAGTTAAAATATGAATCAAATATCTTAAATGATTTTATAAAATCGGTTTGCAATTTTTAAGATAATTTTTTCAAGTATACATCTAGTCAGTCAACAAGGATTTATTAAGGGCTAGTTATAAGTCAGGTATTGTGCTAAGAGCTGAGAATATAAAGTAAGGTTAAAAAAGAGAAAAACAAAAATGGTCCCTTGCCCTCAGGGAGTTCACAGTTTAATGGTGAAGACAATAAGCAAATGGTGACTAACAAACAAGATGTATACTGTATAATTGAAAGGTAGTGTCAAAGGAAAGTCACAGGCATTGAGGGAAACCAAGTAAGGTAAGAAAAACCTGTATTTTGAGCATCTGCTTTTTCCTGGGTAGCAGTGAGATTTGTACATGACCTTCAGAGAACATAGATAAGCTTCTTCCTTACTAGTATAACCCCAAGGCTCCACTCTAATTGAGAGTAAGGAGGAGAAAAGGGAAGTTGTTGTTCAGTCATTTTCTGGTCTTGTCTGACTCTTCATGACACCATTTGGGGTTTTCTTGGCAAGGATACTGGAATGGTTGGCCATTTCCTTCTCTAGGTCATTTTATAGATCAGGAAACTGAAGCAGAGTTAAACCAACTTGCTCGGCATCACACAGCTAGTAAGAGTCTGAGGCCTGATTTGAACTCACAAATATAATCCTTCCCGACATGGTTCTCTTGTCCACCTATCCACCTAGCTGCCCTTGAGGATTGGAACAGAGATGGAAAAATTCTGTTCAATTTGAAAAGTAGTTATTAAGTGCCTACGCTATACCAAGAACTGTGATAGGAATAGAAAATACAAAGAAAATAGCAAAGCTATCTTTCCCCTGAATTTACACTCTACTGAAAAATACATGCAAAATATATACATGATAAATGCCAACTTATTTCTTGAGCAACTGAGAGGCAGCTTGCCATATTGGAGGACAAAGTGCTAGACTTGGATGCAAGAAGTCCTAGATTTATCTCTTGCCTCTGGCATTTACTAACTGTGAAACCATGGACCTCTCTGAGCCTAATGCAACACACAGTCTGTGAGTTACAGGTGGGTTGCCCATGGTGGATGACATTTCTATCCCAGGACTTTCCACCCCAACTTTTAAAAGCACAGAGCCTGGCTACACTGATATATTGTGTCTTTTGAGGACAAGGCCTTTTCTTGTCTTCTAAAGAAATGGTTCTGGAGGGGAAATTCTGAGTGAAATAACAGTATATAGTTAAAGACCCTCACCCTTAATAGGCATATAATTTGAGCGATTCATTAGAAAGCCAATTACTCCCCTGGACAAGGATGATTAGATAGGAAAGTAAATCAGCTTTTCCCATCATGTGGAAGGGACGATGATGTCCCCCAAACCAAGGGAGTTCGGAATAGTATCAGGTTATCCTTTACCTTGAGCCAAGCACAAATCTGGTTCAAACAGATAATCAGGGTGTCACAGCCATCTGGCTTCTCCATAACTATGGGAGTCTATTCATTTAAGAATAGCCAAATGTAAACTCCTTGAGGGTCGCAACTATTTTTTAAATATTTGTGTCTCCAGCATTTAGAGTTCCTAGAACACTATGGATACAATAACTGTTTTTTAATCGAATTTTTTTAACCCAAAGGCTGTTTTCAAGCATTTGAAAAGCTATTATGAAAAGTCTGGCTCGGCCCCTGAGAGCAGAACTCCCGCAGAGGAAGGTTTAGGCTTGATAGAAAGAAAACCTTCTTAACAATTTGAGCTTTCCAAAAGTGAAATGGGCTACCTAGGGAGGTAGTGACCTCCCTTACATTCAAAAAGAGGCCAAAAGACCACCTGGTGTACTCCAGGACTTCTTTCTCCTGTATGTCGGTACAGATGTATCCTGAGTCTCTTAACTCCCCAAATTCTAAGATTATGTGAAATAAAAGGGGAATGTGGCGGGGAGAGGGAGAGGTGAGTGTCTCAACTAACCAGCCTGCCATTTCAAAGAGCCTATAAAGCAAGCTTCTTAGAGACAAATGACTTTCCTTTGGTTCCACTAATTTAACAAATGTCCCAACCCACTCCTCTTCCTCAGGACTACAAACCTCTGTCAAAAAAATATACCAACCAAAGTCCCAAAGTAGAATCTTTCCTCCCAGTAAACACATTTGTCAGGGTGACTAGGTCTTGAATGACTATAATCCTTGTCCTTGAACCCAACAGATCACTACTAAAATACTAGCACTCTTGCTAAGGACAGTAACTATAATCTCACATTCAGATGATAATGCTATTATTTAATATAGGACTATTTTTAGGGATAGCTAGATAGTGCAATAGATAGAGCACTAGGGCTGGAGTCAAGAAGACTCATCTTCATGAGTTCAAATATGACCTCAGATACTTCCTGCTGTGTGACTCTGGGCAAGTCACTTAACCATTTTTGCCTTAGTTTCCCGACCTGAAAAATGAGCCGGAAAAGGAAATCACAAGCTTTTCCAGTATCTTTGTCAAGAAAACTCTAAATGATGTCATGAAGAGTCAGACAGGACTGAAAACAATATCTTTTTTATCTTCAGCACCAGGGTCTGGCACAGAGTAGATACTGCATGTGAGTGGAATTGAGTGGAATTGGACTGAATTGAACTGAACCAAACTAAACCAACCTAATCGAATTGAATTGAATTGAAACAAAGAAATCTTATATGTGTACCTTAGGGGGAGTCACTACTTACACAAGCATCTTTGTAAAAGATTGGAAGAATGCCTGAAAATCACATTCACTTCTTCAATATCATTCATTTCTTTAATATCAAGTTTCACATAGGTTTTGTGCATATTTCATAAGCTCAAAATCCAGTTAAATGAAAAAGACCTTTATTCTGATAATGACAGTATATTGACCCAGACCACATGGGGAAGAAAATGTAATAAAACGCCCAACTACATAGACTACGCAGGTATCTAGACTGGCTCTGGGGATGGGGAGGGAGGGAAAAGGTGGGTTGGCAGAGGAGAAACATTTGTGCCTAGATGGATTTGCCTACATGTACATAGACACAGAGAAATAGCGCTGATTTTCAAATCCAAAAAGTATCATTTCTAAATTTGTAGAAACTAATTTCATGTAAATAAAACTACCAGAATTGGGCAGAGCATTTGATACTCTATGTTCTAAAGTTTTCAAGAGCTGGGGCCTTTTTAAAAATGTTTGCTCCTATTTTGATCTGCTTAGGCAGGCAGAAACACTGCCGACGTCAATGGGAAATTTGCCTGTGTCAAAACTAGTGAATAAATCTACTCTCTTGATTTCCAACCCCTCATCCCCTCCACCCCATCTATTCTAGAGCTAAATAGGAAGGGAACTTAATTAAAGACCAGGAGAATGTTTATGAATGGTACAAAAACCACCTTCTATCAATAACTCCAAACTCTGAGGTTAACTCTACCAACTGTGTTCTTGTTTTTAATCTCATGATTATATAGTGATATATAGAGATGGATATGCATGTATATGTAATAAAGGTTGGTGCAAATTGAAGTGAGAACAAGGAGAATAATTTACATGACCGCAGTCATGTAAAGGAAAATCATTTTGAAAGACATAAGATGCTAATCAAAGTAGTAACCCATCCTAACATCAAAAGACCAATGATGAGCAATGAAGACTGAGGACTAATGATTCTTCCTGCCTCTTGCTAAAGAGGTGATGAATTGAAATACAGAATAATAAATAATAAAACATCTCCAATCAGTAAACATTTATTAAACACTTACTGTGTTCCCAGTAGTTTGCTAAATGCCAAAAATGCAAAGAAAAGCAAAAGTCCCTATCTTAAAGAGATCACAGTCTGATGAGGGAGATAACATGCACATAAGTTATATACAGGGTAAATTAGAAGTAAACAACAGAGAGGGGCACTAGAATTAAGAGCGATGAGGAAATGCTTCTTATAGATAGAGCCAGTGTGATTTATTTCATTTGATTATATTTATTGGGCACAATACAGGGCTTCTGAGGGTGGGAGATATGTCATATAATTGATGGAAAAGAAGAGAAGAAGGAATGGAGAGGAAAGGACAGAAGAGAGGAGGGAAGGGAGAAGAAAAGACCATTAAAGAATCATTTTTTAAATGACCTGAAGTGTGTACAAGGAGCTTCACAAAGGAACATTGACAAGCAAAGTAATGGTACTACTGTTGTCTGAAATTTAGTACATATTTCAAAAAAGTCAAAAGTGCAAAACAGAAAGTCACAGTTTCATAAACAACCCACTTTTCTGTTCTCATAGCATTTGTCAATATTCGCTAAGTTCATAACAAAAAAATTCATAGTAAAGAATAATGAAATGTAGTCTTAAAAAAGAGCAGATGAGTGGATTTGTTTTGCTTCGTACTATTTATTGGTTGGAAAGTGATTTGTCTAGGCCTGTGATTTCATCTGTGTAGGGAAATTCTAGTGAAGAAATTAATACTATGAAGCTGCTCTGCAATTTCTAGTCTTAGAAAGCTGCCTTAGAAGTGGTTTGGGTTTTCTAAGCCTATCTTTTTTAAGTAATTGGGAGGAGAGGAAGTAAAAGTAATGAATGTAGATGACTTTTTTCTAGGAGTTAGACTATAAAGAGAGGAAAAAATAGGATGATAATTTAAAGGAATGGTATGGCTAAATGAAGGTTTCTTAAGAATGAGGCAATCCTGTGTGTTTATAGACAGTAAGAAAGAAAGAAAGACAGTGCATAAAGAGAAATTAATTATTGGGAAAAATGGGAATGATAGATGGAGATACAGTTGGTCCAGCAGAAAAGACATTGATTCTCAATGAGTCTATCTTCAGAGGACCCTGACTCTATATTCTTCTAATGCTTATTAACTATGTGACCTTGGACAAGTCCCTGAATCTCTCCAAGTACCTGTTTTGTCATCTGTAAAATAAGCAGGTTGTATTAGCTGGTCTCTGAGGTAATTTGATTTTCTGGATCTATGATTCTATGGGTGAAGGTACAAGCTCCGGGAGAAGACAAGAGAAGGTGGGAACAGGATCCTAAGGAAAAGAGTTGACCTTGTGAAGAAAGGCAACTTCTAAGACTCAATGAAAGAATGATGAATGATGTTGAATTTGAAAAATTATTTGAGCTCTCATTCATTAATAAACAATTTATTAATAAATTATTTGAGCTTTCATTGATTAAAATAAACTATTTTAAAAGAATAATGGCAAGCTTACACATGAAGTGAGTAAAGAAGAAGAAGAAGAAGAAGAAGAAGAAAAAGAGGAAGAGGAAGAGGAAGAGGAAGAAGAAGAAGAGGAAGAGGAAGAGGAAGAGGAAGAGGAAGAAGAAGAAGAAGAAGAGGAAGAGGAAGGAAAGAAGAAGAGGAGGGAAGACAACCAGGAGGGGAGAGAAAGGAGATTGCTCTGGACTCCAAGGTTTCAGTAGCTTACACTACTGTCGGATGATTGAGGGGCTTCACACTAACCCATTGTGGACAAATGAAATATTTTTTCATCAGTCATGTGATAGAAAAGATATAGATAGAAGAAGAAAAGACAGGATGCTTCCAAACTGGAATATTATCCAGTTGTAAGTGCAATTCAATTCACCATGGCAAGCAGAGAGCCAGAGGCCCCTTCCCCCTCCCACCCATGAGAGGATCTATGCTGTCCATCAAATCAAGGCCCACATTTCTCTTCCATACATCATTGGCTACCTGCCTACCTTTAATTTCAGGTCCTTGAGATCTAATCTCATGAAATATTAAAGAATGCTTGGGCTTTCCTATTTTTAGTCCTATTTCTCAAAAGTGGTCTATTTGTATAATACATCAAAAGATAAGACAGAGTGCCTCTAGGTCTCTTCCCTTTGTTGGGGTATGTGGAAGGAAGGGAGGGGAGACTATTTTGAGAGTGAGTTTGTCTCTGGTCAGCTGAATCCTAGCAATGTGGTCATTGCTATTTAGGTCCTGGCTTTGCTATCTTGTTTGTAAGAAGTCTGCATTATCCAAGAGAACCAAGAACTCCCATCAGCCATGGCTGCCAGAGAAAGGCTGCCAAATAATGAGACACAAGTGCCAGAAGGCTCAGTGGTCACTTACAGTGTAAGCTAGCAGTTTGACACACAATCGAGGTGGAGAGAGATCTTCCAGACTAGGTGTGAACCACTTGTCTGGTTGCCAAGATTCACTAGAAGAGGGTCCATCCTCTCCAAACGATTCCTGAAAATCTAGGCAGCTCAAACTACCTCTCCCTCCCTAATCTCATATACTATATTTGTCTTCTCTGCCTAAAATCTTCCATTCCAATCATTTCAACAAGTATAAATGATAGTCTTTACTATGTGTCAGACACTGCTAGTCTGATGCATTGGGGATATAGAAACAAAATAGGCCCTGCCTTCAAAGAGCTTACAGTTTCCATCAGTGTGAATACTCCTTTCACTGACTCGAATATCACACCTATTTTATGACTGAGTAGACACTGAAACCAATATCCTAGAGCTATATGGGACTTCGGAAGCTGTCTGCTCTATTCCCTCATTTTTATAGATAGAGGAAAAAAATTAAGGAACTTACCCAAGGTCTCAGTTAGTGAGCATCCAAGATAGGATTTGTACCTAGGCCCTCTTGAGTCTGGAGCCATAGTTTTTCTTATTTTCCCCACTGTACAATATTTGTCTCCCCTTCTCCACAAATTGCTATGGCTGAGAAAATTATTCTCCTGGTAATCAGCTCTTGGATGATGGGGCTTTCCAAAAGGGAGCTAGGCTGGTTCTTTGTTAGCAAGATTACAATTTATCCTTCGTCAATCCTGCCAGACATTTTGTTCCACTGAAAAAGATCCTGACAGCCCAGTTTGCAAAAAAAAAAAAAACAAAAAAAAACATTTGGACAACTCATTCAAGTAAAAGATGGTGAATAAATAGCCAGGATGGTAAATTGAAAAGCATATTGATTTTGAAGCCAATGGAACTGAATTCAAATCTAAGTTCTACCCCTTGCTACCTCTGTAATTAAGCTCATGTACCGGCACCTCTTTGGGTGTTAGTTTCCTCATCTATAAAAGGTAGCATTTGGACCAAATTATCTCTAGGGTCACTTTTTGGACGCTATTATGTCTAGCCCCCCTTTATGGGTTCTCTTCCCACTGAAAAATAAACTCCTGGAGAACAGGGATTATCTTGCTAATATATTTATGTCCTTAGCACTTAACAATCAATAAGTATTTATTAAGCATATACTCTGTTACAAGTACTATGCTAAGTGCTGGTTAGGATTAGGATCTGGGTTCAGGTTAGAAAAATAGGCAGAAGAAGGCCCCATTCTCTAGGAGCTCTTAATCTAATGGGGGATTTGGTCAATCATTTTAGTAGTATTTGGCTCTACATGATCCCATTGGTGACTTTCTTGGCAAAGATACTGATATTATTTGACATTCCCTTCTCTATATCATTTTACAGAGGAGGAACCTGAGGCATTTAAGTGATTTACCCAAGGACACACAGCCAGTAAATATCTAAATTAGGATTTTAACTCAGGAAGTTATGTTTTTTCTGACTTCAGGTCTGGCACTCTATCCATCACCATGCCACCTAGCTAAACCTTTAATGGGGGAGACAACATGCAAACAATTAAGGTCAAGCAGAAACTGGACACAATCATCAGAGAGCTCATTAAGGAGGGTCAGGAAAGTCTAGCACATAGTAAGTGCTTAATAAGTCATCTCTCTAGATGTATGATCATATCAACATAATGTAGTGAACAGTTAAGGAGGGGAAAAGAAAGTGCCAACATCATGCCATTTCTTGAAACATTTTTATGATGATGAATGTTTTTCTTTTAAATGAGACAAATACCATAGAAGGTCACCATTACCAACTGATGGCTCTTCTATGTTTTCAAAATGTTTAGTGGCCTAATAGCTCCCAGTTCTGCAAGCTCTCTCTAACTGCCTTCTCTGCATATTAAGTTATCTCTGTCTTTCTGGCAGTGTCAGAATCTTGCTGATTTTTTCTCATGGAAATAGAAGAGTGGCTTCAATCAATCAGCAACATTTTTTGAGTTCTGCCCTTTCTGTATAAATGAGAATAAAACATGGTGTCCCATTTTTAAAGTTCAGGAAAGTTATTATTTCTCAACACTGTGATCAGGAGACTATGTTTTCCTCTCCCGAAGCAAGCCATTACAGTTGAGGATACATGAAATATAATGAAAATATTAACAATATGTGCCATAAGAAAAGATGAAGAGAAAGATCAAAAAAAATCTGAAAGACATATATGAGGTGATGCAAAGAGAAGGGAGCAGAATTAGAGGAACATTATACACAGCAAAAGCAATAATATATGATGATTGAGGTAACTAGGTGGCACAGTGGATAAAGGACCAGGGCTAGAGTCCAGAGGACCTGGATTCAAATTTGACCTCAGACACTTCCTAGATGTGTGATCTTGACCAAGTCACTTAACCACATTTGCCTAGACTTTACTCTTCTGTCTTAGATTTTTTACAAAGACAAAAAGTATTTAAAAAAGAAAGGATGAAGTACAATGATCAACTGTGAATGACTTGACTATTATCAGCAATTCAAAGATAAAAGTCAACTCCAAGGGACTCATGACTGAAAACAAAACACTATCCACTGTCATAGATGGACTGGATGTAATCTGAATGCAGATTGAAGCATACCATTTTTCACTTTATTTCCTACATAATTTTTCCTTTATAAGCAATGTGTGTCTTCTTTCACAACCTGACAAACATGGAAATATGTATTGCATGATAGCCCTTGTATAATCTATATCCCATTTCCTGCTGTCTTGGGGAAGGAAGAAAGGAAGGAGTGAGTGAGAGAACATAGACCAAATAACCTCAGAATGTCCCCAAACAATTATTAAAATTTGTATCTATATTTTAAAAAATGGAAAATAGTAGGAATAAGATGTGAAATTTACACAGTGCTTAAAATTTGGAAGTATTGCATTTATCATCCCATCTTGCTATCCCTCACATAGGATATCCCTCACTTCCCTCATCTCCATACCTTAACTTTGGCTGCACCCCAAGTCTGAAATGTGCCCCTTCTTCACCAATTCTTCTCAGGATCCTTGACTTTCTTGAAAGCTCAAGTCAAACATCAACTCCTACGTGAAGCCTTTCCTGATGTCTTCAGCTAATCTTCCCCTAGAAATTGCCTTGTGTTTCTTTTTAAATATATTTTATATATTTGTATGCATAGTTATTTTACTCTTTGCAGGTAGGGGCTATTTTCATTTTTGCCTGTGTTCCCTATTACTTAATACAATCTTTAGCACTTATTGTTTACCTTAAAAAAAAACTGCTTGAACAACCCTTTGAGATACATTCCATAGGCACCACTATCTGCATTTTACAATGAGTATCTGAGACTCAGAAAAGTCAAATGACTTGTCCAGGGTCACATAGTGTGAATGCATACTTAAAGCAACTTTTGCCATTTATGAGAAAATATTAGAATCAAAGCACCGTGCAATGCTAGTATAAAAAGCATTGGAGTCCACTGAACCAACCCTCTCCTCAGTTTGCTCTTTGGGGAAACTAAGCCCGAGCACGATTACCCAGGCATTCATTGATATAGCTTGACTATGAATATGAGTTTCCTCACTTCCAGTTCAGTCATTTTGAGGCTCTTCCAAGCTCCTTTTTGGAATGTTTAAAATCATCATTGCCTTTTCACCAATTTTTCCTCTCCTAAGGTATTATTTTCCCTTTGTGAGGAGAGAGAATGACAATTATTTTTTTCGAAAGACTTTTCTTTAAGAAATCAGTGTTTCTTCTTTTTTCTTCTTCTTTTTTGCAACTTCGGTGCTCAGGGCCCTTAATAACCAAGGCATCTTGAAATGACACAGTCCAAAGAATGAAGCTGTTAAGCCCCATTATAATTTCTTTTTTTTTTTACTTTAATAAAATTAATCTGTCCGTGTAAACCCTGGGTTGGCTGAGTTGGTGCTTAGAATGCATCACAGCTCCACATTTGTGACACAGATAGATAACTATTAACTCCTTTTTAAGCTTTAAAATGCCTGAGAATGACAGAGCAAAGAATCTGAAAAGTGCAGATCTTATTAAAATGGCTCGGGATGGAGCAGATGGTTGAAGAAGGCACACAAGCAAGAAGTAAATCTCCTGTTCTCCCTTTCTGATTGCTTTGCCCACAGAGGAATAACGATTCAAAGAAAATCAGTAATCATGGCGGATGTCATTAGCATATTCCCAATAAGGGAGCTTATATAAAAATTCCCAGAGAAAAGGAATGACTGCCGGATGATCAATGTGCCAGTCGTACATTTCCAGCTGCCCCCCTTTTCCCCCTCAAATGAGGGATTCTTAAGACTTTAAAAAATGGAAGTGTGGGAAATAAATGGACAAATATAGAGTTCTTTTTCAGCGAAAAAATTGACAATGATAGCGGTTGTAAATGTACTGAGGCCAGTGGATTTGTCAAGCTCGTCAATAGGCTTTGGGATTCTTGAGCCCCCAAAGTTTCATGATCCTAATTAGGTTCTATCTAGAAGGCAACGAAATCTGGAGACCTAAGAAAATATTGAATATCCCTTTTTTTCTCACCCCTTTGGCAGTGGAGGATTAAGCTAGCTGCGGTCAAAGTGGCCTGGATTGCTTTATTGTGAACCCATGGGGCAAAGTGTTTTTCCCCCTTAATTGATCAACAGAAACCATTTAATCAACACATCACCCATGAAGCAAAACTTGTGTGAAGTAGTGTTTCATTGTACGGGGCGAGGAATGGGAGGGGGAACTCAAGATAAACTTTGGATCTCATCTGCAGATGTCAAGAAAACAATCTGGAAGATGCGGTTTCTGTTAACTGCTAAGCAAGCAAAATGCAGATGCTTATTCAGAGCTCTGCATTTTGGAAAATCGCACCTGACGTGAACAGAACTTGTCATTTGGCGTGCGTTCCCCATTGTTCCTTTCAGAGTCAATTTTCAAGGCTGCAAGCAGTGAAGGTAGGTGATGTGCAGCCCCCATTGTTAATGGAAACAGAAGGGTGGATTCCTGAAACATGACCCTTAAGATACTCCCTGTGGGCTCCCCTGTATGAAAGCCACCCAACAGCTCCCAACTACACCCCACCAGTGCTGTCAATCATCAATCTCCCTAGTAAATCAGCCATGAGACATGATATTGACAGGTCTTCTGGTTAAATAGAGAAGGAGTAGGTAAAAGGGACACCATAATGCCATTATTGATTAGACCAGCAGGAGGCAGATGGTTAAATAACACAATGAGAACTGTCAGCTGAGTTTTAATTTTATTATGGAAGCCCAAACTTTCTATGGCGGCAGACAGATTGCCTTCATTTTTCATCCATAAAACAACCATCTTGAACGTTTCATCAAAAAGGAATCTTTTTTTCTCAAATGGCAATGCCACCAATAAAAACCTTTTATGTATGGCAAGTTGGCAGAAACTATTAATAAAATGTCTGTCAACTCCACATCTCTCTTATTCTCCTAAGGAGAAAAGGAAGAAATCATTAATTACAGTTTCTGTCACCCCACAAAGGAAACAATTATTACTCAGGGCTCTTTAAGCACATGCATTCACCTAGTGACCACCTCTTCTCCGGAATCTGAAAGGGGCCCAGTCCTTCTCCATCCAGACAAAACCTGTCCTCACATTGCCAGTGTGTGCTTGGGCAACAAACGTGGTATTTTAGGTTGACTCTCTAAAAGAGGATTATGAATATGGATAGGATGCAAATACTTCATCTATCTTAATCAGAATACAGGAATTCAAGCTGTTGAGGAAAAAAAAAACCCTTAGAATTCCCATACAAGGGAAGAAATTCTTCGTGCTTATTGAGTTTAGGAAGACAGATTTTTAGATTAGAGATGAACTTAATGAATCTGTTCATTGGAAAGAGAGCAAAGGAGCTACCAACAAGCTCAGATTTATTCCCTGGCTGAGAAATAAGTGGAACAAAAAGTTTCGGGAGGGAAGAAAACATAAAAGCATTTTAACCCTATAATAGTGAGGCATGTTGGGGGGGGGTGTAACAGGGGAAGGAAAGGGGCTAATGGGGAGGGAAGAATGTAGGGGCTCCTTCCAGTTTGAAGTTGTTTTAAAAAAACTGTTCTCTTCAAATTAATTGAAATCCAGCTTTCAAGGACATTTTTGTCATTGCCCATATGTACTTATAGAGAGGCATACAAATGTCTATACATACTCTATGTGTTACATTTATAAGGAGGGGAGTATGTGTACCCCCATATAGCACTTAAACATATATGGTAAAAAAAAGAGAAAAAAGGACAAAGGGACCCAGATTACAAGTATGCATTCCTTTTGAATTTGCAACAAAGGTTTAAGCAATAACAGAGTCTGTTGGAAGCTGCCAGCTTTCTTTATTATTTCAATTTATCTGCTCTGAATAAGTCAACAGTAAGGTCTTAGTTGCCAGGTTTACCACATCTCAGCTCCCCATTTCCTTTCACATTTAATAGATGCATGTATTCTATGGACAAAAGTAGAACATTGCAAAGTAAGGGACTTTTAAAAGATGAAACTTTCCCATCGAACGTAAACTTTCTTTGTACAAATAATTATAGATTCATGTTTCTCTATATTGTTTCACGTCTCGACTAAATATTTAATGAGGTCTAGTCAAGGGATTTCATTTTGCCTTGTTTTGGGTGTGGAGATGGGGTCTGGAGGCAGGGGTCAGGATGCTTTTCTCTGTCTGTAATAGACTGGCTTTCCAGTCCTCTGATCTCATGAAGGAGAAAGGTCATACAATAGTCTCTTAAGCTTGGGAGGGAGAGATAGGCTGGTAAGAGGTTCTTGAATTGGACTATTTACGAGTCGGTTACAATGAGCCGCCTGGGATCTAAGAAGGAAGAAAACTAACTGCGTCAAAGAATGTAAGCAAGAAAGGTTGAGGCCTGATGTTCATTCAGCTTTGGACAGCGTGAGGCTAGCTGACAGATATGAGTTTGGCGAGAACCGGGGTGGATGTAAAATTAAAGGATGCTCAATACAAATGGCAATATTTGGATAACAAACCATCTCCTGATGAGAAAAAACGACAAAACAAAGCTGGCCAAGAGGACAAGACATTCTTCTATCTTGGGTAGAGAGTTTGACGTTCCAAGAAAAAATCATTTTCTTTCCTAATTTTTGTTTTCTATATCTATAACATCCCCATACATCCCTGTGCCTCTCTCTTCACAATGCATTCCATTCAGTTCTTTTCTATTTGTCATTGTGTTCCCAGGGCTCAACACAGATCTAGGCATGTAGGGAGCATTTAATGAATGCTTGCTGAATGAATCTCCTTTAATTCCATTTTATTCAACAAGCTTTTATTTGACATCTATTATGTATAAAGAACTGTGCTAGACCAAAATGGAACTAGTTCCCGTCCTCAAGAAACATATATTCTCTGGGGGCAGCTGGGTGGCTCAGTGGATTGAGAACCAAGCCTAGAGATGGGAAGTCCTAGTTTCAAATTTAACCTCAGACACTGCCTAACTGTGTGTCCCTGGGAAAGTCACTTAACCCCCCATTGCAGCTCTTCTGCCTTAGAACCAATACACAGTACTGATTCTCTAAGATGGAAGGTAAGGATTTTTAAAAAAGAGAAGCATATATTCTATAGAGGAGGTATAACATAGATATAAATAAATTCAAAGCATGTATATCCCAAATCAAATACAATGTAGAAGTAGAGATAGAGAATGAAAAGAAATTATGAAAAATTATTTATTTACTTATAAACATTATTATTATTTATTTATAATTACTATTTACTTTTAAAATTATTTACTGATAAAATGTACTTGTAAAATTATTATTTACTTGTAATTTAATGTTTGTGTGAATTCAATTTGTAAATATTATTATTACTTTAATTATTATTTACTTTTAAAATTATTTACTGATAAAATTTACTTGTAAAATTATTGTTTGCTTGTAATTTCATGTTTACGTGAATTCAATTTCTTACCTGTCTACCCTGGACAAGGCAATTCCTATACTCTTAAGAATGCAGTAAGAACAAATAGATAACTTCCCTTAAAGAGATTATAGAAAGAAAAGACATCGGATTCAGAATCAGAGGACCAGAATTCAAATCCTGCTTCTCATGCCCTCAATGTCTTCTTCATCCGGACAACGGATAACTTCTAGACTTCCTTTCAGCTGGAAATAAGTCTCTGATGCTACAAACATGTGTAAACAAGTAAATATATCTGTATTTCGATTATTTACACAAATATCTTTTTAAGCTCATATTTTTTTAACCTTCAGTGAGTACAACTTTTTATTACCACTGGTGAAAAATGTCATGTCCTAGGAATCTGGCAAGCATTCAGAACCATTTAATCTTTCATCAAGGTTTAATCAGAAGAGTTTTATGTCTCTTTTGTACATTGTCATGTGCCCACCACAATTTGTCTCCCCCATACTGGACTGACAGATCGAGCGAACGAGCAAGGGGCCGGAACATTTGAGCATAATCGCGATGTCAGCACTGCTAACTGTATTTATGAGAAGCGAGTTAACACTATGACATTAATAATTTCATCAGATTACACATGTTTGCTTGACAAACAAGCAAGCCATTCTTTCCAAATTGTCTGTGACCAGAGCAGCTCGGCGCTGGAAAGCAGCCACGGGATTCCAGTTTTAAAAGAAAAGTCACCTCCTGCACAAACTCTGGGTGGCATCTATTGTTATGTTGGGGGGAAGGGAAGGAAAAATCGGATCTTTCGCTATTTGCATCCAGCCAGACGGGATGAATTCTGCACTCCTGTCAATAAGCAAAGGCATAATGGTTGGGAACGTACAATAGAGAAGGAAAGGCTGGGAAGTAGCATCATTTTCGTCTTGCTACACTGTAGTTCAAAGAATTAAAAAAAAAAAAAGCTTCAGGCAGAGACTGTGTTTGCCTTCGCTCCTGGAAAGCCCTCTCTGCTCACCTGCAGCGGTGCCCATGATTTGTGGCTGGCCTACCAAAATGCACCGGATAATAAAGACAGTTTGTTACCTTCCAATTTTGGAGGGGCACAAACACAGCGCTCGCACAGCCATCCCCTAACTACATATTTCACTCCATAAGGGGAAACAATAAGAGAGAACATGACATGTATTAGAGAAGTAAATTATAATGTTATACTCCTTGGTCCAATAAACCATCTCGGGCTGTCATGCTCTTGACTACTGAGGTGTTGTTTTATGCTACAGCTTAATCAGCTGGGTCTAGGCTGCTCCTCCGTGTGTGTGCCAATGCCTCCGGCAACATAAATGCCATGATTCTCATGCATGATCTCCAATGCCTACGCGGTGAGGGCTCAAGCAGTCGCCCACGTAAGTTATCGGTGGACCCGGTGGGTCTGGCTTGCACTTAAATTAGGAGAGGGAAAAGGTACCCAGGCTGATTCATAAAATCATCACCAAAGGTAGAAGCCACCTGTTTCTCTTGTTTCCTTGGGTTGGCTCCCCATCGCCCCTATTTATTTCTAACAAAGGTGGCGTTTCATCATTGCAATGAGCCTACGATTTATGGCCAGACTAGAGGAATGCAGGAGGGGAAGTATCTGCATTTATGAATAGGACATGACACAGTACTAAGGCTGAAGAGAATGTGAAGCTAGATGCAGAAGCTAAAAAGGAAAAGGAAACAATGGATTCAAATGATGGCACTTGGAAACAGTCCCAAAATATGCACCTAGAGGAGCATCTCTGGTACAGCGAGGAAGAGAGCTAGAGTTGGAGCCAGGAAGACCAGAGCTCAAATCCCACCTTAGAAATTTACTGACTACATAACCTTGGACAAGTCCTTTAACCTTTCTGTAGGATCAGTCTGCTCGTCTGTAAAATGGAGAAAATAACACTATCATACAGGATTGTTGTGAGTATTACATGTGTAAAGTACTTTGTAAGCATCAGAATATTACATGAATGCAAGCTTTTACTATTATTTATATTAGGTGTAGAATTATTTACATGTTTTATTCCTAATAAAAATAGGGTTTAAATATGATATAGTTTAATATATATCAACATATTAAATTTATAGATATTATATATTAATGTATGATAAATACTATATATTAAGGGTTTAAAAATAATAACTATATAGAGATATTCTTTTTTTTTTAGGTAATGGGGGTTAAGTGTCTTGCCTAGGGTTACACAGCCAGGAAGTGTCTGAGGTCAGATTTGAACCCAGGACCTCCCATCTCTAGGCCTGGCTCTCAAGCCACTGAGCCACCCAGCTGCCCCCAGGAGCATTTTTCCTTTAAAACTCCTACCTTCAGTCTTATCATCAATACTGTGTATTGCTTGCAAAGTAGAAGGTCAGTAAGAGTTAGGCACAGGACATTAAATGATTTGCCCAGGTCACAGAGCTAGGAAGTAGCTGAAGCCAAATTTGAACCCAGGACCTCTTGTCTCTGGGTTTGTCTCTCAATCCACTAAACCACCTAGTTGCTTCCCATATATATTTTTGAGAGAGCATCAGCTAGCAGATAAGTTCCTGAACTTGTAATCAGGAAAACCTAGATCCAAGTTTCAACTCAGAGGTTTACTTGCTGTACAGACATATGCACATTCTTCTAAATCCTCACTTCTTTTTAACATCCCTTTAAAAATAATATTTAAATATTTTATATTTTTTCAAACACAGGTAAAATTTTTGACAATTTTTTTTTAAATTTTGAGCTCCAAATTCTTTTCCTGCCTTGTTAAGAAGGCAAGTAATTTCATGTGGATTATCTTTGTACCGTCATACAGAACATATTTCCCTATTAGTAATATGAAAAAAAATAATCAGACCTTAAGAAAACAAACTCAAGAAAAATAAAGTTTAAAAAATTATACTTTGATCTTCATTCAAATTCAATCTTTTCTTTTTTCTGGAGGCAGATACCATTTTTCATCACGAGCCCTTCAGAATTGTCTTAGAGATCACTCTGTTGCTGAGAATAGTTAAGTCACTCAAAGAGGCGACATTCATATAGTACTGCCATTATTGTATACAATGTTCTCCTGATTCTGCTCATTTCCCTTTGTATCAGTTAATGTAAATCATTTCCAGTTTTTTCTGAAACCATCAGATCCATCATTTCTTATAGCACATTAGTATCCCATCATAATTATATACCAAAATTTGTGGAGCCCCTCCTCAATTGATGGGCATCTCTTCAATCTCTAATACTTTGCCACCACTAAAAGAATCACTAAATATTTTTGCATATATAAGTCATTTCCTTTTTCTGTATTTTTGGGTATTTTATCATTGGAATAAAGAACTAGTAGTAGCATTGTTGGGTCAGAGAGTATAAAATTTTACAGTCCTTTGGGCATAGTTCCAAATTGTTCTCCAGAATGGTGGGATCAATTCACAACTCCAACCAATAGTGCATTAATGTCCCAATTTTCCCACATCCTCTCCAACATTTGTCATTTTTCTTTTCTGTTATATTAGCCAAGGTAACGGTTTTAAAATAGTACCTCACTTTTAGCTTCCCTTTTACTATTGAGGACATCATGACCTTTCTTCCCTCTTCTCCCTTTTTAATCAGTTGATTACTGACACTATAAGCTGTCTATTATCATTTATATTATATTATTATATTTTATATATATTATAAAATTATATTATTTATATAATTATAATTATATTTTGTTATATTTTATAGTCTCTTCACCAATTATTAATAGACTGTTCTTGAACCTAAAAAAATACCAATTTGTGAAAAACATGTGGGAAAAGAAATCTCCAAAACTAGGTATCACCCCAAATCCTCACTTTCTCTCACCACCACCCCATATCCAACTTGTGGCCAAGACTTATTGATTTTCCTTCAAAATATCTCTCAGATACCTTATCTCCTCTGAAACCTACCACACTGGTCCATGCCCTCAACACTTCTTGCCTAGATTGGTGAAATAACCTCTTTGTAGTCCACCTGCCTCATCTCTTCCCAATCCAGTCCAGGCTTCATTCAGTTGTCAAAGTGATCATCCTAAAGCATGTCAGCCTGTTCCTGCCTTTCTATCACTCAGTAAACACCACTGGCTCCCTATTGCCTCCAGAATGAAATAAAAAATCTTCTATTTGGCATTCAAATCCCTTATAACCTACTACCTGCACACACTCACACATACCTTTCAGTCTTCTTATCCCCCACATTCTTTTGCCCAGTAACGCTGACCTCCTGATGTTCCTCAAACGAGGCATTCCATATCCCAGTTTGGAGCATCTTTACTGACTGTCTCCTATACTTAGGGTGTTTTTCCTTCTCATTTCTGCTTCCCGGCTTTCCTGGATTCCTTCAAGTTTCTTCAAAACTACCTAAAATCTTTCTTCTTTCAGAAAGCCTATTCCTATCTCAGTAAATCCAAGTGCCTTCCCTCTACCCATAATTTCCAATTTATCCCATATATAGCTCATCTGTACATAAATGTTTACATGTTATCTTGCCTATTAGATTGTGGGTACCTTAAAGCAAGAATTTTTACTTTTCTTTTTATCCCCAGGACTCAGCCTAATACTTGGCATATAGTATGTACCTAATAAATGTTTACTGACTGGCTAACTGAACTAAAAAGCTTTATCAGTCTGTATATAATAGCATCAACCTCATAGGGTTATTGGAAAGGTTAAAAGAGATAATATATATAAATATAATATATATGTAGTACTTATAAACCTTAAAGTTATAATAAATCATAGTTATTGGGAGGTGGGCATATTAAATTGGGCTTTTATCAGTTTGGGGATTTAAATGTCAAATTTTCTTCTAATAAAGTACAATAAGGAGGATGGAGATGATTGCTTTCCAGTCATGTCCCCATTTGTGGAACCCCATCCATGACCTCATTTGGAGTCTTCTTGGCAAAGATACTAGAATGGTTTACCATTTCCTTCTCTACAAGCAGGATGAAGTAACTTGCTCATGGTAACTTAGTGTCTAAGTCTGGATTTGAACTCATGACTGAGTCTTCCTGAGTCCAAGTGAGCCAGTTAGCAGCCCCTCGCTAGTGATGAACTCACATTTATAGAGCACTCTATTTTTTGTACCTTGTTCAATCCCCACCAAGCTCACTCTGATGTAAGTGCTATTATTATCCCCATTTTACAGATGAGGACACAGAGGCATAGAGAGCCTTCTCCAGGGACCCACAACTAATATGTGTCCATATTAGAGGCTCAGATCTTTTCTACTGAGCCAGTTCCAGCATTCTGGTGGCACAGCGAGCCTGTTCCGAAGCCCGCTGTCATTACTACATTATCCATTTATCAGTAAGGATTTTTTAATAACAGTAAAAGCAACCAGAGTGATAACAGCAATAAAAAGTATGTAAATAAAACAATAGTGTATTTCTATCTCTCAACACTATTTTAAGTCTGGGAAAGTGCCATTCAAAAACAAATAATAAGGCCAAGTAACAGAATGAAAATAATACTCCTTTGGCCTGGAAAACGTCTTGAACACAAATCATCCTTGGATCAGTCAGCTTACATGTCATAGCTCCAGACTTTTATACTAAATGCCAAAAAAAGAGGGATTTATAAAACATGAAAGTCAGAAAAGTTTAGCTTAAAGAAAATGACTATCTTGGGCAAAAGGGAGGCTGGGGGAGAGGGGAAGGGAACATTTTAGACCTTAGAGAAAAAAAAATTCATCTTCATAAAAGAAATAGAGATAAGATGAACCCAGAAACTTCACCTAGGAAAAAAAGCAGCAAAATAATGGGACATTTCAGTGTTGGTTGACCAATGAGCATTTATTAAGTACCTACTGTATGCCAGGCCCTGTATTAAATTCTGGACATACAAAAAATAAAAGAAAAAGGCTAAGATCATCCATGCCCTCAGGGAGAATTCTGATGGGGGAGAAAGTATGTAAATAGGTAGATACAAGAAACACACTGGATGGATAAAAGATGACCTTATGGAGAAGTTGTTCCAGGAGGGCCAAAGGAGGAATTCAATCTGTCAGATTCTGTCTAGACATGTCAACTGCCTCTCAGTGCAGTCTTAGACTCCAAAGGCTCAGTGACAAGGCTGGCTGCCTCTTTCATTTGGGCAGAGTATATTCATGTCCTTAATAGGGATAAAAATTCAGAAGCATCAACATTTATGAGGCTGGCCGTGGGCAAAGCCAGGTAATACCAGGAACGGTCTTCAGATTTACAATAAGCCCCCAACCCAGATGCATGTGGTATAGCCAGATAGCAATAGAAAGGATAGGAGAGAGGAGGAGAGAGGAAATGAGCGAAAGAATCCTCCTTACCCATTATCATACTGCTAAATTCAGAGAAAATGAGACTCGTAATTATGAAGACTAAATTGATATCTTTCTCCAGTTCAGGTTGCCATAATTCACATAATTAAATGTTCCTCAATATGCCCCAATATGAATTAACTTTAATAGCTAACCTTCCTTTGAGGACCTGGATTCAAATCCCACCTAAAATGTCCATGACCTAAATGACCTGTGTCAATTCCTGTTCCTAGACCTCAGTTTCCTCATCTGTAAAATGAAAGGGTTGGATTAGCTGCCCTTGGAGGATCCCTCTCCTCAGATCTATGATCTGCAAGTTTGTCAAGTGCTTTACATGTATTATCTCATCTTAACTCATAATAAAAGCCCATATTTACACAGTGCTTTAAAATCGAATAACTGACGTTTATACAGAGCTTTAAAGTTTGTCCAGCCGTTCACCTCCATTTTCCTCTTGTGATCTTCACAACCCTTGAAGGTGGGTTCCACAGTTATTATGATCGCCATTTTACAAATAAGGGCACAGGGGCATGGAGCAGTGATGGGGCTTGCCTATGGTCCCAGAGCTGGACTATTAAAGGTGGAATTTTAAATGAGGATTCCTGACTCCCAATCTAACACTCCATCTTTGTCGCTTCATCCATTGCTTCTTTCCTCATAACAACCCAGTGAGGCAAAGAGTACCAATAGTATTGCATCCATTGTACAGGCAAGGAAACTGAGGCCCAAGGAGTTTAAGCAACTTGATGAGATCAGGGACAGAGAAGGGCTTCTAACTCAGGACCTTCCTGATTTCAAATTTTAATCTATTTCTGAAAGAGTTGCTTCTCATTGGATAGCTGTCATTTTTCTTGTTTGTAGATTGCTTGTCTTTTCCTTTTTATACATTTTCTTTTCACCAAATAGATTATAAACTTTTTGTATATAAATGCAGCTATTCTATTTTATGCCTTTCTATCTTTCCCTAAACCCAGCAAAAGACTGTATGGAGTAGGAAATTAATTATGTCATTGATTGACTAATAAAGAAGATAAATACTCCTTTCTATAGAATAGGGATGCTTAGGAGGCAGGGGGGATGGACCTATCAAGGTCCCTTTCAATCTTATGACTCTGTATTTATTTTTCTTGAAAGAAGTGGACCCCAGGAAGGACTGAAGGAGAATGCCGTTGATGTTCAGTTATTTCAGTCATGTCCAAATCTTTGTGAGCCCATTTGGAATTTTCTTAGGAAAGATACTGGCTTGGTTTACCATTTCCTTCTCCAGCTCATTTTATAGATGAGGAAATAAGACCAACAGGGTTAAGTGACTTGCCTAAGGTCACACAGTTTTGTAAGTGTCTGAGATTAGTTTTGAGCTCTGGTCCTCTGACTCCAAGCCCAATGTTCGAAATACTGCATCCCCTAGAACAGAAATATTTATTTTTCTAACCATATCACTCCTGCTCTACCTCATGGAGTGTGCCTTTCAGTTGATCAATCAAAGAGCATTGGTTATGGCTTACCATAATGTACTAAATTCTAAGGGTACCAAGAAAGATCATAAATAGTCCCTGTCCTCAAGGAGTTCCCATTCAAATAGGGGAAATGACAAATAAATGACTATATATGTGTGAAATATTCTAAAGTAGATGGAAGGTAATATCAGAGGTGAAGGAAGGAACTAGCCATTGGGAGAGACTGGTTCAGGGCTCTTACAGAAGGTGGGTCTTTCAGCCCCACAATGGCAGAGATGACCATGTGTCGACGATTTTAGTTTTTCTGTATTTGGCCCCGGGCCCCACAGTTGCCAGCAGGAGTACACCTGACTCAGGACCAACATACATCATGCTCCAGCATCTTTGTGATGCCTTTGCCCAAAACCTGTCGGTCAGCTGTTGTGAGTAAGAAGGGCGCAACATGTTATTGCTGCCCTGTGGCAGCTGTAACTTGACATTCCTCTTTGGGAATTACATCCTTCCTCATGTTTCTCATTTGGGTTCTACCATTCTGGCCCAGATGGCACCCACCCCCATGATCAGGAAATAATCTAAATGTATCAGGGCAACATTAGCATTCAATGAACTAATGAATAAATAAATGAAGTTAGCCAGCCAACAAGTAAATTGAACACTTTCTGTACCCCAGATATTCTACTGGGAGTTGAGGACAAAGAGACAAAAAAGAAACAATCTTTGATTCCAAAAAAAAAAAAAAGCTGATATTCAATCGAAAGATATAAGTCTCTATGTAATGGATACAGTAATTACAGGATGGAAATGGAAAGGGACTACCACCTGGGGCATCAGGAAAGGCTGCATGAAACCTGGAGGTGGAAAAACTTCTATAGGGCCTGGGGTGGTTCTCTATAGCTCAGTTTCTCTTGTCTATAAATTGGGAACACTGCTAGTTTATCATCCTCTGAAACTGAATGGAGCAAAGACAGTCACATTTAACACTATAATTAATGCACCCCACTGGACAAGAATAGGTGTCAATAACTGGTCCTTTTCCTTGGAGCCAGCTGGTTGCTTAGGGGATAGAGTGATGGGCCTGGAATCAGGAAGACCTGAATTCAAACACTTATTAGCTGTGTGACTCCAAACAATCTCTGCCTCAGTTTCCTCGACTATAAAAGGAGTATAACAGCATTTGTCTCTCAGGATTGCTGTGTGATCCCCAACAATCTCTGATTGCCTCAGTTTTCTCAACTGTAAAGTGAATATAACAGCATCTGTCTCTCAGGATTGTTGTGTGACCCCCAACAATCTCTGATTGCCTCAGTTTCATGAATTGTAAAGTGAGTGCAACAGTATCTGTTTCCCAAAGCTGTTGTAAAAATCAAATGAGATAATAATTTTAAAATCCCATAGCATGGTGTCTAGCACACGGTAGGCTCTCTTTAAAAGCTTATTCTGGGGGCAGCTGGGTAGCTCAGTGGATTGAGAGTCAAGCCTAGAGATGGGAGGTCCTAGGTTCAAATCTGGCCTCAGACACTTTGTAGCTGTGTGACCCTGGGCAAGTCACTTGACCCCCATTGCCTAGCCCTTACCACTCTTCTGCCTTGGAGCCAATACATAGTATTGACTCCAAGACAAAAGGTAAGGGTTTAAAATAAATAAATAAATAAATAAACTTAAAACGCTTATTCCCTCCCTTCCCTACGGGGTTGTTGTTGAGTCATGTCTGACTATTTGTGACCTTATTTAGGGTTTTCTTGGCAGAGAAACTGGAGTGGTTTGCCATTTCCTTTTCCAGATCATTTTATATATGAGGAAACTGAGGTACACAGAGTTAAGTGACTTATCTAGGGTCATAGAGCTAGTATATCTCTAAGGCTGAATTTGAACTCAGGTGTTCCTTGCAACTCTATCCACTGACTCACCTAGCTGCCCTCTATACTGTGCAGAAACACACATCTTGAGACAACCGCACTGGTGGAAATAACACCACCACAACATCTGAGGATATAGGAGCCTCAGATGTCACACCATCCCTCCATACCTAAAACATCCTCAACAAGTGTCTTGAAGGCTATACCTGAAGAAATATGAAAAGGGGTCTTCTGTCCTCTGAAGCTACTCCTTCCAGTGGTTTCCAATTGCTCTAGACTATTATTAGGCAGTTGTTCCTTATATCACTTGGGGCCAGAGGCTCCTCTTGGCCACTTGCTGCGTCACTTCAAGTTAATCGCTGGATTTCTGTGGGCATTCATTTCTTCATCTATAGAATTGGGCGGGGGGATGCCTAGATGATCTCTGAGACCCTTCCCCCTCTAGATCCATGATCCCATGATGCTAAGTTGCAGGGTTAGTACTAAGTGGTTCTAATAACAGGCTTGATTTCACCAGTGGGTATGGATAAGTTGCTCATCTTTTGGAAGCAAATTAACTCTTTGGAGCCCCTAGGGTATCCTTCATTTACTAATGTACTTACTAATTTGTTTACTGCCTTGCTTCTAATTAGCAGCACTCTCATGGTTACTGTGGGCTTTGGAAGTTTGCAATTGTCACGATGGATCCGGAGCCCCCATTTTACATTGCACAGCGACCATTTATTTCTCTCCTTAGGTGGAAAGCAGCACATAAGAGTGCCTGGTCCTGTATCATTTGTCACATACAGAGAAGGATCCATCATGCTGCCACACTGTCTTCAGTAGGACAGTGATGGGGAACTGACATGTAGCTTGGCTTGTTTCTCGCTATTCTGAAAATATAATGAGAGACTGACTTTATTCTTTGTTGTTGTTGTTGGATTTGGAATCGAATGACACCCCCTCAAAAGATAAAAATGCCTAGGAATGATCGCGAAGCGGAGAAAGCTTAGAGACACTTCCAATTCTTTTCCTTCTTGGTCCAGGGTTCTCCTCCTCCTCCAGGTGGACTTCTCAGGCAGGCATCCGGTAAAGTGTTCCATTGAGGGCATCTCCATTTCTCCAGGCATATTGTGAATAGGGTTACCTCATTTATTTCCCAATTCTTCCATTGACATAACCTTTAAGACGGTGAAAGTTTACATTAAAAAATTATTTTGGAAGCAGATTTAGATCTTGGTCTAACAGCTAATCGCAAAGAGCTCCCAACTCATGTACCTATTTCTTTTGGCCCAGAAGGACAATGAGCACCTCTTGGACTTAAAACAAGAAACTTTGGCTCCAAAACTAATGGTTTAGGCCCTCTGGATTTTTGTGATATCGTCCAGGGCCAAGCTTCCCTTCTTACTCTGCCTGTACTGAAGTCACATTTTAATTAAAGTCATTTTTGCCTACTCCTTTCTTTTACCCCCAATCTCCCTCTTTTCTCAGGCATCCAAGCCCTCTTTTCAAAATGATTAAAAACTCGAATTAACGACATTGCGGCTGCCTAAGTGAATCAGGGATCAGTGCACAAAGACCCCTCAAACCACCAAGCCTCCTACTAATTCCATCACCCACAGAAACTGCCTCTCTCCTTTGGGGCCCCTGCTGCCTTTGTTTCTGCCTTCAAAGCACAATACAGCCCTCGCTCCACTCAAGGTGTATTGTCTTCCTTTCATGGGAAATCACTTAGAAGAAAAATATGTGATGTGGCAAAAAGACAACACCTCTTGGAGAAAGAAACCCCCCAAACTGTTTCCCAACGCATTCCTTCTGCTAGCCTACAGACTCTTAAACTGGGAGATAGAACTTGTTTGTTGGGGATATTTTTTTTCTTAGTGTTTTGGTATGACGATGGCTTTCCTTTTTAATACTATTGTATTTTGTTTTATGCATTTAAAAATGTCTACCAGAGAGGAGGCTCATGGGTTTCACCAGATACAAAAAAATTAAATTAAATTAAGTCCATTTTGCAATTATATGGACCTTGGGCCTATTCAGAGAACTCCTTTGGAAGTGATCTGGAGTATGGAGCATCTTGCCTTTTAGGTGAATTTACCATAATCACCTAGTCTTACTTGTGTTTCACGGAACATCACATCACCAGGGTCCTAACAAGGACTACTTATACTGTTTAAAACTGCCTTTTTTTTTTTTTAAGGAAGAGGGAGAAAAAAGAAAGACCTCTGTCCACAGAGCTTGAAAGACCAGTTTAAATAACAAAGCCCCATTTTCCATGTTTTATGTAAACCCAGTGGATTAACAACTGGCACCAAGCTGAACTGACACCCTGATTGTCTGTGCCAGGCTGGTCGCCCAGTTGAATTGTTTGTCCCAGCTCTCCCCTGTATACAAACAGGAGGGGCTGATTGAGGCAGCCAGCAGGCTGCAATGGCATGTGGGGATATGTGGGGATTTAGCAGTGTACAGGCACAGGGCAATCTTTGTAATCCCTGCAAGACTCTTCCCCCAACAGAAACAATTCTGGGGTGACGGGCAGAGGGTCCAAGTCGCTCCGAGAAAGAAGGTTGCTGAAGCTGGCTTGCTTTCTCTCCCTCCTTAACATGCCCCATTGGCTAGAGAAGAGGAAACTGATTATTGAAGAAGTGACGTAAATGACGGCCGATAACCAGGCTGGTCCTACCCTCTGATTAAAGTGTCACGATCAAAGGCGTTATCCTGCTAATGAACGAAATTAGACTGAACTAACATTCATGTTAATAATTATTACTTGCAGAGCTAGCTGTGTTTGGAGTGTTAATGATAATGGGAAAGCGGAATATGATGATAATATTTCTCAGGTGCTTATCCACTCAGTAGTTTAAAGCAGACGGAACTAGGAGGCAACAATCCTCCAGTGGCCCAATTTTAGCATCCTGGTGTGCGGAATGGGGAGGTGGGATTTCACTGGAGTGAGGGCTGCTAGATGAAGACCGAGGTGAGTAATGAAATGACGGTCCCAAAACCAAAGCTCTTATTAAAACCAGAAGTGTTAACCTGACAAACTCACTCTTTCACACTCCTTAATACAATCTTGGCGATACTGTAAGGCTGCCAGCAATGCATACGGTCTTCATTTTCCCTTAAAATGAGCCACAATAAAAGACGATTTTTATATTCTCAAGGCTAGGACTCCAGAAGACATGCATTTGTGATCCTATTGATTTTTTCTTTAAAAATTCCAGCTAAAATGCCATTATTAGACATGGGTTACAGTTACAGTGAAAAGTGAGAGCTGCCATTAAGTCCCTGGGGAAGGTGGGAAGGGCGAATGATCTGTTGGCTCCTTTTTGTCACTGTCAGGGTGTAGAAAGAATGAAAAATACTTCAGTGTATTTCATTATTAGTACATGCGAACAGTTTGAACTCCCTATTATTGAGCCGTCTTCTTTCATACGTAACATTCTCTTCCCAGCATTTTTCTAAATGTTTCTGACATGCATGGTGGGAAAGAGTGGTCTGAGTTTGGTATGTGGGCATGTACACAACTGAATAATTCTTATCATCATATCATAGATTTTGTTTCATTTTGGTTGGTTGGTTTTTTACTGAACCTGAGATTTTATCAGAGTAGGGATTTCCAGGGGAGGAATATTCTCTATCAGTGTGGGGATGCAATTTGTAGTCTGAGGGATGCCAGGTCCACGGAGAGATTAAATGGCTTGTCCCGTGTTTGTTACACAGTATGTGTCAGATGGCAATGAATCCCTCAGATCTTCTGGGTCTTTGTGATGCCCAAGTCCGATCTTTATCCATATACCTCCCATTTTTAGTGGTTTGTGTGTGTGTGTGTGTGTGTGTGTGTGTGTGTGTGTGTGTGTGTGTGTGTAGTCCGTGTTGTCTCCCGTCAGAGTCAGAGAATACAAGCTTCTTGAAGGCAGGAATTATTTTATTTCTGGCTCTGAAACCTTAGAATCAAGCCCAATGCTGGCATATAACAGATGCTAAGTGAATGTTTGATGATTTATTGAGTGATCACAGATTTAAAACTAGAAGGGATCTCAGATGCCATCTTCTGCAGCTCCCTCATTTTATAAAAGAGAAAACTGAGGCAAAGAAGTAACTGGCCCAGAGATAGCCAAATAATAAATGGCAGCTAGGACTCAAACCTTATTCTTCTGACCCAAGATTCAGCATTCTTTCTTCTCACAGAAGTGATTCCTAGAGTTACGATGTTCTCCATTTCCATTCCAAGTTCATTCAGAGGCTCAATTTTTTAACTATTTCCTTATACTCCTGAAAAAAGCGAGCAAATTTAATTCACTAATTCAATCATTTATTAAACACCTACCTTATACAAGATGCAGTGCTAGGTGCTGATAATAGAAAGGGCAAAAATAGAATTGCTTTCCCTTCATAACATTCTAATGAAGAATTCTACTAGACAAAATCTGTTAGAATAAATAGAAATTTCACTCCAAAAATTGTTATATCTGAGCACTGGATTTGGCACTAGAAGAGCCAAATGCCCAGCTTCTCTCTACTACTTAATATCTTAATATTTTAATGACCTTGAGTGAATTATTTCAGTTCTCTGGGCCTCAATTTACTCCTTTGTAAAATGGAAGGGAATTGAATCAAAGTTACAAAGATGATAAAAGATAAAAGGGCTATGAGAAGACAAGAACATTCATATGTTGGTGATTGGTGCTATGAATTGATTCATCCTTTCTGGAAAACAATTCAGAATTATGCGGGAAAATAATTAAATGGCCAATAGCTCTACTGTATATATGAAAAGGATATGTGTATGTCCTGTGTATACAAAAAGGAGATCAAAGACAGAAATTAAGTCCTCATATATGCCAAAAATAGTCAGAGCAGCAGTCTTTGTGATAGCACAAACTAGGAATCAAATAGGGTACTCATAATGATGAGGGACCGAACAAATAGTGGCATGTGAATACATTATAAGAAACAAAAGAAATGGGAATTTCAGAGAAATATGAGAAGGCATATATAAACTCATGCATGGTGAAATAAAAAGAACCAAGAGAACTACATATAATGCTATGTACTATAATAATATATTCTAATAATTAGAATAATATAATATATACTGATTACAATGAAGTAAACGAGAATTAAAGTAAAAGTTTTATACCATGAATACTATTATTTAAAGTATTTATTTAAATATGATAATAGGGTTTTCAAAATACTTTACACAAATTATTTCATTTGATTCACATAGCATCCCTGGAAGACAGCTGTTACTTTTAGCTCTATTTTAGAGGAGGAAACTGAGGCTGGGAGAATCAAATTATTTGCTCAGCATCAAATAGTTATTTACATAGTTAGATTACATTCAAACTCAGGTTTTCCTGATTCCAAGTCTGGAGTTCTATGCATTACACCAAGCTACCCAATAGTCTAGAATCTAGAGAACATGCAATGAAATCCACTTCCTTTTTCATGGTAGGGAGATGAAGTAATAATGGATGTGGCATGGGTCTATCAGTGAATTGACTGTTTTTACTTATCTCTTGAGGGTAGGTTATCAAGAAATATTTATGATGTACAAATAAACGCATCAATATAATTTTTTACAGCATAGTTTTAACAAATAATAAAATAAGAGAATTGAATATTATCACTAAGATCTCTTTCAGTGCTGAATCCAATGATCCTATGAGGGAGGCTCTCTCTTACCTTCCATCTCCACCTTCACCCCAAAATAAGACAAATATTGGGTCTAATTTCCCATTAGATTGTAAGCTATTTGAGGGCAAAACTGTTTTTTGCCTCTTTTTTGTGTCTCTATCATATGTGCCTAATAAATAGTAGGTGCTTAATAAATGTTAATTGATTGATTAGGTCAAATATTTCCATCCTTTGCTTATCTATTAGGCATTATCGCAAAAACATTTTGAACCTGGAGCAAATCTATTCACACAAAATAAACACCATCCAATCAGGATACTGTTCATTCCCTGAGAATGTTGTTCTCCCTTTCAATTAAGAATAAGTCTAAAGAAGATGAGAGATTTTCCAATACACAGAATAATTAGTGGAATTTATGATTGCTTCTTGAATATTCCACTTCTCTAATTTCATCCTTCATAACAACAGCAGCAAACTTGCATGCTTAGTTTTTCTCCTCTGAGAATTACAAAGTAGAAAAAGAAAAGAAAGAAAAGAAAATGAAAAAAGTTAATAATGCTACTTTCCTCTCAGTCAAAGTTTAATTTTTTGATATGATTATGCTTTCCACATGTTTTTAAGGTTTAGCTTTATCATTTAGGGCTGGCAAAGTGAGACCAAAAGGAAACATGTTTCAAATGAATATGAGACGTTGACACTGTTTGGAGCAAATTATATCAAAAACAAAGTTCTGGAAATTATTATTGTTTTATTAAACATTTATGAAGTGTCAGAGTAGGCCTTCGTGAATCAAATAACTATATTTTTCAATTTATTTCAATATGGGGTGAGATTTAGTAACAGCTGGGAATTCCTCATTTTCAAATCTCAGGGTTTCTTAAGATCACCTATTTCCCTGGTTGAATGGGATCTTATGAATGTTGGTGTGTGTGTGTGTGTGTGTGTGTGTGTATGCATGTGTGCACTTTTGGGTGTGTGCATAGGTATTTATGCTCAAGGAGATATTTTTAGCTTTCACTACAAGGATCACTCTAATTGATATTAGAGAATATGCATTTGAATCCAAGGTCTGCTCTTTATTAACACTATTTATTAAGGAAGGGATTAAGGTATAGCCCTATGAGGGAAGCTTCCTGCCTCAGGAGCCAGAGTACCAGGGTTTGAATCCTATTTATAATAGCTACTACCTCCATGACTTTTAATAAGGTCCTAACTTCCTTAGCCTTAGTTTCCCTATCTGTAAAATTAAGAGGTTGAATAGCTTTTTATTAATTAATTAGTATTTATTAATTAGTTTATTTATTATACAATTATATTTATACAATTTTATATAATATAATTATATAATTATACAATTATATGTATAATTATATAATTAATAAGTATTTATGAAGCACATAATATATACTAAACATCAGAGATACAATGACAAAAAGCAACAATCCCTGAGCTGAGTTTGTATTCTATTGGGGGGAAACAGACTCTACCTGTATAATTTTATATTGAATGAATACAAAATAAAACTAAGATAGTTGACTATTGTAAGGATGATATTAGAAAATAAGTAAGAGTGGTAGGGGAGGAAGGGAAAAGGGCACCTACACCTGGGGGAGGATGGGGAAAAGCTTCATACTGAAGATGGTACTTGAAGGAAGTGAGGCATTTTCCAAGAGACTGGGATGAGGAGGGAACGAACTCCAGATATGGGAATGGACAATCCAATGGGCTAAAGAGGGGAGGTGGAATGTTGTATGTGAAGAACAACAACAATGCCAGCTGGGCAGGACCATGAAATTATGAAGAAAAGTAATGTATAATGGGGATAGAAAGATAAGTTGAGACCAGGTTGTAAAGAACTTTCAGAATAGTTTATATGTGATCCTATAGACAATAGGGAGCCATCAGAGTTTACTGAGTAGTAGAATGATATGACCAGATCTGCATTGAAGGAAAATCATTATAGCAGCTGTGTGGGAGATAGATTGGCACAGGGAGAGACTTAAGGCATGAAGACCAATTGGGTGGCTGTTGTGATAGACCAGGAGTGAGGTGAGGAAGACCTAAAATAAGGCTGTGCAATTAAAGAGAAGGGGTTTAATGCAAAAGATGTGAAGGTAGAAATGACAAGATTTAGCAACTGAAAGGTTAGATAGAGTGATGGAGAATGCCATCAAGGATAACACCAAAGTTGCAAAGTCAGATGACTAGAAGGAACACAGTACCGTAGAAAGAAATGGGGAAGTTCAGTAGAGGGGTAGGTTTGAAAGAGAGATAATGAGTAGTGTTTTGGTTATGTCAAATTTAAAATATTTGTAGGACATTGCATCCAGTTTGAAAATCTGATATGCTATAAATGACGCAGGACAAACTGGGGATAAATATATATTTACATGAAGATGATAATTAAAAATGTGGGAGCTGATGAGTTCAAAGAGAAAAAAAAAGACACAGAGACACAGAGAGAAGAAAGAGAAGAAAGAAAACCTAGTAGTGTTGTGGGGTAGGCTGAAAAATATCTAGGATCTATTCTAAAATCTATTGCTTGTATGACTTTAGACAAGTCATTTAATTTCTTTGCTTCAGTTTCCTTGTCCCACGACAGGGATAAACTAGATAAGGTTCCTTCTAGATCTGAATCTCTGGTCGTATGGGCTCTGTGCATTAAATAAGCAAATGAGGAAAGGGGAACTGTGTCCCTGTTTCTAAATGAAACAGGATTGTCACCCAGATTGTTGTATGTTGTCAGTTTTCTGGGATGGTTGGAAGAATGATGTTCCGTGACAATTAAAAAAGAGAGAGAGAAAGGAGAGCGGCTTAATCGGGGAGTTTGTTTCTCTGTAATCAACTGGAAAGAAACCAAGGTCATGTTGCAGATTTCTCCCTTGTTCTGCCCTCGCCAGGAAGACTACGTGAATGTAAATTGCTTTATTGGTGAAGGGAATTAAAATTATAAGGAGGCACAGAGAGAAGTGCAAAATCAGGGCTGTGTCGGAACAGGGACAATATAATTGTGGTATGGATTCCCATATGGGACTAAATTATCTCGATTTTAGGACCGTCAGCATTTCTTTGAGGTAGCTGGAACTCGGCCAAAGTGCCACGTTCGCTTCATTTTTTTTTAAGACGGTTCTGATTCAACGCAACTTTAAATATGCTGCACAGAGCTGAAAACTGCCATGAGGACCGGAGCAGGGTGGCACTTCTCCGAAGGTTTTTGCATCCTTCAACATTTTGCATGCCGCTAATTTTATTTGACTATTAAGACGGAAGCCACACTGGCATTGCTTTCTTTTCCTAAGCAAAGTGCCATTTATTATCATTTCTGTCTGGTCTATAAAACTGTATTGGGTTGGGAGGGGTACGGGAAGGATGAAATGGGAAGGCAAAAAATCCACCCTCTTCTGTGAGTACATATCAAGGTTGTCTTTCTTTACAGTGTGCACCATTCAGTAATACTATTTTGTAGCAACTCAATAAAGCTGATAGTTTTTCTGGGTAATTACCCACAGCCCCCTGCAGGACAAATTAGCATTCCTGACCTGAATAATGCTTACTAGAAAGAGTTCAATGGAATTTACTTAATCAGAATCCTTGGTTTCTTGTGCTTTTTTTTTTTTTAACTTTCTCTATTGTTTGGTAATAGTAAATTCTTTGCTAGGCTAGGTACCTGAAAGAAGGGACAAAAAGGACATGGATCCTAAAGACAGAAACATGTCTAGGGATTATACAAATAAGACTATCTCTGTTTCACACAAACAGTAGTTCAAAATACTTAGTCAAGCACCCAAGTATCATCTTTGTTATCTTAAGAGTTTTCTAAAAGAGGCTTTTAGAAGAAAAAAAATCCTATCTGTTGCTTGTTAATTTTAGGAAGAAAAGGAGGGACAGTTTCTGAGACATTTTAAAGTTTTTTTTTCTTTTTTTTATCTCTCAGCAGGTTTCTAATTTATTAAGGACAAACCTAGAGTATTCCACTGTGCATTCCTCTGCTAATATATGTGTGTTTCTCCCCATTTCTTTGTCACAAAAGGAAGTTTTAAAATGTAGTGTATGATCTAGCCCTCTGTCATAATCAGGCTACCTACATCCACCCTTTCAGGGTTACAAGAGATGACCTAGAGGATGGAAAGTCTCTTCCCTACTATCATCAACTCAAACCCCCACCAGATGGGTTTCCTCCATGGAAGTGAATACTTGCTTCTCTTGCTTTGATACCGTTTTAAGTGCAAAACTCATTTTGGAATGCCAAAACACCAAGGCACCCTCCAGTCTCTGAAATATCAGGTCCTGATCTGCCCTCTGGATCTTTTAAAACTCTCAAGATCATGGAAGTTGCACTCACTTCATCTAGAACAAAAAAGAACAGATAGACCAAGATTTAAGGTCCATTTCTCAGGACCAGGTGGCCTCAGAGAGGAGAAGACCACTGGAATCTCTCCCTTAAGGCATTGTTTCTCATCGGACACCATGGTGAGATGGATGCTGGTTTGGCCTTTAGGAATGTAGCCACAACTAATCAGAAACTATTCACCCTGTGGTTAGTCAACCAGTTATAGGATGTCTACACAGTCTTGTCAAGGCATTCCTCTCCCAACACTCTCCAAAGCAAGCTCCCGGAGTCTTCGAATGGAGAAGTAACATTATCCAAGCAAGCTAAGGATGTTTAATAAATTGAATAAATTTGGTATATGTATTGGAAGCCCTTGTTGGCCATTTGTCCAGATTCTTGATTTGGTGATGAAGATGTATTACCTTGAAAGTAGGAAGGTGTACAGAGAGCACCTTGAAAAGTGGGAGACAAAAGAGAACAAATAAAGAAATCATGAATGTAGGTGGGTGGGGGAGAGGACTCTATGAAAGGGTTTGTCTCCACCAAGTGCATGTGATTGGCTGGCACCATGTCTAAAGGGAATCAGAGAGGGCAAATGAGTGACTTCAGGGCAACCTAACAAGGCAACTCAATGGCAGCTCAAGGTATTTTCACAAGTGCAGAGTGGACAAAATTCAGGGATTTTTCTGGAGGAGGAAGAGCAAGATTGTGCTTTCTTCCCTGGCTCCTTGAAGCAGAGAGGGACAAATGGGGTTCAACCACTGACTCACCTTAGAACCGAGCAGAGCAAAATGATTATGGAGTTACTGTTACACCACAATTATTATTAAAAGGATCCTATTTAATAGTAGCTTTATCTTTATTTTCCCTATAGTTGAAATCACTCTTTCCAAGCATCTCCTCCCTTAGGCTGTGAAATGCTAGTGGTGTCAATCTATGTCTCTAAGCCGATTTTTTTTTTCTTTGAGGAAATAGATAACTCTCCACTTTGGAAATTCCACTCCCCAATGCAGATTGGTGAATCCTACAACCAGGTTCAATAGCTTACCCATGGTCACTCAGCTTATATGTGTCAAAGGCAGGAATTAAACTTATATGTTCCTTTTTATGAGGTCTGTACTCAATCCGCTCAATCAGGTGTCTTTCTAAGATATGAGATGACATAAGACAAGATGACGGAATATACAAGATATTATGGGATATATAATATAATCTTTGACATGACATATCCTATATCATGAGACAGATCATACAATATTATGATATGATCTGTGGTGTGACATGATAGGATATGATGTGATATAATGTGATATGATATGATTTAGAGGCCCTTATTTTAAATCTAATTCTGTTCCTTACTTTCTTTATCGATATGTATAATTATATATCATGATTTTATTTGACCTCAGTTTCTTCCTCTTTAAAACAGAAAGGATAGACTTATTTCAAGTGTTCTTTACCTGCTATCCAGGAGCTTTTATTGTGTTGATAGCAACATTTCAATTTAATTTACTTCCTTTGTAATCATGTCTCTTATGTATTTAGAAACATCATTCTGAGAAGGGGTCCATAGACTTACCAGAGTGCTGCCAAAGTGGTCGTCCAATACATATTCACAAAGATAAAGCACTTAAGGACTAGATAATGTAGAAGATTCTTTTCTCCTCTAAATGTTGAGATCATAAAGCAGCCCTGATAGAACACCCAATAGCAGCTAGGTTAATGTCATTTACTCGCCATAACTTTCCCTCCCCTTATTTTAATGGTTCGGAATGTTGTTTTTTTTTTTTTTTCAGGGATATTTTCCACATTTCTATGGAGAGACCTAGCCCCTTAATGATCCAAAGATGAAATTCTATTGCCCAAACCTAAGCACCTCAGGCCACCTGGGGCATGCGGCATCCTGTCTGTGTCCCACAGCTGGCATGAGAAAACAAGCACAACAATAAACACAAATAAGGCTTGGTCCAAAAATAGAAAAGCAAAACCCTGCTTTTATCTCTCTGTGAATCCTTAATACACTCTCCTGGATCTGATTCGAGCATGGTGACGAAGGCATGAGTGCCTCGGAATATGCCCATCCTGGTGTCTCTGCAGGTCTTTCGAATCCCCAACCCACAGTATAATGAAAGAGCTCACTCTTCCACATTTCTAGGCATTGCAAAGTGTTTAGATCTGGGATGATGGCATGGTATCACTTCATTAAATCAAACAAAGGTGGTCCAAAATGTGAACGATATCTCGAGGCTGAAGGTTTCAGAACACTCCCAACACATTTCTGAGTGCCCAACCTTTCCTTCCCAACTCATATATTATAAGAAAACTTAATCCATATGTTTCTTGTTTGGCTAGAGTCACAGCATCAAAATGTGGCGTTGTAATTGATATTTGATGTCCATAAAGCTTTCTGAGCTTTTTTATAAGCCTTTCATGCCTTTTCCTGAAGAATTAATTTGCCAAGAGTAAATGTACTCAAACACCAAAGCATTAAGCCTGGGTTCAAGACCCCAGATCTCAAATTCTACAGTGTTCTAAATTAGACAACATGTTTATCACCTCCCATAATGACGTATGTATTTTAGGATATGTGTATGTGCTTGGCACTGGGCAGAATGTCTATTCCCTCTAGATCTAAACAGAATGAAGAAAGCAAGGCAATGAAAAGATGCAAAGCAAAAATAGTTCATTCTGGGACTGCATTACTTTAAATATTAATAGTATATCTTTTGCAATTTCATGGGGGAAAAGAAACAACTAGGTGTGCGATGACAACCTGTACCTAGTCTTCCTCTGCTCTCCAACAATCTTTTTTCAGCCTCTGGCTGATATTTGGCATTTCTTCACATTCTGCCAGTGTTATTCAGAGCAAATATCTGGGCAGCCACGTCTGTCTCCTCATCACCATTCAGACTGACAATGTAAGGGGTAGGGGGGAAGAGCAAAAACAATAAAATATTCACTTCTTGGTTCATGAGCATCCATCCAGGCTATTGTCACTGTTGCTGTTTTAAAGACGTTCCCTTCTTCCCTTTAATTTTGTAGCTGTTGTTCTGTGGTGGTTGTAAGAGTGTAGTGGAGTCCTCACTCTCCTGCACGCCTGTCAGATGTGTATGTGACATGACTAAGAAGCCAAGAACCTTGGAAAGATGAATCAATTCATTTGGCTTAGTGTCACACACTCCTATAGGCAGTCCCCTGCCACTGAGGAGGCTGAGGCTGGCAGATGGATCGAATTTGGGACTTCCAAGATATTAGACTGAAGTAGATCGGGTCTCTGCACTAGCTGACACCCATATAAGGAATACTCTCCCCAACAGGAGGCAAGGGAATGCCAGACTGGCTAAGGAGGAACAAACCCATCCAGGTCAGAAATAGAGCAGGTCAAAGTTTCTGGGTCTAGTAAGTAATGGATAACTGCAGTGCTCCTAGCTTGGGTGAGATAGGGAGACTCAGGCTTCTCCCACTTCACCCTCCCCCCAAATTTAGTTTGGCATTTATTAAACACCCTCCTGGGTGTCAAATGCCATGCAAAAACAGAAGTACCCCTGCCCTTGAGGAGTTTACAGTTTATGGAAGGGAGGCAACACATACCCAGATAAGTAAATCAAATTAGGAACAAAGGAAATGAAAAGTATGGATGGAGGCAGGACAGTACTAAAACACAGATAATAACAAAAAAGTCAAGTAAGTGGTACTTGAGGGCTTATGCTTTGTCTCAAATGGCTTGAAGAATTCCAAGTCAATGGATACATGTTTTGCATGTACCGTATAATCTATATCAAGGAGGGTGGAAGAGAAGGAAGGAACACTGAATTGTAAAAAAAAAAGTGCATGGTATATTCTTTTTGTATTTAATTGTAAAAAATAAAATAACTAAAAGTAAAAGAAAGAATTCCACGTCAGAGTGGAGGACGAAAAGCATTCTGGAAATGCAGGGTGGCTTTAAATGGAGGCAGAAAATGGACTGTTATCTCCAGGAATTGCAAGTCGGTCAGTTTAAGCAGAACATAGAGTATGAGCAGGGGAGTAATGTGTGATCAGCCTCCATGTGTGATCAGAGCTAAAATGGAGCAAAACCATCAGATCGTGAAGGGTTTTACTTCCCAAGCAGAATTTTGCATTTTTATTCCAGGATCCTTGAGTGATGTGGTCCTACCTCTGTGTTTTCAAAACAGCAATTTGGAAGCTGTGTGGAGGATTTACTGGTGAGATACAAGACAGAAGGCAGAGAGACCAAACAGGGAAATTGTTGCAAATGCCTGGGTTAACAGTCATTAGGATCCATGTTCATAAGGACAGATAGGAGAGCTATGAAGGAGGAGGAATGGACAGAGCAGCTGCTTGTATATGAGGGAAAGAGGTTTAAGGGAATATTGAGGATGACTGCTAGGCAGTACATGGGAATGGCAAGGAATAGGGTAGTACCCCCAGCAGAAATAGGGAAGCATGAAGAGGGGTTGGGTGAGGGGAGAGTAAGGAAATCCTGAGAAAAATTTTAAAAATAATGAATTCCAATCTGGACATGTTTGATTTCCTGTTCCTGGTAGATAGGGATTTCTATAACTCTGAAAGCATATGAATAAAAATAGTCTACATAATAAAAGCAATCTCCCTTGAATTTTGTAGGGTTTTAGAATAAGCTCAAATGAAACCAGTGGAACCACCTTAAATAAGGTCTGTAAAAGGAGGAGGGGTTGGACTAATAATAGCTGACTCCTATATTGCTTTACATTTTGCACAGAGGCATATTGCATTGACAATCTGATTGGGACTTCATAATTTTTTTTCTCTTAGGTGAGTAGTACAAGCATTCATCTCTCCCTTTTACAGCTGAGTATACTAGAGGTCAGAGGAGTTGGGTCCTGGCCACAGTGGGGCATAACTAATAGATGTCAGGGGCAGCATTTGAACCAAGATCTTCCTCACCCTAATTTCAGCATTCCACCCACTAGACTATACTCCTCCAGGGTCCCTTCCAGTACTTAAAATGGTGATGTGATAGACTGCCCTTTGCATGCAAAAAGCCCTGACCTAGCCACATTTAAGACTACACAGAACATGTCAGGTGGATGTTTGGGATTCTTGAGGTTCCATTTTGTTTTTTTTCCCAAAAGAAGGACATTTCCACCTTTTTCCTCCCGACATTTAATAAGTGCAATAGTATCTGTAATAGTTAAGACTAGAGACTGTAGCCATAGGAAAAAAACAACAACACCAATTCAATTCAACGTAGGTTTATTAAGTGCTTCGTGTATGCAGAACATTCTGTAAGGTTTTGAGAGGAATATAGTTAAATAAGATACGTATCCTGCTTACCTGGAATTTCTAGCTTAGCCAAAAATAAGCCATCCACAGATAACTAAACATATGTCAACATGCCCAAGATTTGTGATTTGAGTAGTGTGAGTACCGATCATGACCCATCTATTGAAGGCAGATGGGCCTGAACATTGGACCTGTAGCCAAAAAGATCTGTGATCAAATCCAGCATCAGACACTTAACCAGCTGTGTAATTCTGGGCAAATGATTTAAACTCTCTACAATTGGTTTCCTCAATGGTAAAATGGGGATAATAATAGCATCTACCTTGCAGAACTGTTGTGATATTGTGTTTAGAGTGCTTAGCATGGTGCCTGGCACATAGTAGGTGGAAATCTCTCCCTCCTTCCCTGTGTCCTTTGCAATTATCTGGCTTCTTTTAAGATCAGGCTCAAATGCATACTTCTGCAGGAGGTCTTTGTTGGTCCCCTGAAATTACCATGCATCAGCTTTATATGTAGCTTGTATTTACTTTTATATGTATTTTCCATCTCTCCTCTTAGAATGTAAGACTTGAGTAGGTTGTGTTTTTATTTTTCTTTGATCCTCAGCACTCCTGCTTGCGATGGAGTCAGGATTTAATAAATATTTGTTGACTGGTTAATTAATCTATGACTAGCATAGTAAAATTGTAGGTCTGATGTCTTAGATATTAGATGTCATTGAGTCAAATGGTCCCATTTTGCAGATGAAGAAACTAAGACCCAAGAAGGCTAAATTTCTTGCTTAAGGTCACAAAGATAGTAAGCAACAGAGAGGGCATTTGTAACTGAGCCTCCATGACTCTGCCAGGCAATTGATTACCTATTTGTGTCTCTCATTATCTGTGTTTCTATGTCTTTCTCCCCTCTCTCTCTCTGCTCTCCCTCTCTAAAGATTTGAATTGAGATTTAAATCTATGTCTTTGGACTCATGAGCCAGTCAGCTTTCTCCAGTAACATGCCACCAGGCAGGAACTGTCAGATCTCTTATTTGAGATGTTCTAAAGAGGATGCCTGTTTAGGAATGGATTGAAATAGGTGATCTTTGGTAGTTTCTCCAGAAACAAGAGCTGATGGGCTGGACACATCTTTTGATAGGATGACATACTTACAAAGTGAAGCCCTGATTTCTATGAGAGATGTTTTCTTGTTTCTTTTAAATTCTTTTTAGCTTTTTTAAAGCCTGATTTTCCAACTTAAAAATCAATATCCTGAGGGGCAGATAGGTGATAGAGTGGATTGAGAGCCAGGCTCAGAGATGGGCGGTCCTGGGTTCAAATCTAGACTCAGATACTTCCTAGCTATGTGACCCTGGGCAAGTCACTTGATCCCCATTGCCTACTCTTTATCTCTTCTGCCTTGGAACCAATACATAGTATTGATCCTAAGACAAAGTAAGGGTTTAAAAAATCAATATCCTGTATTGGTTCTAAGGCAGTATAACAATAAGGACTAAGCATGGGGGTCAAGTGACTTGACCAGAGTCAGATAGCTCAGAAGTGTCTGAGGTCAAATTTGAACCCAGGACTTCCCATCTCTAATGCTAGCATTGAATTCTATTAAATTCTTAGCTATAAGAAGTCTTTATCTATGGTTCAATACCAAGTCACTCGTTAACTCACAAAACAAGTTATGAGAAATAGAAATGAAATTCCAAAAAATGACTCTTCATGTAGGCTTAAAAGCCTGAGTTGAATCCTGTTCTTGCTTTTTAACCAGGTGTATAATCATTAATTTGTCTGTTTGACCTCGTTGTGACTCAGTTTACTAATTTGTAAAATGAAGCATTAGAATAAAGTACTCTCAAAGTCTCCTTCCTACTTGAGCATTCTCTTAACTGACAAGCTCCTTTTTTTATTCCTATCCTTAAGGCAATGGCTTTTAGTACTGGCTTCCTGGTCAGAGATGAAACAATATGAAGAAAAGAACTAGGGAGTCATGGGACTTTTTGACACAGCTAAAGGCAGCTAGGTGGCTCAAGAAAGATATGAATTCAAATCCTGTCTTGCACACTTAATTAGTTTTTGGCCCTGGTTATGTCATTTAATCTCTCTAAACTGCAGTTTCTTTATCTATAAACTGAGAATAATTATAGAACACAGGTTTTTATGGAGATCAACTTCATTAAGACATATAAATGCTACCTATTACATTTTCATGATGTGAATTGTCTCCAGAAATACATAGAAATGGTATTGGAGTGCCTTCTGCAAAGCAAGCCTACATCTCTTAGAAATTTGCCTCCTTTTTACTACTTTGCACTTTTTCTGTTACTTTTTCTTAAGACTATAGAACAGTGTAGACAGAATAATAGACAAAGTTAGAAAGACCTGGGTTCAATTCCCATCATTGACACTAATGTTGTAATCTTTGTCAAGCTACTTAAAGTTTCTCAGTCTCAGTTTCCTCATGAATAAAGTAGGGTTAATTTTCTTGAAGTTTTTATTATGCTCAAATGAAATAAGCTATGTAAAGCATTTTTAAAAGGATTCTATAAATTCCAGTTATTATTTCACTTGCTTTTAGTGTCAGTCTTACAAAAAGGCAAAGTAGATTCTCAGTGGTTATGATTCAAGCGATGGCCCTTCCCCAAAATTTCTATCCCTCTAAAATGGTATTAATTTCTAAAATTCCATCATTAGAGATTCTTGAATTAAGAAGGAGGT
The DNA here is from genome assembly GCF_027887165.1 of Monodelphis domestica. NCBI lineage: Eukaryota > Metazoa > Chordata > Mammalia > Didelphimorphia > Didelphidae > Monodelphis > Monodelphis domestica. The sequence continues at coordinate 50,432,493 of NC_077228.1, read as the reverse complement.
ATTATCCTCTATTAAAACCCAAACACTGCTGAGAAGGCTAACACATCACATTTCATTCATTGCCATCTTAAGGTAAGTTAGGAATCCTTTACTAGGCTAATTGATGGTAGATTTTGAAAGGGAGGTAGCCAAGGTAGAAGGAAAGAAGAGAATGGATAGAAAGCATAAAGAACTGCCCAAGGAGAACTAGCCTAAGTGGGGAAGGTCCCTATAAGGGTACTAGGACTTGGAGCTATGATGTGTGTAATTAGAAATCTTGAACCTTTCAAGATTTCATCTCCCAGAATCCTTTTCCCTTTGTCCAAGCTGCATCCTCAAGTTTGGTAAATAAGTCGTGTGTAACTCCGTCCTTTCTCCCTCTTCTGATGGTGCTCCTCTATGTTCTCACAACCTTGTTTGGGGTCCCAGAAAGTTTTTTTTTTCCTTTACTGAGGCTATTATTTTCCTTATGCTTCAAGTACTTATTAATAAATGTTATAAAATATAATACTTGGTGTATTTGTATATTAATTTTAATATTACAGATGGAAAACCCAAAACAAAATTTTGCTTCAAAATTGTCTTGGTTGATATTCCTAAGTGGGATGGAAATCCAAAGAATATGTCAGTGCTCAGTTCAAAATCCAATTAATCCACCTCCCCTCCATATCTTCGTGACTTGCCTACTTTTGTCAGTGGCACCACATTTTACTAGCCAACGAAGTTTGAATCATTTTCAAACACTTCCCTCTCCCTTTACACCCACATAATCCAAAATCCTTTAGATTATACCTCTGAAATCTCTCTTACACCTCCTCCCTACTTTCGTCCTTACTATCATCACCCTATTTCATTCCCTAATTACCTCCCACATGTACTATTACCATTGTTTCCTAACTAGTCTTCCCACCTTCAGTCTCTTCCAACTTCCATTCACCGACAAATTAATCTTCTTAAAGTACACTTCCACTCACATCATTCAGAGCCCTCAATGGCTCCCCACTGTCTACAATATTAAGTTCAAACTTCCTATCCTGAGATTCAAAGCCATCCACAATATGGCCCAAATCAGCTCTGGGTACCACATTTTAGGATAAATGTTGATAAGCTGTCAAGTAAAAGAGAGGAGGGCAACAAGGATAGAAAAGGTCTTAGGATCATGACTTGGGAGGATCAATCAAATAAACTGGGGGTGTTTTGCCTGGAGAAAAGAACTATGAGACTAGGCTAGCTGTCTTTAAATATCCTAAGGGCTGTCATGTGGAAGAAGCATTATTACTACTTGCCCCAGAGGGCAGAACTAGGAAAATGGATTGGAATGTACAAAGAGGCAAATTGAGGCTTGATGTCATGGGGGGAAATATCTTGATAATTAGAAGTATAACAAGGAAGAATGGGCTACCTCCTGAGAGAGAAGCTTCCTAAACAATTAAAATATTTAAATAAAGGCTGAACAATACTCAGTCTGTTAGAGAGGAGATTCTAGAGGCAGAGGATGTGGGTTCAAATCCTACTTCTAACCTTCTCCCTTATTTCCATCCCTTATTAGAATGTAGGCTCCTTCGGCACAGAGAGTGTCTTTCTTTTTGTTTTTATTTATATCCCTGACAGTAAATAGAAAACTTAGCACATAAGAAGTAATTAATAAGCGAATGTTGCTTATTGCCTATCTTAATAATTCTGTATTCTTAGATGAGTCATTTATCTCCCTTTTCTCAGTTTATTCATCTAGAAAATAATAGAGCTGAGACAGATAGGTGGTGTAGTGGATAGAGATCTGGGTCTAAAGTCAGGAAGACTCTTTTTCCTGCATCCACATCTTTTCCCAGACACTTACTAGCCATATGACCCTGGACAAGTCACAGAACTCTGTTTGCCTCAGTTTCCTCATCTATATAATGAGCCAGAGAAGGAAATGGAAAACCATTCCAGTATTTTTACCAAGAAAACCCCAAATGGGATCACAAAGAGTCAAACATGACTGAACAAGTACCTTGAAGAGCTGAGATATAAAAGAGGAAATGCACTTGTTTAAGAAAATAAAAATAAAAAAAATAATGATAGCAGGGCTAGACTAGATGGTTCCTGAGACTCCTTTGCAGGTCTAGAGCTATCATTCTTTGCCACAGGTCTGATTCCTGACTTGACACAAGCCATGTTACCTTGCAAAAGTCAACTAAACTCTATCCCAACCCCAAACCTCAGTTTCTCAGTAGAACAGGGGCAATTATCCCTCTCATACTTGTTCCATATGGTTATTATGAGGTGCAAAGGAGATAATCTAGAGAAAGCACAACATAAAAGTCAGCTATTATTAGTAATTACTTGACACTTGCCAAAGAAGCAATCTTGCCATCTTGCATGTTAGCTCATCCCACTCCTAGTTTGCCCTGCTGGCTCTCCTATCTCTTCCTGTTAAAATCCTAGAGATTATTTAAAGCATAGATTAAATGCTGTCTTTATCCATGAACCCCCTCCCTTCTCCTCTGATCTCTTTCTCCCCTGAATTCATATAAGACTGTGTTCATTCCTTCTTCTTTTATGTGTTTTGTATAGGAATTAATTCTCTCTTTTACACTAACAAGTTATAACATCATCCATTTAGAGGTGGTAAGAAACTCTGCAGATTACTAGATTAACTAATGAGGAAACTGAGTCCCCCAGAAATGGTCAAATATGTAAGCAATAAATAAGTATCCTTTTTGCCAGAAAATTGATAAGACACTAAAAATATGAATAAAAGCAAAACAGTCCCTGCCATCAAGGAGATCACCTTCTACTGAAGGAGACAGCATGCCAACAACTATTCCTAGGGGGTAAGATGCAGATAGTCTCCAAGTTAAAAGCAGTGCCCTTGTTGGGGGACAGTGCCAGGGAACTGGGGGGAATGCAGAGAGGTTTCTTGCAGAAGGTAGACTTTGAGATGAATCTTGAAAATTAAAGGAAACTCAGCCAACAAAGGTAGTAAGTAAGGCTGTATTATAATCCAGATAGTAGGGAATGTTAATTATTATTATTGTTCTTATTAATTATTATTATCCACTGGGTCACCTACCTTATGATTTCCTACTTATTTATTTTCTCCAATGGAAATAATTGGTTGATGTGCATTAGTTAGTCAGACAATTATTATCAATTATTCTCAATATTTGTTCATTTCATTGAATTGAATGGAATCAAATAGAAGCAAATTGAATCTAATCTAGGGCAGAGCTAAAGCTTACCAGACTGCAAATGTTCAAAAAGCATTTTAAAGATATGAATAAGTTTCAGACCTTAATCTGGATACCCATCCAATTGCACCAAATTTAAGCAAAAAGCTCTGGATATGATCATTATCTTACTAAATTCTATGTTTAAGTCCTGCCTAGTGTGAAGCCCCATATGGATATGGCCAGAATCCATACTGAAAAAGGTTAGGGAGTAGGAGTCAAGAATCCTTCAATATTGATATGTTCCCAGAGTACCTCCCCTGCAAGAGTCCTCTGTTTTGGTACTCGGGAATGTGGCAAGAGGAATCCCCCTCTTTTTGTTGTGCAACAAAACTTTGGTCTGAGCAGGGTAGAGGATTTCTTTTTTTTTTCTTTAATTCTTTTTTCTCTTCGGATCTTTTCCCTATAGTATATAAGGAACAATAAATGGCCCTCAGATTTAGGGTTCAGCTTAAAATAGATAGATGTATAACTAGAGGTAGAATGTTGGACCTGGAGTCAGAAAGATCTGAGTTCAAATACTACCTCAGACACTTACTAGCTATGTAAGCCTAGGCATATCATTTAACCATTTGCCTTAATCCACTGGAAAATAAACTGGCAAACCACTCCAGTATGTTTGCCACCCCAAAAAAGTTCATGGATGGTATTGGTATGATCAGAGTTCATGGGGATCAGAAAGAGTCAGACACAACTGAACAACAACATCAAATAATGAATATAGTGCTTGACTTGTAATCATGAAGACCTGGGTTCAAATCCTCTCTCTGATTCTTGCTCACTATGTATGGCCTTGGCCCTATTTCCCTCTCCTATAAAGTCATATTAGTTAAATTCAACAAACACTTATTAAGAGAGAATAATGTATAATCAATCTATAATGTACAATCAATCAATCTGTATAACTTGGACAAAGATCATAAAGAACATTACATGAGCAAAGAGTTTATATTTTATCCTGGAGGAGTTAGGAAGTCACTGAAGCTTCTTGAGCACAAAATATCACTGATAACTGTGATCTTAAAGGATATCAACTTTGAGGCTGAATGGTGAATGGAATGTAGGGGGAAGAAGCTAGATAAAAAGAAACCAAGAGACACTTACAAACATCTAAGCAAGAATATTTGAAAGTCCATACTGGTGTGGTGGCAGTATGAATGGAGAGACACCTGTATTGCCTCCAGGACCCAGGGCAGGAAGTAAAGGTGAAATCAGGTGTTTTAGGGGGCATTCGTGGGGGGACCTGAGAAACAATGCTATACCTGGGAACAAAGACCCTGGACAAAGACCAAGCCTCCTGGCCATTAACACAGAACACCACCGAGACTGCTTATTTCTAAAATAGGATCCTCTGTTCTTGGTGGCCAAGGGCTTCTTGGCTTCCCTTTTCACTTTGTCATTTCCATACATTCAATTCAATTGAACCCTTTTATCAAGTGACTTCCACTTACAAGGTGCCATGATAGATACTGCGGACTTGGGGTCAAAAAGAAAATAGTTATTGCCCTCAAAGAACTTCTATTATATTGGAGTGATGACAATATACACATAGATGAGTATGTGAACTGAGCATGTGCAAAGAATATAAAAAAGGGAATGCAAAGTGATTTTAAGAGGGAGAAAAAACTAATAAAACAAGGGGGAATGAGTGGTTCAGGGAAATATGGAAAGAAGTCTTATAGGAAGTGAAATCTGAGGTATATTCTGGGAGTCCTCCCCCAATCCCAACTGGAACTGATGGTTTGGCTCTCTAGAGGGAGAGTGTTATAGCTTTCATTAGGGCTCTAGGAGGAATTGTGGGATGTTTTTCTAATAGAGAAGGGAAAATAATAAGCATTTGTAAAGTACCTACTATATATATATATATATATATGAAAGCACTGTGCTAAACACTCTTTACAAATATTATCTTATTTAATCTTCAAAACAACACCACAGGGTACATACTATTATTATTCCCATTTCCATTGAGGAAACTTAGATAAACAGAAAGTATATGATTTGCCCCAAATCACATAGTTTAAAAGTATCTTGAACTACATTTAGTCCCCAAATTCTTGGGACAGCTTGTTGACACAGTGGATAGAGTGTTAGCCAGGAGGCAGGAAGACCTGAGTTCAAATGTTTCCCCAGACAGCTACTGGCTGTGTGAACCGAGGCAAGTCACTCAACCTCTGTTTGCTTCAGTTCCCTTCTCTGTAAAATGCTGATAATAATAATACCTACATACTTCCCAGGGTTGCTATGAAGATCAAATAAGATACTAATTTCATGTCTGGCAATTAATAAGAACAAATTAAATGCTAGCTATTACGACTGTTATTACTATTAATTAACCACTGAGCCACCTAGCTCATGATCTCCTATTTATGAATTTCTTCCTATAACTATTGGTTGCTATTCATTAGTTAATCAGACTCAATTAGCTTTTAGGAATATGTATTTAATAAGGTATTTTAGTAATAACAGTTGTTACTAAATGTATCCCTAAAAGTTTGTGATATCCTCTTCGACTAGAATGTATAAAGCTAAGGAAAAAGGGAGGCGAAACTTGGAGACCATAAACAGAAAGTGGTTAACCCATAGTTCCAAATTCTCAAGATGCTTCCTTTACATATGGGAGGTAGGGAGTAGCTTTTCTGCTGAACTCTTTATAGAACCTTGAATCTGACTTTCCCCATTACGTCAAGTTTATTCTTGACTCCTATTTCAGGCACTGCCGTCAGCTGCTGCTGTCCCAGAGATGCTGCTAGAATGCCAATGAAAAGTCAACATTCTTTAGTCCTATAAATTTAACAAGACCCTGTTATTATCAAGAGGTGGGGAGGAGGGACACCCCTAAAATTATTCCTTCTTAGAAGTGGAAAACTCTTTGGGAAATCAGTGACCGCCGAAATTGTCTCATACTTTATGGATGAAACGAGAACTGGAAAACTCTTTGGGAAATCAGTGACCTCTGAATTTGTTTGGTACTTTATGTAATAACCGAGAACTGGAAAACTCTTTGGAAAATCATTGACCTCTGAATTTGTCTGGAACTTTAGGGATGAACCGAGAACTAGAGAACTCTTTGGGAAATCAGTGACTTCCGAATTTGTCTGATGCTTTATGGATGAACCATCGGGTGTGTCAACTTTTCTGAACCAATCTGAGAACACACTTCCTGGGCAACATCACCCTGAGTCATCCAATGTTTTCCAAGATCATCTAAATTGATCAGGGATGTTCTTCACACTTAGTCTGAAACCTATGATTCAGTGATTGCCTAAGGAATCAGGGTTGAGTATCTTTCTTTAAGTAAGGTGGGGTGATTTGATGGATTTATACTTAGAGGGAAGCTTTGGGCTTTATGAATTGAGGTGAGGAATAACAGTGTTCCAGAAATGAGAGGTAGGGAGAGATTGGAAGCAGAGGGACCAATTAGGAATTTATTATAATGGTAAGAATGAGAGACAATGAGGGTTTTAAAGTGGGTAGAAACTTTGGGGTTGAGAAAAGGGATAGATGAGGGAGATGTTGTATAGGTAGAATTGACAAAATAATGACATCTGATTGGATGTAGGAGGTAAGGACAAGAAGAGAGTAAAGGATGATAACAAGCTTCACAACTTGATTCTCTCAACAGAAATGAGGAAATGCATTTTCGTTAACCCAGAAAGGTGTCAAAAATTTTTGACACAAAAATAAAATGAACAAAATGAAGTCAGAAAAATGTTTTTAATTTTTTTCAGCGTTAGAAGTAGGATTTACATTCCTGGAAAAATGATATATCACATTTCATTTTGTGTTTCATAATTTGGGGGTTATATCTTTCTGGGTCACAGATTTCCCAAAGAGTTTTCCTTCTTTCTACACATTAAGCAGATGATTTAGGAAAGTGTCAGGCCAATGAGATGTTAGAAAAGTGAAATGCAGAAATGGCATTCTCCTTTTTCTTTCTGCTTTTGAGGGAAGCGGGTGATGAGTCCAATTTAATATGCCTTTGGTCTTGGATATTATCCAAGCGGGGGGAGTTGAGAAGATACCGCTATACTATCCCATAGAGATGGTAGGACTTTACTCCCATATTTTGCAAGGTAGGTCCTGTATGTGCATGTAGTAGGTAGGAAGCAACTGAGAATAAGGGAGAAAAGAAGAGAGAATTAACTGTTATCAATTAAGAAGCATGGAAGTGTTTGGGTAGGGTTGAACTTTAGCAGAAAGACATGACAAATAAGGTTGTCATTTCCCAAAACATTTTTTTTTATTTCTATTCAGTATCTTGATAAATTGCTTAAGTGTGACCAGGAGTTGCAAGCAGCCTTCATCAATAAATAATAATAACAACAAAAATAGCTAGCATTTATAGTGCGTTAGGATTTGCAAAGTTCTTTACTTAAAATTTTTCATTTGATGACAACTCCGAATTAGGTACTATTATTATCTCCCTTTTATAAGTGAAAACACTGGAGAGAATCAAAGATTCAATGAAACACAGAAAGGTTTTCATGAACTGATAAAGAATAAAATAAACACAACCAGAGGTATACTAGGACCACAGGGATGGAATAGGAAAAAAATAACCTGAGTAAAAGGAAGCCCAACTGAGTAATTGAAAAAATGAGCAAGAGTCCTAAAGAACACCAACTTAATACTAACCACAATAACTAGAATTTTAAGGTTTGCAAAGCACTTCACGTATGTCAATGGTCAATGCATCTGACCTTCACGACAACCTTATGAGGTATGTGCTATTATTAACCCTTTTTACAGATGAGGAAACTGAGAGACACTAAATGATTCACCCAGAGGCACACAGAGAGCAAGTCATCTAAGTCTAGATCTGAAGTCTGGTTCAGCTGATTCAATGTGCACTAGCCACTATGCCACCTGAGTGCCTAATAAAACAGATTAGCTAATAGATCGCCTTGGGTAAAGACACTATCCATTGTTAAGTGAGGCGTGTTGTTACAGATATTTTGGTTTTCTCAACTGTTTTTCTTTGTTACAAGGGAAGGTTTCTGGAAATGGGACCAATATACAGGGTGGCCAGAAGGAATACTCTGAAATGACTATGACATAAAAATTACTTTTAAAAAATAAGAGATTCTAAGGGTTGTACTTTAATTGAATGGATTTATAGCTTCAGAAATTATAAAATGGCTATTACTTAATCTTTACTTTTGTTGGCTTTTGTATTTGTCTGCTTATTCCTTTTGTGTATGACAAAGGGTGCCTGAAATCATCTATTTATCATGTGTAGAACGAGAACTAAGGGCTTAAGAATGGTTTAAACTAGTGAACTAACATGCAATTATGATGTGAGAAACACAATTTATATTTTGCTTCTTAAATCACTAGAATGATTATAAATCTTTGCCCTTAATTTTTTTTCTCATTCTTGCATGCCCCATAAATTGAGTTCACTAGTCATAATTCTTAATCAGCTGAAGCCCACAGGATATCTCCAACAACGTATTTCTATTCCAACGTGTAGTAGGAATGCCACTAGTTAATATATTCCAGGGAAGAAGTACTACTTTTAAAATTCCTAGAGATATTATTTAAGCAAAGTGGCCTCCGAGGGTTAAGCGTTAGACTCAAGAAGGCTCGAGTTCAAATTACACTTCTGAAATTTACTTAATGGACAATCTTTAATCTCTATATGTCTTAGGCAAGTCCTCAAAAAAGTCTCCTAAATCATATATGGATGGAATTGGTAGAAAGCGTTCCCCTTGCTGAAATCACAGATCATTCGGGTTATTTAAGTGCTGCCTATAATTGTATTCACACTCAGTTTGGGACTGACTATTGTTGGTTATTCGCACATCCCCAAAGAATCACTAAATCCTTATTCATTTGATTCTTTCTGCTTCTATAACTAGAGGGTCTAAAATTCCATTATTCATTTGCTGTGATTTTTTAGAAAGTGCTAAATGAATTCAACAAACCAACACGTCTTTTTTGAATTATTTCTCTGTATAAGACATGGCAGGAAGATGGATCTGGCTCTGATCTTGCCATTTTGTACAGAAGGCAATAATCCATTCGAACTCAGACACTAATATTCCAAGTTCACCGTTCTTCCCCCTGTGCCAGAGTGAGTGCCTCCAATAGGAAGGAAACAGTGCCCAAAGCAGAGACTAAATGAATGTTACCGAATGAATGGACAAGGAAATTCTCCTGGATCTCTTGGTTTTGTCTTCCTAAAATATGGTGTGATCTCTCTCTAAAATAGTATCTGATAAAAGACGTAAGATAAAGAAAGTCATCCTAATGTGAGGGGTATTTGACGATGAAGGACAATGTTGTCATCTTTTCCCCTATCCAGTGATCGCCCCATTCAAGAGTGGGGTGTTTTTGAAAGAGAGAAGAAGATGAAGAGATAAGAAAACAAGTTGGAAGCACCTGAACATTTTCCTTTTTCTTTTTTTTTGTCTATCATTTTAAAAATAAATTACAGAAATTCAAGGGAGACAAAATCAAATAGATTTGCAAGCTTATTCTGTCCACTTATATCCTAGGCTGTATCTCATTTAATACTTGCACTTCCTATTAATTATTGAAGCCTACTTAACAATACAGAGGCATGCAGCATAACTTTTGACCCTTGAGAATTAATAGATAGTAACAATCCTCTAGAAATTATACATGCTTAAGATAATGAAATCACTGGTCAGCTTTTTGGAGATAACATTGCACATACCATATATTCTGTGCCCCTTTCCTCTGAAATCTTTGGAACTTGTCTCTGGTAGAGGTATCTCTTTGGGAGGGCTTGAGTGGCAATGTTCTGGCAATATTGCACATTAAAGGGGGAATCAAAGAGTTAATAAAAATTGAATCAAAATATATGCTTTGAAATACTTCATTTCAGAAACAAGTGAAAATGTCTCCTACTTTCTATTGCAAAAACTTCTTCCATCCAATTCAATTCAGAAAATATTTTACTTACCTCCTATGTACAAGTCATTGCTTGAATAGTGGAGATGGGATCATATTCACATATCATCTAATCCGGTGCTCTCATTTCACAAATAAAGCCAAGAAATTTGAAGTGACCTACCCAAAGTCACACATTTAGTAAGTGTCAGAGTCAAGATTCAAACTCAGGTCATCTCACTCCAAATCAAACATTCTTTTTACTGTGCCATGGATAAGAAGATTTTTAAAAATCATTTCCCCTGCTTTTGAAGAGCTTATAGTCTAATACCTAATATCTAAGCTGGTTTGAAGCACAATTTCCTTGTAAATTACACATCTAACTACTATATTATAAATTTATTTTTGATTTTAGGTTATTTTAAAACTATATATGAGGGGCAGCTGGGTGGCTCAGTGGATTGAGAGCCATAACAAGAGATGAGAGGTCCTGGGTTCAAATATGACCTCTAACACTTCCTAGCTGTTTGACTCTGGGCAAGTCACTTACCCCCAATTGCATAGCCAGTATTGCTCTTCTACCTTGGAGCCAATATATACAGTATTGATTCTAAGATGGAAGGTAAGAGTATAAAAAAAGGAAAAATACATATGAATATGGACAGTTAGGTGGCTCAAGGTATAGACTCATCTTCCTGAGTTCAAATCTAGTCTCAGACACTTACTAGCTATATGATTCTATGAATAAATCACTCAGCCTCAGTTTCCTCCTCCACAAAATGAACTAGAATAGAAATAGCAAACCACTCCAGTATTTCTGCCAAGAAAATTCCAAATGGAGTCATGAAGAGTCAGACACAACTGAAACAATGAACAAGTTTGAGGAGGGAGAATTTTCCAGGCATGAGAAACAGCTAGTGCAAAGCAAGTAGTTGAGAGAGAGGAATGCTGGGTTCAAAGAACAATAAGAAGGTCAGTGTCTCTGAACCATAGAGTACTGTCATAAAGTCATCAATTTTTATGAAGATGAAAGAAGAGAAATCAGAAGTGCCATTAAGCTACCTTCAAAGGAAATCTGTTGAATGTGGAATAAAGAGAATATTCTACATTGTGTTCCTTAGATTCCACTTCTATAAGCCCAAATCCGGACTTCTTATTTACTGACATTCTTTCCTGAAGTTCATGTATTTAAAGGAAGAGATTTTTGTCTTTTTTTCTTTCCAGAAATGTGTATATTTCCCAGTTGATTGGAAAACACCACCTGCTTTGTGTGAATATCCCTGCTTTCCCTACCTGTGTTTTATTGCCCAAAGGGAAGTCTGGCTCAAAATCACAAACTCCAGATATTTTGGCAACAAATGGAAAATCAGATGGTTTTGTTTGTTTGCTTGCTTACTTTTTTACATCCCAGCATGAGCTTGGCCCGAGGGCAATATGAGGACACAGTACACTTCTTATGCCGCTGTTCCACACTGATTAATCTTGCTAGCAAAGTAACCTTATTAGCCATTGCAAAGGCATCTGGAGATGAAACCCTTTTTTAGGTATTGACTCCTTTTTTTTTTTCCTTTCCTATCAGACTTGTTATGTCCATGCCAAAATATGGCACCGCTGCTATTTAAATTAAAACCAGTTCTAAGAGTCATGGAAAGAGAAAAAATATATACATACATTTCATATCTTTGTCCATATCTGTATCTACAAAGAGGCAAGAGCTTTGGTATGCTGGTAAATGTTTAACAACCCACTCCCCAGAAATAAGGAGGTATGCATGACAAACTTTAGAGATTATATGCATTATTAACATTTTCTCCATTATTTTCTTATGTCTAGACAGTCAAGGAAATAATAAATTAAATCCTGATTTATAACATTTTCTCCTTTCCAAGGTGTAAATGCTCACTCTGAAAATGTAAAAATTGGCTCACAAGCTGGTATGAGGTAGCTCCAGCATACTTCCCGGGGCAAGAGGAGAGCCGCGCTAAAATCCTAAGCGTAATGAAAGTATAAATATTATACATACGCTCACATACCCACATATATTTATATATTTATTTTTAAGATTGGGATTCAAGATTGGATTGGTTAAAACAAAGGACAAATACCTATTTATTCATTCGTATTTACAAATGTTTATTGAATATCCAAAACAGCAAGGTCCAAGTGTGATGCAAAAGAAAGTTGTTTCTCTAAGCATTTGCAGTCTAGTTGAGAAACAAGACCCACTTAAAACCTTGGATAGTTTGAGATCTCATAAATTTGTGTATTCTCTCTCCTACTGAACTCATCAGGGTTCATTCCTGTTTCTTGTTCTATTTGATTCTATCTCAAGTATTTTACTACATACCAAACTGCCATATATGCCGCTGCCAGAATCATTTTCCTTGAGTCCAGATCTGACTGTGTGACTCCTCTACTCAAGAACCTCCCATGATTCCCTATTGCCCCTAGAATAACATATGATCCCTTCTTTTGAACAGTTAAAGCCTAGCCTCAATCTCTCTTTCAAACCTCACAGGACATTTTCTCCTTCCCATGCTCTATGCACCAAACAAATGGGTTTCTTTCTGATCCTTCTGCACTCCATCTCCCATTTCTTTGCCATTGCACTGTATTTCTCCAGTTACTGGAAGATCCTTCCTTCTTAACTCCATCTCAAAGAGACCCATCCTTCCTTAAACATAAGTTCAAGCACCATGTCCATCTAGACCCCCTTTCTCTCATTCTTTCTCTCATTCTTTCTTCTTTCTTTCTTTCTTTTCTTTCTTTCTTTCTTTCTTCCTTTCTTCCTTCCTTCTTCCTTTCTTCTTCCTTCTTCCTTTCTTCCTTCCTTCCTTCCTTTCTTCTTTCTTTCTTTCTTTCTTTCTTCTTTCTTTCTTTCTTTCTTTCTTTCTTTCTTTCTTTCTTTCTTTCTTTCTTTCTTTCTTTCTTTCTTTCTTTCTTTCTTTCTTTCTTTCTTTCTTTCTTTCTTCTTCTTCCTTCCTTCCTTCCTCCTTCCTTCTTCCTTCCTTCCTTCCTTCTTCTTTCTTTCTTTCTTTCTTTCTTTCTTTCTTTCTTTCTTTCTTTCTTTCTTTCTTTCTTTTCTTCTTCTTCTTTCTTTCTTTCTTTCTTCCTTCCTTCCTTCCTTCCTTCCTTCCTTCCTTCCTTTCTTTCTTTCTTCCTTTCTCTCTTTCTCTCTTTCTTTCTTCCTTTCTCTCTTTCTTTTTCTTTCTTTCTTTTTTCTTCTTTCTTTCTCTCTTTCTTTCTTTTTTCTTTCTTTCTTCCTTTCTCTCTCTTTCATTTTTCTTTCTTTATTCTTTCTTTCTTTTTTCTTTCTTTCTCTCTTTCTTTTTCTTTCTTTCTTTCCTTCCTTCCTTCCTTTCTTCCTTCCTTCCTTCCTTCTTTCCTTCCTTCCTTTCTTTCTTCCTTCCTTCCTTCCTTCCTTCCTTCCTTCCTTCTTTCCTTCCTTCCTTTCTTCCTTCCTTCCTTCCTTCCTTTCTTTCTTTCTTCCTTCCTTCCTTTCTTTCTTTCTTCCTTCCTTCCTTTCTTCCTTTCTTCCTTTCTTCCGTTCTTCCTTCCTTCCTTCCTTTCTTTCTTTCTTCCTTCCTTCCTTTCTTCCGTTCTTCCTTCTTCCTTCCTTTCTTTCTTTCTTCCTTCCTTCCTTTCTTCCTTCCTTCCTTTCTTCCTTTCTTCCTTTCTTCCTTCCTTCCTTCTTCTTCCTTCCTTCCTTTCTTCCTTCCTTTCTTTCTTTCTTTCTTTCTTTCTTTCTTTCTTCCTTCCTTCCTTCTTCCTTCTTTCTTTCTTTCTTCCTTCCTTCCTTCTTTCTTCTTCCTTCTTCCTTCTTCTTCCTTCTTTCTTCTTCTCTTCTTCTTCTTTCTTCTTCTTTCTTTCTTTCTTTCTTTCTTTCTTTCTTTCTCTTCTTTCTTTTCTTTCTTTCTTTCTTTCTTCTTTCTTTCTTTCTTTCTTTCTTTCTTTCTTTCTTTCTTTCTTTCTTTCTTTCTTTCTTTCTTTCTTTCTTTCTTTCTTCCTTCCTTCCTTCTTCTTCCTTTCTTCCTTTCTTCTGTTCTTCCTTCCTTCCTTCCTTCCTTCCTTCCTTCCTTCCTTCCTTCCTTCTCCTTTCTTCCTTCCTTCCTTCCTTCCTTCCTTCCTTCTTCTTCTTTCTTTCTTTCTTCTTTCTTCTTTCTTTCTTCTTTCTTTCTTTCTTTCTTTCTTTCTTTCTTTCTTTCTTTCTTTCTTTCTTTCTTTCTTTCTTTCTTTCTTTCTTTCTTTCTTTCTTTCTTTCTTTCTTTCTTTCTTTCTTTCCCTTCTCTCCATCCCTTCCATTCTTTTTCTTTTTCTTTCTTTAAAACCAAAATCTAGTACCCTTTCTCCCAAACTATCTTGTATTTAACCATTTCGCCTTGCTTGACTTTATATTTATACTCCACCAAATTATATATGTAATTGTTTTCTTTTTCACTAAATATAAGGTTCTTATGAGTAATAATTGCTTCAATCTTTGTACTTGCATCTTCAGGGTCACTTCATTTCTCTGGGCCTTAATTTCTTTATCTGTTAAATAAAGTTTGATTCTGATTCTTAAGACCTGTTCTATCTCTAAATCTATACATATCTAATCAATTGAACAGATATTTTGAAAGAGGGGGGAAGAAGGAGGAGAAAGAAAGGAGAAGGAGGAGAATGATGATTGTAAATATTTATATAAGGCTTTAAGGTTTACAAAGCACTTTATGTATGTGAACTCATTTGAGTCTTATAATAACTGGGAGGTAGGTGCTATTATTATTCTATTCTACTGATGAGGAAACTGAGTATCAGAGTTTAAGTGACTTTGCCTGGGGCCATGTAACTAGCAAGTATCTTTAACTAGATTTTGTCCTCTGTTCTTCCTGACTCCAAATCCTGCTCTCTAACTACTATAACTACCACCAGATAAAAGAAAATTATGTGGTAATTATTTCAGTGTAGTATTTCAGTGCTCCCAATTATAACCAGCTAAAAAGGAAGGGAGACAGGATTTGAATTTAGGTCTTCTAATTGCATGTCTAAAATGCTCTTTCTATTATACCATATGTTAACTAACAAGTTGTGCTCTAGAACTCATTACAAATATGCTACTATGCAAGAGCCCAAATGTCAAATGTATTTTTTTTTTACTTTTGTATTCCTGCACCTCCTGGAATATAATTCCAGGGGCAGTACTTTTTTTCAAAAAGATCCTGACCTATGAAAGTGGTCCATCATTCTAAAATTGCCCCAAAGCATTGCCATCTTATTACAAACAGAGGCCAGATTCAGAAAATATTTTATGTGATGTTTTTCAGTATGCTAAGCCTGAGAAAGGGCATGGAAAGCCCAGAATAATCAACCTCTGACATGCCAAGAAAACAAAAAGTACATATTTTGCATCATAACCGATCTGCCCACTATAGATTGGAGTTAAGCATGATTGTTCTCCTAGATCAGCAGTTCTCAACCTCTCAATTTGTAGCAATGAGAATACATAATTGCATATCAGGTATTTACATTCCGAATCATAACTGTAGCAAAATTACAGTTTTGAAAGTAGCCACTAAAATAATTTTTGGTTTGAGGTCACTGCAACATGATGAACTGTATTGCAGGGTCACAGCATTAGAAAGGTTGAGAACCACTGTAGATCTTTTTATTTTTCTGAAGTCAGACTATCACTATTAATGCATCAGTGTAGATTTTGGTTTTAAAGAAAGAAAAAAGAAAAAGAATGGAAGGGATGGAGAGAAGAAGGGAAAGAAAGAAAGAAAGAAAGAAAGAAAGAAAGAAAGAAAGAAAGAAAGAAAGAAAGAAAGAAAGAAAGAAAGAAAGAAAGAAAGAAAGAAAGAAAGAAAGAAAGAAAGAAAGAAAGAAAGAAAGAAAGAAAGAAAGAAAGAAAGAAGGAAGAAGGAAGGAATGGAAGGAAGGAAGGAAGGAAGGAAGGAAGGAAGGAAGGAAGGAAGGAAAGAAAGTTAATCCTTGATAATTACTACATCCAAACTTGATCCTAGAATAGTTAAGAATATAAATCTTCCCTTTCCTCTTTTCATAGGTAAAAAGACTTTGGATATAGAACATCATATATACTATTAGATATAGTTGAAACATTGGTTGCTTTCACAGAACTGCTTTTTATTTCCTTTCTTTTTTTATCCTTATCATAAGATATGGTCCATTGGTTAGGGGAGA